>NW_024039048.1:382500-982500 GCF_016077235.1 Cyprinodon tularosa | reverse complement strand
CTTTAACATTTGGTAAAAATAGTGTTCATGAATCTTTGTGATAAAATGAAACAACTGCACATATTTATTTACTTTTTATTATTTGTTACTTTTCTGTCTCTTTTATCCACCTTACTTTAATCTTTTAAAATATTTTATGTTTCTTGTGTTTCTTTTATTTTTTATCTGTGATTTGTGAAATGTGAACATGTGTGTGAAGGGTGTACGACTACTGCACCAAAATTGCCCATACTGGGACAAATAAGAGCTACTGAACTGAACTGAAAATGAAACAAGTCAGGAAAAACAAACTACTACTCTGGCTACATTTTATAGGGTTCTAGGATATGGTGTCATTACTTGTATGCATGGTGCATCTAGTGCACTTAGCTGTTTAGACGCCGTTTCTCTATTTACTTTTAAAGCAAATTAATTAGGCTGCAAGAATCACTAGTAAATAATTTATTTATTGGACCCTGTTAAGAGCACAGCTCAGTGGTATGTTATGTCCAAAACTTTACTGTCCTCTAATTTCTTCTTTTGGTTCTCTAATGCTTTTAAAGACTCCCTAGCGTTTCTTTTAAATTTCAAGTATTAAAAGAACTGTTTTTTTATTTTCCCCTGTATTTTTGGAATGATCTTCAGAGCACATCTCAAATTTTGGAGTGTTTGAATCTCCTATAAAAACTTCTGTAACTGAAGAGTGTAAATGTTCTTTTTAGGCTGGATCTTTGCTTTTTTAGCTTCTGTTTTGTTGACTGACCTGATTTATTCCACGTGTTTTTATTTTATTGCTAAACTTTTAGCCTGTACTCCTAATTTGTGTTGTTTTTTTAAGAAAGCTACTCTCAAATAAGAGCCATAAATGTTAAGGGACCTCCTGGTTAAATGAGCTTTAATAAAATTAAAGGTTTCATCTGCACATCAGGCAAGCAGGTCAAATGATGTCAGCATCCATTATAGTCTCTTATTCACTGTCTGCGTCAATATAAAACAGTTTGTTGTAACATAATGATGAAAGTCCTTGGGCGTTTTTTTTTTTTTGGTTTTAAAAAAAGAACAAAACAAAGAAAAATGATGCACTTTGTACTGGAACTCGTCAAAGACTTTAGTTTTATACCACTGGGGCTTTGCTTCGAGATGCATATATGCTTGAGAAAGACAAAGATTTAGTTAGACAATATGTTGGTAAAAGAATCCACTTAGTGACAGGTGGCCTTAAATACTCTGAAGTAGATTATTGGGATTCTTGTAAAGGAGAAATAAAATGGAAAATTAGAGTGAAAAAAAGTATGATATTGTTCTTGACTTTAATTTAGCTGCATTCAATTGTAAATGATCTAAACTATGATTTACAGGTGGTTATTTTCTTTTCTGTATCATTTCTGCAGACGACGGGACGTACCAGCGAGATCCACCCCCTCCTCCTCTTTGCTCTTCCTCCAGTTCAAGTCGTCTTGTGGAGGAAAACAGAAAAAGTCTCATCCCAGAGGAGTTTGCCGGCCTTCTTCATGGGTCCTCTCCAGCCTGTGAGCCCCCAGATACGCCTTATCACCTTTACAGCCCCAAACACTTTAAATATTCCTCTTCAGAAGTTCAGAGCAGCGTGCTGCAGACCCCCGACTTCAGCGTTGTGATTGGCGGGGGAGCCTCACAGGGCTTATCCAGAACTGAAAAAGAATCGTCTCCTCAAAGGGCTGAAAAGCCACAGGTTGTTTATCGGACCGTCTTCCACACCAGGGTCAACCAGGACCAAGGTCAGCACAAGAACTGTGAGCAGGAGGATCTGCCTCACGGATGGTCAACGCGTAGCCATCCGTCCCCTCGTTCCTCGAGGCAAAACGGAAAAGTTCCAGAGTTTCAGGGGAACCAGGCAGGAGCTGAGGCCAAGGAAGGTTACGAGGAGAGAGCGTGCACCCTGGGGAGGATGAGGTCCGTCCCGCGCAGCGTGTTGGATTTGCAGCTGTCAAAGTCCCTTTCCAAGTCGGATTCAAACCTGGTGGCCGTGTCCCCCATACAGGTGAGAGGTTTTTTGTTTTGTTTTTTTTTTTTCACTTCAGTTGGCATCAGTTACAAAGAAATTAAGGTGTGCAAACCCGTCTTAAAAGGTCGGGTTGTTGAATACATCTCAGAAGTTCTAAATCTAATATTACATATTTTCTATGCAATGAAAACTAAAATTAATTTTTTAGAGGATAAGGAGTGCTAGTCAGGAGCAGGATGCAAAAAATAGAATATACAGGAATAAATGCAAAGAAAAAACTGTATGTTTCTTGGAAATTGGTGAGAGTTATTAAAGTGAGGCTTACAGTAACACTGAAGAATGGTTCCATTTGGAACCCTGCATCACTATTGTCTTCCAAATTCCTCGCGGGAGGAAGAAAAAGTGATTCTGAAGCATGTTTAATGATGCTTTTACTGTAAGGACATGTTTCAAAAGGAATCTCTAACACACAAATAAATCTGTGCATTTCTATAATCCCCAAAACACCAACGGTACAGCACAGTAGGAGCAACATTATACTATGGGATTACTTTTCTTTAAATTAAGCAGATTTTAGGTCTGTGTAGACAAAAAAATAAACTGCAAACCTGAGTCTGTTCTGACTTGAGTGTTTCCTAAAACCTCTGGCAAAAATTTTGAAATCACTGGCTTTGGCGGATGTTCATTCAGTTGTTTAATTATGTAGAAAAGAGCAAATCACAGACATGACACAAAACTAAAGTCATTTCAAATGGCAACTGTCTGGCTTTAAGAAACATGTAAAAAAAAATAAAAAAAAATGAGGTAGTCAGTAATGCTCACTTTTTTAGACCAAGCAAAGGGAAAAAAATATGGAAAGCAGGATTTTAATTTTATTCATCCAAGGTAATAAAGGAGTGAAGCAGAAAATCAAGATTTTTTTAATGGAAAATATTTCTAAGTGAAGATTTCGGTTGCTGATATATTCATAAAAAGGACAATATTATATTCATTTAAACAGTCAAATACATACAGATCTTTTTCTACTTTAAACACTTAATTAATGAAGTAAATTTTTTTTGTCTCTTGTTTTATTGGTGCTGCGACATTATGAATTTCCACCTCCTGGGATCACTAATTTTTTATTCTATTCTCATATATCAATAAATGTGACATCTATAGCAGGGTGTGAAAAATTTACAGACAAGTCTTTCCTTTAAGACTTGAAGATCAGCACAGTTTATGAAAGCCTTGTCTTGCGAGTGTCCCATTTAGATAGAAATAAGTTTTCAGTTGATGCAGATTCAACCATGTTGAATATTCATGTGTATAAATTACAGTTTCTATGGTGTGACTTCAGAAAGTTCAAGCCGGTCCAGGCAATGAGATAACTCGCCAATCTGGGCCACAGTGTTCCACGCCTTGTGCTGCGTTTGAGTTTTAATTCAATGTCAATAAATTATAAGCTGTGAAAAATGCAATTTGTTTGATTAAAATCAGTTTTATGAAACTCTGATTTCAATTTTTTTTTTTAGAATTTCAATTATTATTATTTTTTTTAGCATATCTGTGAATATTTTTTTTTTTTTGTTTCTTATAGGAGGAACACAGTTGGGGTTCTGGATCACGGGGCCAGGGACCCGGAACCCCCGGCTCCCGAGAGGGTGTGAGCCCTGAAAAAAGACTGGAGCGAACCCCCTCCTTCACAGCTGAGTGGGAGGAGGTAAGATGACGCAAATAGATTAAGGTCCAGATTATCTAATCAGTCGAGACATTAAAGAAGGAACAAAGACGCCGATCTCTGTCTGCTCTAGAACTGATTAAAGCAAATAAGCTTTTCAGAGCAAATGGTTTCTGCAGGAGTGAAGAGTGCACCCTCAGCACTGACCACCATCTAACTGCTTTCCTTTGAAACATGCTCCACTTGTACAGTGCAGAAGGAGAAAAGTGCTAATTGAACATGTTTCCCCTCTGATGTTCCTGGAGCTGCAGGGAAGAAGGGAATCTTTGAAAGTAGTTTCTATTGTGGAGGGTGGAGAGCAGAGGTCGAGGCTGCAGTGGGCTGGAGATCTTAACTCGTTTGTCTCAGCGGCTCAGTTTATTACAGGGTTCCTGACATGGAAGTTATTCTCTGACTTCCCACTGCAGTTAAATCTTTTTACATTACTTTCTTAAAAAAAAAAAAAAAAAAAAAAAAAAAAAAAAACAAATCCAATCAGATCTAATCAGACAACCTAAAAAGATTCTGATGATGTGAGTGAAAGCCTATTAGTGTATGGAAGCTTTGCCACATTTGCATATACATGTTAATTATCCAAAACAACCCCTGACTTGCTGATCAGATGAATTACCATCAGGTTTTTATTCTTTTTCGACATCTTACTATTTATGGTAACCTTTCCTGCCTTACGGCATGGAATTTAAAAGAAAAAGTTCAGGCGGCTTCTGGGTTAATATATGGGGAAATACAAAGCTGCCCTATTTGCAGCGCATAGAAAGAGCTACATTGTTGGAAAAAGACGAAGCACAAGGGGTGTCAGAAAAGCTCCTCATTAACGCAACAGGCATCAAGCAGATGTAGTTTCCTGCTTTTTGTACGTTATTACTGAAGTTGTAGTTATAATGTTGAGATTAAAAAAAGATTTCATGTTTCTTGGTGTGAAAAAAGATCAAACTGCTTATTTCACTTCCCTTCGACAGTTTTCTGTTTTCTGAAAAACAAAGAGACTGATTTAGCTGTAAACCATAATTAAAAAAAGTGAAAGGTCTGAATATTTGTATTTATTTCTACTCATGTAATTGGTGTAAATAAGAGCTTATTTAGATTCCTTTGTAAATAGTGCAAGTGACACTTTGTGTGCCTTATTGACAGATGAGCAGGTTGTGCAGTTCACTGGTTAGCAGCATGTCCACAGAGCTGCAGCCAGCAGTCGGCCTCCTTCTGGCTTCATCTCTGTTCAGCTGTCTGAAAGTTTTCTGCTCCTTTAGTTCACAGAGGAAATGGCTGACACTCAGCATCCTGGTTGGTGTAAAGATCATATTATGTGACGCACGAATCCAAAAATAGCCTTTAGCCTTATTCCTGGGAAATAACTTTCCCTCCTATTAATATGTCCTGTACACATCTCTTTTTCCATCTGTTTAGATTGACAAGATTATGAGCTCTATCGGCGCGGGGATCGGCAGCGGATTGGATGTCAAAGAGGTTACCTCAGGTAAACAACATCCCAGATGTATGAGTGTCAGGGGAGTTAATCTAAAGGATAAATCCTGTTAATAAAACTGCTTACATTAGCTGGTTTGTGTGCAAGGCTGGGTCATGCACACCACAAAGTAACTGTTAGAATCCTAAACCCTAATACCAATACAGGCCATTGAAACACATTTTTCTCAAAAATAGCTATTTAATTGAAAATATATGTAATACAATTACAAAGTTTAGCAAATGATCAGCTTAGAATTAAAGTGCTTTCTGGTTTTCAAGAATGAGTACAGTGCTTCTACTTATGCTAATTATCCGACCATATGATTTGGAACCAATCTGCTATAAAACAAACTATTTAGGAAGATTTAAATCCCATTTAATTGGAAAGCTTATAGACTGTGATTTTCAGTGCTGGTAAAAGATTAAAAGGTCTCATAATAATAACATTTAGAGCATGTTTTTACTGTTTGAGCAGGAAAATTCCTCTGAGATTTGGCGGACAGCCTGTCCCAATAACCTCCTCTTTCAGCCCTCTTCTTAATGAGCTGTTTTGGCTTTCCACGCTCTCGCCTTCCCGAAGGCTGCGCAGCCACACCTTGTAACCATGACAACCAGTCAGAGTTCGTAATGATGGCAGCTAGGATAGCAGAATAATACAGAAGACAAAGGCTGACCTTAAACGATGGGCGGCTCCTGTCCGCTCTGAGCAGCCAATAAGTGACAACAAATAACAGGAGCAGCTTGATGTTACAGTCGCTCACTGCCGTTCATTTATGATGTTAACAATAATAATAATTTTTTTTTATCAAATACGGACCAATCTCATTCTAATCATTTCTTCTACATACAGAGAAATCCTGTTTCTTAAGGGAACCGGAAACCCTAGACTGTAAACAATGTTTCGATAAACAAACCCAACAACTACACAGTAGGAAGTTAACCTGAGCTGCTACAGCCTCTAACTGAGCTGCTATTTGCAAAATTCATTTAATTTAAGCATACAATCAGAAATACTGCAGATATCATGTTAGGAAAAGACTGTTTCTTAAGCACGGAGAAGATTATTCATCTCATAAAAACCACACGCTTATCAAAACTGTCAAAGACACAAATGTTAACTGCAGTGCTAAAGTGTTTTCAGGCCAAGCAGTCCAACACAGTAAAGTCATGTTCAGCTCTTGCCCTTAGAGACAGTTGGTATCAATCCTCTCTTCAATGTAAGGTGTTCAGAGAAGCCTGCTTCTGAAGCATTCTTTGATTCATTTGTGAACCTCATACACAGGCTTCAGGACAAATATGACCATTAGACGAGGATTATAAAGTAAATTCTTCAAAATATGGGACCTTTAAATTCTGTAGAAATGCAGTTGGTTAAAATAAAAGAAATATGCAAATATTTTGAGGAAACCTCCCCATCTCATTAAAATAAAGGACCTGGGAGAGATGAAATTCTTTTTTTTTTTTTTGTCTAACAAATTAAAGAGTTAAAAGTCACTTAGTGGTATGAAAATAAGTTGAGTTAAATTAGCAAAATATGAGATGAACTAAACCTTTTCTTGATAAGAAAAGGTTTAGTTATACATTCCGTGAATCATTCATTCAGGGAATGTATGCCTAAACCTCTGGTTCAAGTACCTTGCTGAAGGGCACATCATGTGTGCCTTGAGAAGCTGTGCTTGAACTTGTAACTTTCTAATTGCCAGAAAGCTTGCCTCCCCATGAAAAACAAAAGTTATTCTCCATAGCTTAATGCTTTTTTTACAGTAATAAAAACATTACAAAGTACATCAAAATGTTTTAAATCTATGAGATTTAAGAAGAATTTCCAAAAGTAAATATGGTTTATTTTTATGATAAAAGCAGAAGTTTATGGGGGGATCGTTTTAAATTACATGCAAATTTGGAAGCTCTGACCTACTTAAAGATGGGACATTTAATGGACTCTATGCACAACTCCACTACTCCCTGAACTTTTGTTTCCTGTTATTACTGGATGGACTGATTAACCTGGCCTTGCCTACTGAGGTCAAACACACCTGGATTATTCAGTTCATCCAGTAGAAAAAGACAGGAAACAAAGGCGCTGCCTTAAAGTCAGGAAGTAATGGTGTAGTGCATAGAGCCTATTGGAAATGCTCTCCTGTTGTTAATTTCTGTCAATACTAAAGTCCAGCGATATTCAGATACTAATATTTAAAAAATAAGCGTTTTTTTTTAAAGAAAACGGTCTTTTGCCGTGTCCGTTTTAGTGTGACGTCACTTTGGGAGAATGTCTAGCTAACATGGCTGATATACAGACTGAATGAATAGCAAGAGCAACAGAATTTATTATGAATCTTCTTCCAGTGAGCGTATAGTCTTGTTAATAAACAGGTCCTGCAACTCCTGCCCCATATGCTCTCTTTTGCTCTTGAGAGCGATGCATTGCTACACATGTCTGTCTCATTGAAAAGAACAGCAAAAAAATGTACATCAAAACCAAAAAACTGTCTCTTAAGCTCCTGCCAGACGAGAGCCGATCCCCCTATGTGACGTCACTGGTTGCAACCGTGGTTGCTATGGCACCTTCTTGGATTCGGCTGAACGATATGATACTTTTTTTGTTGTCGTTTATGAATAATAACTATTCCGTTCTCGCTCTGAAAAAAAAAAATCTCCATTTCTCTAATCAACTAACTTTTCATCCCATCTTTAATATGAACAGAAATGCTTTATTATCAGACCCTCTGTCTGGGTGAAATCGTGTTCATTTAATCAACCAAAAAGGGCTGAAATGACTATAATAAAGCACAATCTATTTAGTTGATTGCTAACTCTTTTATTAAGACTCCAGTCATACAGGTTTATGACCCTGGCTGGGATCTCATCTCCAACCTTAGACACCAGTGATTTTCTTTTCTTAAATCTGTGTTTTTATGATGATGTAAAATGCACAATAGTCTTATGTCATAGAACATGTGAGGTTTCTTCTGTAAATGTATGACTTTCAAACATCTGAGGAGTTTTTACATGAATTATGATTAATTTGCACATTTTTTCTGCATGTTATCTCCATCTCCATGACCTCTTTCACTCTCTATACAAGTAATAAAACTTGCAAAATACTTTCAGCTATTCCATAAAGATTCATACTGTGTAATAAAATGTTGTGCTTTGCAATAGTTTTTTTCCTAAATGGCATTTTATTCCTTCTGGCAAACAGAGGATATTTTATTGCTGTCAAACAGGTGAAACAGCACAGCTGTCACTGTGCCTTTTAAATGGCAAAAGTGGGCAAGGAGAACTTCTGCATCATTATTTCTTCAAACCTCTGCAAGCCCACACCACCACGCAGAAGAGCAACTTTACTCTTCTTTGAAACTGTGATTTTTAGAAGAAAAAAAAAATTACCAGTTGTTTGTTAATTTAATTCAATTAAAAAAACGTTAAATTTAGCCTAAGATGGGAGATGAATCTGGGATCTTCTGTCATGTTCAAAACATGCACAATCCTCTGCGTGTCAAAGATATGTTTTATCCATCCCAGCAAATTTGAATACATTAGCCAGAAATGTATTAGTTTGAATTCCTAAGGAAGGAAAATGACAACAAACCCTTCTTACAGTGACCTGTCACTGATGGGCTACAGTTAGCAGCCCTACAAAGTCAATGTTTAGAAACTTAGAATAACACCCTATTGTTTTAAATTATAATAAATGTGATTGGAATTAATTTATAGGAAATTATAGTTTTATTTTGAGCTGCCTTGCAAAATCATTCATACATTCGAAGCATTTTTGCAATTCTGCTTTATTACACTAATATAAAAGAAAACATGATTTTTGTGCCTCTTTTTTTGTTTTTAAAACAAAAATCAAAAAGTCTGTGGATTAACCGTTTTTAATCTGATCCACTGCAGCCTTTAGTAGTCACCTTATAGGCCAAAGGTTGTCTCAGAGATTTGTTGGAGAACATTACAGGATCACAAAGATCAAGAAACCCAGCAGAGAGGTCAGGAATGATGGGATGAGTTAAAGCCTCTTCATTCATGAGAACAACCAAGTTTAAGTCCAGATATCACAACAATGGAGAAGATGTGGCAGGTATTATTAGTTAGTGTTCAGATGTTTTCCATCCAGTTTGGCTGAGTTAAACTTTTGCAAAGAAAAATGGTGGAGACGTCACCAAAACACTTATTGCTGTAAATGCAGTGACAATGACTTCTTCTATTTTTCACTCCATCATTTAATTTTTATTGATTTATTTTATCAAATCAATAATATACATTAAAATCAACACAAAATTGTTACAGGAAAATATGAGTTTTGCAAGGCACAAAATATATCAATAAAATTCTCTCCACCTGCAAACCTTGAATCCTCCTTCAGTCATCTGTTTGCTGCATGCAGCTTTTCTCTCCTATACCAACTTCCACCTCCTGATCCCTCCTTCTTTTTTATTTGGTATTTTCTTCATCTTCTCTTTCATCTATCACTGCAAAGTCTGTTCTAACCATGGTTACCATAGCCAGAAATCTGCTAGTTCAAAAGCAGCTCAACCTCACAACTAGAGCATGCATATCACATCAAATAGAGCAACATGCATATGCAGGGCTGCGTGGATTCACTGAGGAATGGTGTGTGTCTGTGTGTGTGTGGGTGGGAGGGATTCTGGCTCAAAGACAAAGACGCTGGAACTGTTGTGGTGGCTATTATCAACGGAGCGAGGTAGATATATGTATAGCAGCAGAGACAGCAGGGTGTCGATCGCCACTGAGGAAGGATAGAGACCAGAGGGAAGTTGGTGAGGAGGGGGAGGCAGAGCTGAGAAAGAGAGGGAGAGAAAGAGAGAGAGGAGGCTGCAGAAGCATACAGATGAGAGTGGGAGTACTTGATAAAGAGAAATCTACAACGCAGCAGCTCTCTCTCTGGCACGCGCATGCATATACACCAGCTCAGGGGAGCGACCAAGCGAGCGCAACAGCTGAACCGAGAGCGGATGCTGCTGCTGCTGCGCTTTGTAGGAGAGACAGATCTACACTCCATCTAATCTCTGGCAGGATTTACCCGGCAGGATAGGAGCGCTTTTCTGGATACAACTTTCAGTTTCAGCCTTTGCTTCTTATCCTCCCTCTGGCTGGATTCAGAGAACATCTGCACATCTGCACTTTACCTGTTTGGCTCCTTTGCATGCTGACCCCCTCTATCCCCATCATGCCCCTTGCCTAGATTTTTTTTTTCCCTCTCCCCCTTCACCCTTTCCCCTCCCTCTACCTACCCTCCCTTTATTTTTCCTTGCCAAAAGACTCCTCGGAAAGCATGGCGGGCTCCTTCGACAGCCACTTTGCCCGCCAGAACATGATGTGGCAGTGCCAGCTGTCTCAGCCGGACTGCCGCTGCTATCGCGTGGACGGCTACTCCCTACTGAAACGTTTGCCCCTGCACCCCCTCATAGGTCCCCGCTGCCCGCTGCAGTCCGTTGGACAGTGGTTGGACTCCATCGGTCTGGTCCAGTATGAGAACCACCTGCTGGCCAATGGATTTGACAACGTTCAGTTCATGGTGAGTGTTTCTGTTTTATGACATTTTTAGATAAACTGTTGAATGGAAGTCCAATTTCTGTAAATTATAGAGTTTCTTGCACCTGTTTGCATCATCTTGATCTTCAGAGCTGGTTAGATTTTCTTTTTCTGAATATCCTCTGTATTCATCAGTCTTTTCTTGCAATCATTGCTGCCTCTCCCTACTGATGCCATGTGAAGACCCTCCTACGCACAGAAACCCTTCAACACATCTTCACCACCAGCTCTAGCTGCACACACTACAGACACATGCTGCATTGATGTTTTGAAAGCACAAGTGGCTTCTGCAGAGATTTTGTCCTTCCAACCACCTGTAGCTTGTGAATTTGAAAACGATCCGCTCAGTTTTGTCCGGCGATCCCTTTCTGTGACGTAGGGAAGAGGTTCGTAGGAGGAAGGAGGTCATTTATCATTTTAAATGATGTGTATTATGAGGGAGGCTTTGCGAGGAGAACACAGAACAGTGAAGTTGAAAATGAGGAGAAAGGGGGAGGGCTGAGGAGATGCAATGAAGTTAAATTGCGAGAAACTGCAGCAGGGGCAGAAAGACAGAAAGCGCAGGGATGCTGACTGAATGAGTTTCCCCAGAGATCAGCGATGCTGAGATGGAACCAACTTTAAAATGTCAACAAGTTGTGACCGATTGAAAATAACTGCATACATTTTTTTTAATTCACATTTGAACTATTAGACTAAATGCAAAAACATTGTGCTATGTCTGATATGAGAAAAATGGTATCTGAATCTGTTAAGACATTTTTGTATGTTTGCTCTGGTTTTCCACTCTGTGTGACCCGCGTTTATTCCTTTATTTACTGTGGGAAACCCATGAAATGTTCTTTATCTATTTGAATTTATAATCAACAAGAAGTCGTTGCAAATATGTTTCAGATTTTGAGCTTGTTTTTATGTTTTCAAAGAACAGCTATAAACAAAACAAACATTAAAAACCGAGAACCTAACCTTTAATCTCTGCATTTGGACACAAGCAGCTTGTTTTGTTTAATTGTAGCCATTCTGCCACAAAATGTAAGAAAGCAATTATATTGAGAAAATAAGTGATATCACAACTCTTATGTGTTACTGTAAAAAAAGATTTTATTTTTTTAAAACAACAAAATTTTCTAGATTTGACATTTAAATTATCTTCAGTATCTTATACTTATAATACACAGTTAGCATGGTAAGCACTAAACATCAATCCCCAAATATATTAAGATTATTCCACATCTACTGTAGTATATGGGGAGCTCAGGGAATAACAAAGAACAACATATTTAACTGCCCTAAATTAACCTTCCTGTTAGCTGTTCAAAGTCTAGCTCTCTTTGTAAAGATACATCTTAAAACGTATGTTTCTCCTTCTGTATAACAGGACCACAGCTAATGTTTTAAGCGTCTCCAAGCAACAGAATTTACAAAAAATCCTGGATAGATGTCAATGTTTCAGAAAAAAACTGAGCGAAAGTCCGATTGCCCCTGATTTAAGCTTGTTTTGTGAGTATTTCAGATTACTATAAAAAAAAATCAATTCCACTACTTTTGCAGCAATGACTCAGGTGTCACTTTAGTTTAAGTTTTTGATACTTGCTTCAGCTAACATCTTGCATTGTTAAGCGTTCAGTTACTACAGTGGTTGTTATTCTATCACTCCGACCTTCACTAAGGGGCTGAAGCCCCCCTACCTCTGTAAATAATGACTTTAGTCCTCGATGAACAATTGATAATCCTCTAAGCATGAGACAATTTCCATTTTATTTGATTTATTCTATCTCAATTAATTTCGGTTATTATGAGTCCTTTGAGATATATTTATTCATAAACAAATACTGTTTGTGGCTACAAACAGCCAAACTGCTCTGAGTTTGACTTTATGAATTCTAATAAGAAGCTGCTAAAATGAGTAAATTAAATAAGCCTATTAAATATAATTCTATACATTTACCAAACAGGCTCCAATTATAAAATTTCACTCTAATTTAAGAACTCTATGTAGATCTGTATGCAGATTAATTAATATTCACACAAAGTTTTATCATTTTTTAATGTTTTCTTTTTGTGGCTGTATTTCATTTTATAAATCAATATTTTATTTTATAAGTCAATCGCACTCCCTCAAAGCAACTTATCAGCACAGCTGACTACAATGGATTTGGACATTTTCGTCGGTGACTGATTTGTTCCCTATTTTATATCATCTACCCGTAGTTATGTGGGTTGAGGAGCTTTGGGGATTTTCTAAGTTCCTGGTTTTGCTTGTTGAGTCTAGATATTCTAAATTTCTCCATTAATTCATAAATATATATTTATTACAATAGAAACTAAAAAGAGCTTAAACAAAAAAAATATCTACCAACATCAGTGACTTCTAATGCAAAGCGGCTCTTCGCTTTAAAGGTTATTCTGCCGGAGTCTCTCTTTGTTTGTGGAGGTTTTACATGTAACACTGATATATATGACTTGCTAAATAAACCTTTTGTGACAAATGAATCCACATTATATCTCTTATTTGCATTGCAGGTATATATCAGTCACTAGAAACCCTCCTTTAAGGAGAGCTTAAGGTTAGGTTCCCTTTGGTTGCTACACAGATGTGGGAAATCAAGTGAAATGCCAAGTTCAAACTGGAAAAGTCAACTCATTTAAAAGAACCAATTTTTTTGGTCCTGCATTTCAGGGACGGTTCAAGTTCATCTGCAGAACTGATTGCTTTTGCAAATGAACTTGACCTCAGTTTTCATTTGCCTCTGTGTGAAAAGGACACATGTGATGTAGGATTGCACATGCAAATAAAATGAGAACATTACCACTCTCTGCTGAAGGGGTTGTTAAAATAGGCGTGTCTGAAAGCTTTAACTAGCCAGTAGAGGACATGTAGACCGGATTGATGGTCCAATAAAAAAGAAGTGGAAGGATATTAAGAGCATTCCTCTGAAGGACACTGACAGAAACAGGTAAAGGCTGATGAGATTTAATATTAGAGTTGCCATTTTTATATTGACTGTTCCCTTCAGACAAATAAAAAAACTTTGATCAAACTGGTTTGATCATTTTGTAAATCTTAAGCAAACGTTTACATCAACGGCACTGATGGAGTTCGTATAAAAGATATATTCAGGTCCAGAAGCAAGAGGAAATAATCAGGTCTATTTTCATTGATATAAAAATTTCTTACTATAATCCATGGAATATCAATGAACTTTTAAGATATACGGAAGCATATTGCATTCACCAAAAAAAAAAACAAAAGAAAAAAACAGCTTATCTCGTTAAAAAAAAACTGCTTATCTCGTAATTACGAGATCTTTTCTCATAATTACGGGATCTTTTCTCTAACAATCCACTCATTGTTCATGTTTCATGTAGCGGCGATCAGCAATGACCGTCCTTCCAGATCACCTTAATATGACATATTATCTCATAATTATGACATCTTATCTCGTAATTATGAGATAAGATCTCATAATATTGAGATTGGGATCTCATAATTATGACATAAAGATGTCATAATTATGAGAAAAGATCTCGTAATTACAAGATAATATCTCGTAATTATGAGATACTGATTTCGTAATTATGAGGTAAGCTGTCAGAATTTTTTTCTTTGTTGAATGCAATACGCCTCCGTAAAGATACGCTGTAACAACAGGAAGCAGTTTGTGCAAAGAAACAATGAGTCAACATGGTTTAATGCCATATATGGACTACAAGGGTCATTTTTATTGCTCTGTCTCATGTAAGGTTTACCTTGAAAGCAAGATGCATTTTCGCAGATGCAAATGTTTCGGACCAATAAAATACATGACGTCTACTGTAATAGAGACAGAAGGCTGAAGCAAAGCAAACATGGCTGACCCTGTTTTAGTAAAAGAATCAGATTGGCGCCTTTGTGGATGGGAAAGATGTTTGCGCGTTCCTCCTGAACGTATTTGGTTTATCCGTTAAAGCCGCTAGTTGTGAAACAAATCAAGAATATAATGGGTCACGCCTGCTACTGCTGCTGTGATTGGGTAAAACCTTGACATCAGAGGCCAGTGCAACTTAGTTTACCCAATCACCTTGAATCATCTTACCAGATGGATACCGTGTAAAATTTTAATTTGAACTACAAGGATTAATCTGGCTTATGAAAGGTTAAAGTCTCAGAAACGAGATAATGTATGCAATTTGCACAAGATTTTGATATTTTGGCTTCTGGGGACAACAAAATCCAAACATTTGCAGCTGTAGATTTAACAAAAAAAACAAAAAAATAAAAAAAAAACCCGGTAAGGATAGTCAAATATTTTTAACATATCAATAACATGTTCTAAAACTGCAAACATTAAAGTTGAAGATTTAACACAATTTCAGGATATGGAAAACTATTAGGATAAAAATGTTCTTTGCAGAAACAAAGGGGTGATTATAATTTACAAGATGGTGCTAAACATAAAAGACGTGTGTAAAATTGTAAAACTTTGCAGATTTTTAACAAAATATATATTTTGCAACTGAATTAGGTTATGTCAAATATTTTCATTTGAAATAGACAAGACAATAGACAATTAAAGGTGTTTTTGTGTCCAGGTGTTATTAATATTAACACCTTTTCTCACATAATCAAACGTCTTTTAAAGAAAACTAAACCAAAAATCATTTTGCAGGATTTTCTCATTGTAAAAGATTAGCGATACAAAAAGATTAGATGTGCTGTTAATTTGTCAAACAGAAATGTTGTCCAAAGAAAAGTGGAATAAATTATTGTCAAAGAACAATTAGAGAGGAGAGACAGCTCTAACATCTGTCAAAAAGAAATATATTGTGTTTAAAAATAAACTTATGTAAGAAGCGCTTGCTTGGAAGCAGAAATCTGAAGACAGACAAGATGAAATGACAGCAGAGACAGAAGAGTGAAAAACAGTAAGGTACATGATAGTCTGAGCTTAAATTGTGGCTCCATTTGGTATGGGAATGATGATGATGGCGATAAGGATTTTCAGTTGTTACACCATCTTTGTGCCTCAGTGCTCTGCCAATGTGCCTGATTTTAAATGTTTGAGTTTGAAAAATCTGTAACTTTAGTTATTTTTTGTAGGTTTTTAGGGTTTATATTGGTTTATTGTGACTTGAGTACAGGCTTCATCATAACTGCTACTGATGAAGTGTTGGGATCTATGCCAGTGCTGAAAGTAAAGCTTTACATTTTTTATTCATACTGCTACCCTACAGTTTATAAATGACAAACAGCCTCCATTAGCAGGAATAGCTGATCTAGTAGCGTGTTTTCCTCTCTTGAGAACCACAGGATGCAGGCTGATGTAAAGGCAGAGAAACAAAGTGGACAAAATAGGGTTAATAAAAAAAAAAATCAGCATCTCTGTATCTGGACCCCAGCAGGGAGCAATTACTCACACCTTTGAAGATCCACGCTCAACCCCAACACCCTGGTCTCCAACAATTTACTCTGTCCTCGCTCTGAGAGTCGTTACTCTGCTGTGAAGTTCTAGCACGGCGACTCTGCCTCTATTAATCAGCCTGGGAGCTGATCTGTGAACTGCAGTCTTCTTACTGAGAAGCCAGCGAAGAAGTTGTAGCAGAAAGCCGAGAGCAATAAGAGCAGCTGAAAAATCAGATCAATCAGCCGCTGCCTCTGGTTACTTAGTTACTGGATGCAGACTGGTGGAGCCCCAGAGATCAATTTCGGTTCATTTTTCATAGCATACCTCATGTATGTGCAAATATTTTTAACTCTCCATGAAAAAAATATCATATCAAATGTCACATTGAGGTATAGCTGAGTTTTTTTAGGACCTTAAGTAATTTTTCCCCACTAAGAGATGTAAAATAAAGGGTTTAGTGAAAATAAAGGGTTTCAGTAATTTCTAAATCAAGTACTTTCTTGAAGATTTATCATTTGCTGTGTGATACTTTACTGACCTTCCTGCTTTTAACAACCAATTACCAGGATCAGAGGCAATGTCACACTGTGTGAGAGAACAAAATCTGTACGATCTACACTGATTACAGCTTTTCGTGGACTGGTTACTCCATGTTTTCTCTGTTCGGGGATACTTGCTCACCATGTGGTTACCTGGAGCCTCAAAAAAAAGACTACTTTTTGAAAGAAAAACAGTAAAAGTTTAAATCATGTTAGTGGATATTTATACTTACCTAAAAAATTTTAATATTAAAGGTATAGTGGAGGATTTTCTCAAATTTTTTAAAAGACCTCCCTCTCCAAAAAAAAAATGCACATGCACAACCCTGTACTTGATTTCAAGAGGGAATTCCTATTAAAGGCGTGTGAGAGCATGCACAAGCCCATTTCTCCTCGTGCACGCTCTGTTTTAAAGTTACTGTTTGCATCGCTTTTACAAGCTTTCTTTCCAAAAGAAGATTTGCAATTTTTCCGCTCTGTCAGACTCACCACCGGACGAGCGTAAACATATCACCAGAACGATTGTCACTTAGGAGGACCACTTATTTTGATGATACACCTGGAAAAAGAAAATCCTCCACTATACCTTTAAGATAAAATACAATTCCTTTAATTTTTATTAAATTTCAATAACTCTTGTGGAAACTTTTGAAATTTCATTATACTGTAATGTTACATTCACCTTAAATTTACGTGTTAAGTGTTTAAAACATTTGCAGATATCAAGGTTAGTCTTTGAAGTCGGTTGTTCTTTATAAACCAGAACCAGACCCAGACAAAAGCTCTTCTTTCCTCTAGACTAGCAAAAAGTTGGTCCGAAAAATGGCATCAAGAACATGTGGCCTAATGCTAAAGAAGCAGAACTTCAGTATGTTTTCAACCTTTGGGAGATTAAATACACAAATTTCTCTGCTGCACAAATTCCTTAAAGCAGAAACAAAGTAAAGCTGCATCTCTTTACCCAAAAAATTATCAGTTTTTTTTAACAATTTGCATCATACACCATCAACAATTGTTTATGAAATTATTAACAAATTTGCAGCACTTATAAATATGGGTAGGTCCATTTATTATGAGGGAATTCCCTGCAGATGCAATCGCTCATTACATAAGAGAACAGTTAGACCAGGATGTAACAAAAATACATAATTTATTTCAGAAGCCTATTCACCAAGTTTAACAATGTTTTTTTCCCATTTATTATGTTGATTTTGTGCCAATAGCTTATTAAAACAGATCTATAAATTATCAGATCAATAGAAAAAAATAAAATTTTAAACACACAAATGTGAGCTTAATGAAAGGTTTAATTAATACCTGCCTATTTTCCATTTTCAAATCTAGTTCTAATGAAACAAAGCTCCTTCTCCGTGTTGTTTGAAATGTACATTTTAAGCCTAATCAGGATTTATTCTGTAATACATGAAAAAAAAAAAAAAAAATTAAGTGAAGGCTGAATTGAGACCTTTATTTGTTGGACACAATGCAGCTTCTGTTCAGGTTTTTAATTTAAAGTTTAATTTTAACGCATGTGGAGCACTGTTTAGTGTGAATTAAAGCCAGGTATAAATACATTCTGTATATTTTGTGAGGATTACTAATGTATATACCTAATATTACCCTTCTCCCAAGTTACAGCGATCGATGATCCCAGTGATAAATTTTTCATTTGGAAATCCAATGAGATCAAATCGTGATGAAGTTCAGCAAAATTTTGGTTTTAAAAGTTAATTTGTCAAAAGAAAAGAAAAAGAATTTAAGCAGATTAACAACAAATCAGAGCAGACTAACCAAACCTTAAATGCAGGATGTCACATATTTACCATTATTACCAATGATGCTGAATGTAAATCTGAATAAAAAAAAAACCTACACATATTTACTATATGTTTTATATTAAAGTGGGATTTTTGTCTCAAATACTCTAGATTCTAAGATTAACAGATCTAAATTTAAATGTTTACATGTCAAACATTCATCATTTCTTCTACTTAGTCCATGTCAGGGTGAAGCTGTCAATGTTGTCAAGCCTTTTAGTTGGGGTGTATGTGTATGTCTAAGCCTCTATAAATGATTCTGACTACTTAATTACATTGTAAACCCAATTCAAAGAGACATTAGGACCAGTCAGGTTTTCTCTCCAACCAAGCAATATCACACCAGACTCCAGTCATCTCATCAAGGGAGTCCAATCTGAACATTATGACTTGATAAGATGAATGGAGTCTGGGTTGCTATTGTTTGGTTAGAAAGAAAACCTGTAGCCACACGGCCCTTTCTGGAACCAGTTTGACACCCCTGCTCTAGATGTTGTCTGAATAACTGTGTAGCAGTACAATGCAGCAGTTCTCTGAGACCTACTGTACAAGAAAACTGTTTCTGATTAAAAGCAAGTTTTCTCTATACTAAAATATGGATACATAAAAAAAAGTTTTGAATATCAAAAATTCATATCTGCAATAATTTCCCCCAAAATGAATTTCTGGATATGACTGATGCAGAGTTTTTTAAGGGTGGATACCGATTATTTCAGTCTAACGGATGCCTGATTGTGCTGCCTATATGTTTAGGCCGGTTCTTGGAGGCAATAATTTTTTTCCCTTCTATTTACATGATAAAAATTGAAGGATATCAAATGTTACACAGGTCTAAATAAAAAAAAATCATGAAAAAATCAAACAAAATGACAAAATCAAATGAAGAGAGCAGCAATGCATACAGTCCATATGATCTCAAAGCATGGCTGCTGTTTGCACCTATGGATGAGCCAACGCATGCAGGTATTGGCCGATACGAATACAAGAAAAAAAACATATCATCCACTTATTAGTGTATCTCTACTAAATAAGATTAATAAATTAACAGTTTTTTAAACAGAACTGTCAGGCTTCTGTGACGTAGGTTTCTTTTCTATGTACTTTATTAGTGCAGAGGTAAAGTAGAAGCCCAGGTCCTTTTTTTGGTGGCCTGCTGTATAGCTGGGTCTGGTCTCCTTCATCCTTCTCTTGGCAATATCCATAGATTGTCTGTGGGGTTCAGGTCAGACCAGCTTGTTAGCTAAAAAAGCACAGATGCACCATGATCACTGGGCCAGCTGGTGGTACCTTTGGCAGTGTGGACATGTACCAAGTCCTGTGGAAAAATGAAACCACTATCTCCACAAAGCTTGTGAGCAGAAGGAAACATTAAATGCTCTAATAGATGCTCTTGATTGATGGTTAAATTGACAGAGGACTTCGTGAAACCCAGTTGACTAACACTGGACCTCATTTCACTCTTTGATATATATCTAGGTGATGGGAGTTTGACTTTCTGAAATGAGTGGCAAAAGAAATCTAACTTTTTTACATGCACCTCTACGGTGGCAAAAGCAAAGCAGAATTTTCTATTTTTATTTTTTGGCCTTCATTAATTTTAAACTAATCAAAAGTCTTTAAAGAGCAGGCAGGTAGTTCAAGAGTTGTTGGTGGGTGGATTTCCCTCTGACCGTCTTTAGACCGCTTTTAGTCCCCCCAGATCTGTTTCTTGATAATCATCTTTTTTCCTGAGGATATTTTTAGCCAGAGTTCTCTGTACTGCAACCCTCTGGGCTGAATCGTGTCTTGCCTGTAATTATCTGTGTGCCTGAGAACCCCTTTCTGTCTCTCCAGAGGGGTGAGGACTGATAGCTCTCTCATGGCTTCCCGCTGGAGTAATTAAGGGTGAACGCTGCGTGATACCTAAACAGGCTCTGGTGTAGATGAACAGTTTGGATCTGATTTAAAATGATCAACTTTTTTCTCTGTTTAGCTTCACTTATGATTTATTGTTTTTTTTCTTACAGCAGGTCCTTGTATACTAATTCCTTGCAATATTGTTTCAGAAGGGTAGATTTTAATACAGTTTTTTTTTCTGTATTTCTTGTGATTTAATTTGCTAACCCAGAAAGTTATTGTTCTGTTATAAAAATCTAAAGTGGAGGGGGAAAAAACACATAAATATACTTTAATATAAACCATTAAACTGCAGCTCTGGCTGTGTGTTAACAGACAATATGACTTTAGAAACAAATACTTGATCCATCTGGTTATGCTTCATTATGCTTCTATACAGAGGTGTATTTGTGTGACAATTACAGAGATTACAAGTTTTTTCAAAAACAAACAATAACTTTGACCTTCAGCCTTTGATTAATTGATCATTATAGTCTTTAACATTAGCAGATATGTGATCGGCTGGTGTAAAGTATTCTTTGGATACATTTTTTTTTTGGTGCGTGTCCTGTTTTGCCAATATAGCTCTGGGTGTCCCAGAGCTAGATGATAACCTAACAAATTTGATTTCATAGTAAACCATTATGACTGTTGCCATAACATTCTGCTTCATACTTGTATATTAAACTTTAATAAAATTTATTTAGGGAGTAAAATTGTATACAACAGATATGGAGACGAAAGGGGAGGTGAGAGAGAAAGAGGGGATAGGAACTAAGGGAAGGGAGAGAGACAGGAAAGAGTGCATGAAAACAGAGAAAATAAAACAAGACAGCAAAAATAGACAACACATAAGATAAACAGTAACTCCTAGAAGTCTGCTTCCATACCTGTATGAAATGAGAGGAACTCAAACAGCTAAAAATAGGACAACAGACAACTAAAGTAAATAAAAAATAAAAAAAATGTTAAAAGCAGCAGGAATCTTTCAGATATCCATGTGTGTTGAAGTCAAAACCTATGGTGATTATACAATATCATTCCTGGTGGTATATATCTGTAGCTGCAGCTTGGTATTCAGTATTAGTGTGTATGTGTGAACACCTGGAACCAAACTCCTGTGGTATGTATGCATGGGCATGCTCATGTATAAAGTATTTACAAAGGTTCTTCAAAGGGAAACTATGCTTAATAGCAGGTTTGGGCGGCCCCAGACTCGCCCTATAGGGCCTACAGGGATAGAAAAAAGAGGCGATGCAATCCCGGATATCAAGAGTTAACCCCGATCACCGTGACACGAGAAGGGCAGACATGGGGGTGGCCGCACCCACCAGAGAAGGGCAGACAAGAGCGCCTGGAGGCCATAGTACCAGTATCCCACAAGGTCATGGCAGCGAGCCCATGGGCTCTGCCGACAGTCATGCCCAGGGGTCCCAGGCCTGGAGGTGCACCACCCACTAGCAGGGACCCCACAGGGCGAGGAGGCCTAGGCCTGGCCCGGCAGCCACCAGAAGTGAGACGGCGCCCATCCCGTACCTAGAAAACCCTCGGCACGCCAGCAGACACAGGAACCTGTCACTTGCTGGGAGCATAAGAAAGGGTAGGAGGCAGACGCTGCTCATACTTGGGGCCTAGAATGTTTAGTAGGGGGGGCGGAGAAAACAAACACCCAACTTCACGAGTAGACAGAAACAGCTTCATAGCCCCCACACCGCATCCCCCCACAAACCGCACACCTGCCCCCCCAAAGACACCAGAGCAGGTACCCAACCTACCAAATATCCCCACCCGCCCCCAGCCAGTTATCACCGCTTCAGGCCTCCGCATCCATATGGTCTTTTCATACTCATGGCTGCAAGGCAATCATAACCAAGGCATTTCCCCCCCAGTCCTAGTATTGCATGCCAGCCTACCGAGCCCAGATGCAAGATACCCTCAGTTTCCCCCCACCTGACTGCACGCATACGCCCGGCAGAGGGTCAGGGCAGCTAGCAAGGCAGCTGCCAAAACCTACACTGCAGGTGGAAGCGCATCCGGGCACAGTGATTTTATCCCATCTGCGGTACAGCCACACCAGTCAGCTGACCCCCACCCCCGCAAGGACGGGGCCAAACCCTGCAATGTCCCAGACCCCCACTCAATGACGGGAGCTGGCATCCCGCACCCCAGCAGACAGACAAGACATCGAAGCCATATGATGAGATCCAATGGCCGGAGAACCAGAAACCCCAGCCAAGTCATGCCGTATGGAGAAAATTAAAAGATGACTCGATAGTTTATCTGGTTGCTAGGCAGAAACTGTAGTTAGGTTCAAGAAATGGAGAGGGTTGTCCATCAAACCAAAATAGCAGCTGGTGTTTTTATTTTGAATATGTTCAGACATAATTAAAAGCTGTTGCCAGTTTATTGTGAGTGAATTTAATTCTTTCTGTTTGTTTTATTTTTACAGGGAAGTAATGTGGTTGAGGACCAAGACCTGCTGGAAATTGGAATCCTGAACTCTGCTCACAGACAGCGCCTCCTACAGGCCATACGGCTGCTGCCCAGGGTCAGTTCCACACCTAATTAATGTGTTCTGCATTTAATGTGTCACATTAGCATCATAATCAATGCTTTAAGTTACTCATTCTTCAGTTAGTATTTTTTTCTAGTTCATTGTTGATGTTATTTTTCCTGTCATTGTCACTTTTATTCGTCACTGTTACTATATCCACCATATTTGCCTCCATACACACATTTTGGCTCTTTCAGTTTTTTGCTTGACCTACACACTTTAAATCAATAAAGTCAATCACACACAAGAACCAACTTACCAAAGTCCGCCTATTGTAGCGCTAATTTATCCAGATAGTTTAAGGCAACCTCATCCACCATTCTGGTGTGTCAAAGTTACTAGGATAGAAAACCAGTGGAGAGGAAAAATAAATATAAATTTTTTAATTGTTTCCTTTGTAGGAACTTGTTTTTTTTTTGTTTTTTTGTTTCGTAATTTAAAATTGATCCATTTTGGTTAAATAATGTTTATCTTAATTTAAAATTCATTAAACCAGCTGACAGTCTGAGCAATGTGGGAGCTGGTTACATCTATGGATCTACTGGGATTGGTTTAACTGGTTTTCAGTGTGTTCAGAGTAAATGGAGAAGTTCTTCCATATTAAACCAGTACATTCTATAGAAATAAAAATATTTATGATGTAATCGTTGTTCCCTATGTAGGAGCTGGTCAAACCAGTTTTCCTGCAAGAACTAAATAAATGTTGCACAGTTCCTCTTGCAGTGAACTGGTAGCTATGATGGCACACCATTGTTTCCTGTAGGAACTAGAAATCTGTGATGTCATACCAGTTCCTTCTGTAGGAACTAAATATATATGGCTCAATCCAAATACCTCAAACCTTTGATGACACAGCAGAAGAGCTTTTCATAATGTGCTATCCCAATGCTGCTGGCAGTTAGGATCATCTATGAAGAGACTTCTTAGCTCCATGGCTTCCTAGCAGCAGCTCATTTAGCATAGGAACCTTGCTTACCTTCATAGGTAAAGCTAGGTAATCTACAGTTGCACACAATCCTTTGAGTGACAGGACTTATTGGCACAACCCACCATATGACGTTTCTCAAAAATACATTAGTTTTTTACGTATACTGTGTGTTAAACAGTACAACTAAAAACTTACTGTTGACCCCATGTGAGGTAATGGGACAGGAGCTACAATTAGAATTGAAACTTTTGATTTTATGAATTTAATTTATGATAATATGATCTTTCTTTTTTGGCTCGTGGGGTCAGAATAGCTTTGAGGGGCTGGATTTGACCCATTATGCCTTAAAGGATGTGTTCACACATCATGCTATCTAATATCATTAGCACACGTTCTAATCAGTGGGTCAAAAATGAGTTTAGGAAAAACTTAATAATTAGTTTTTGCAAATGTGTTAAAGGGAACATTACTGAAAGATAAAGGCCTTTGTAATTTTTTATCTTTGTTTTTACAGCATCAAAACTTGAATATTGTTCCATGTTGAACTATAAACACATCCTAAAGATAAATGTGCATTAATCCAAAAATCTATAAAGGTGGATTTCCCTTCTTTTTGGGCCTTTAGAGATTTTTTGTTAATGTAGTAAATCGGGCATGAGGTTCTTAAACATGGTCTCTTCTCTTGTTTTTTGCTTTTTAGGTTTTAACCAATAAAGCATCCAATGTCATATTTAAGCCCGTGGTTCTCTTCTGTTTTTTTTTACTGCTAAAACATCACCTTTGAACCCATATTTAGTAAATATTGTATTAAAGAGGTTCAGTTTCAAATTAAAATACTAGAAAAACTATTAGGTAATTGCATTTTAATTGACACCAAATTATTTAGGTTATCTTTTGCTGCAAAATACATAAAATAAAAAATCGAAACTACTACAACTACTGCTTTCTCTGCATAAGCATGCTTATCAGGCATATGCAAGCAAACTTTGCAGGTTCTGTAAAAAAGTTGGGTGTCAACTTGCTTCATTTTGTGTTTTATTTTTTTTCACTTGCAATTACCCAGCACCATTATCGACCAAATAACATGCCAGGGATCATTCAGTCTACATTATGCAAGTCTTGTTTACTATAGATTGACAAGTAAAGTTGATTTTAATTTTCTCCATATTTTAAGTTAGTTAAGTTTGTTTATAAGGATCCAGAATATTGTGTGAGTTTAGAAAAATATGACATAGAAATGTAAATGTGCAAAAATCCTACCCTAAATGAAAATGTATGACTTACAGCAGTCGTTACTGCAATAAGTGTGCACAGTGAAATATTGAATGCATGAAAGTGAGGGATTCAAACTCAGTTCAAGGAGGAGTCAGATGAGCTCAGAGACAAACTTAGATCTCCAGTCAGCATTTTCTCTCCTCTGACTCACACTAAACTTTTCCAAAGAGCACAGAAGATGAAACCCTTTAACTCTGAGCTTTGGAGTCACACACATCCTGAATGTGAGGTGGAAGGTGTGGGAAGCTTGTTTAAAGCAAAACAAACTCTGGAGCTGTTTAGACTGTCAAAATAAAGAGGAATGAATTATTAATTATTCGCTTCGCTCCCAACTCCTTCTCACTGGATGGTAACCCCCTACTGTTAATGTCACATTCAGAGCTTTATCAAAACTGAAGCTTGTTTACTTGGTTTTACTATAAAAATGTAGAGTTTTTGCATTTTTTAGACTATGGTTTTTGAAAGTCTGTGGCAGAAACTCGAAACACACATGAAATGATTTAGGTTTGCACAGGAACACTGTGAAAACATTGCCAAGTATTTTATATAATGAGCAAATGTTCTTTTACATTAAAATTCATGTCAAATTAACTGTAAAGTCAGAAGGATTTTTAAAAATTCATCGTCATTTGCAATTTATCTTATAAAATTCGGTTTGATGGTAGTTCCCTTTCAATATTCCCTCGTACTGCTCTTATCTTGTGTATTAGGTTGAAGCTTTAATTACTTCAAAAGTGATTTAAGCAACCGTGTTTTGGCTGATGTCATGAATATAACAAAGTTTAAAGTCTGTTTTCAATAGCAGATTTTAGGTTGATCTTATTTTCATTTATATTCAGTACCATCAGCAGATCTCTGTTAAAGTGTTTTCATGCCATGGTGCTATAAACACCCTACTGTAATGTAGGAATTTTGCTAAATCTTTTGCTTTAGTGTCTTCTGAAATCTTGAGAAACGTTTTTGCCCTCCCTGTAAAACGTTCTTTCTTTTTAAAGGTGCGACCTGTGGGCTACGATGGAAACAACCCCACATCAGTGGCTGAGTGGCTGGAGTCTTTGGAGCTCGGCGATTACACCAAGTCCTTCCTGGTCAACGGTTACACCTCCATGGAACTGGTCAAGAAGATCTGGGAGATTGAGCTGATTAATGTAAGTTGAAATGTCTCTCAGAGAAAAAAACATCCTGGAGCCTCAAATACTTTGCTTTTATGGAGACTGGGGACAGAAAAAGAGTTTCTCTGCACTAATGGCTCTGCTGCATTATTAAAAACAGTCTGTCTGAAATAATCCAAAATGAAGCAAGTTTATAAAAGTGATATAAAAGGTTTGTTTCTCAGCTTTTGGTGGAATTTAGATCCAAGCTTCTTGTCAAAGAGGTTTGCATAGACTCAGGATTGGCATGGATGAAATGATGGTCTTTGGCCTTCAGTCACTGGATTTAACTGGTGCTTAGGATGGTTACATAATAGAATAAACAAATAACTGAACTTTATTGATCTCACATTGGAGAAATTTACCTCTGCATTTAATCCATGCCTTGGTTAAGGGTCTTGCACAGGGACCCAGAGTGGCAGTCTGTGGGAGTGGGGCTCGAACTCAGAACCTCAAGATTCCAAGCTCTATGCCCTAACCACTATGCTGCCACTCATCCAAGGTTTTTTTACTCCAGCAGCAGTTGACTGCAGATGAATTTCTCTTTTCCACAGAGTCCGTCATGCAAACTTTTTTTTTTTGTCTTCAGTAGACTTTCGCATTCTGTTGAAGAGGCTCCGTATAAAAACCTTTATATTCTCTGCCTTTCAACATGTCTTTAGTTTTTTATGGATGTTTAAAGATTACACTTCTGTGCAGTACTTGGTATCACCTTGGTTGTCATCAATTACGTTGTTAATAATGTTTGTAGGGTAAGGATATTTTTTACCTGTTGACCTAAGCTGATTGATTTTTTTAAATGTAATTCTTGTTGCCAACCTTGGGCTGTTTTGCTCTTTGCAACAGAAGATAGCAGTGTGTCTGAGTCAGGAGGGCTCTCTGCCCTACGTTTCACACTGTGCCTCCTTGGCCTGGGGTCTTTGTGTAGTCTGCATGGCTGCCTTGGAGTGATGCTTGAGGTCTTTAATCCCGGGGCCCCTGCAGCCTCTCAGAGCCGGGGCCGCCTCTCCTTTGCTGCTCTTGGTTGCTGTCTGTATTCTACCGTTAACACCACTCTAACAATTTTGCACCTCCAGGTGACAAACTCGCTAACCTACGCCCACTCAACACAAACACCCTTATTTCTACACATCCCCCCTCCCCCCCTTACTCACATAAACAAACCCACTCAGTGACACAAAGATAATCTAATTAGTTGTACAACACAGGCTCCTATTACATCAATATGGCCCGCCTACTTAATGCTAGATTCAGTCTTAGTTTCATAACATCAATCAAGCATTTTGTATTTCTTCCTCAGGTTTTTCAGAGCCAAGTTGCTCTGACACATGTAGGCAACCAGATTTTTGTATCTGAAATGATGCAACAAGAAAACATGGATAACAGATGTATAAATAATCAAATGCTGCAGAGGAGACTACATGCATCAGTATCTGTCGGTCCTTTTTGACTTATATTACAGTGAGCTGATCTGAAGATGACCTGTGTGAGAAGGATGCTGCGCAGTGCTGAATACCCACTGGGCATTTCTCATTAATGTGCATTGTGTGCTGACAATACAAACAGAGCAAGTGCAGCCTGGCTAGCCTGTCATTACCTTATAACGCTCTAGTTCTTTAGCGTTTTGCTGGTGATAAGCTGCTGCTGAATTGTCTCCTCTTGTGATCATTAGCACTCCTGCTGATAACCAGGTTTGTTGCCTGAGTTCTAATGATGTAGTTGGGATTTGTTATCCAGTGTTTACGACATGAAATCTTCACTGGAGCTGTGATTTACTGCAGCTTGATCTCATTTGATTGACGGGGCTTTTAATGCAGAACGTTTATCAAAATCATGCTGGATTGCAGGGCGCCTGCTCGGCTGATTTGACTGAGAGAGATGGAAAGCAGGGCTAGAAGTGGTGTTTTTCCTTCCCAGCAGTGGATAAAGTGATGAGTGATCAGCTGGAGGAGGTAGAGAGGGAGTTATATAAGCATGTGGGATGCAAGATGTTTCATGGCACTGGGGATATCGCCCACTCACTGCGCTGCTGCTGCTGTTTCTACTCCTCTGATGCATATGTGACATAGGAAAAGCGTTAATACATACTGTTTATATGTGAGATAATGATCTCATTTCTTAAACATGAATTCAGCTATACCCCAGTTCTCTGCTATGATGGGACACACATGAGCTGTAAAATCTGCACTAATAAATATGATTCCTGTAAATGGAATTGCATCTGTTCTGCAGCTAGAGGGTGCTCAAGTACACAGCATGGAAACAGGCTGTATGAATGGACAGTCGCCTCAGAAGATGTTCCAAACTGTTCTTAAAATGAAGAAAAACCTGCATAATGTAGCATTTAATGAAATCATTTCACTTTAGAAAAATTATTATGTTTGATATTAGATACAGATCGTGGCCAATTTTCCACACAAGGACCTTTAATGCTAAAATTCCTAGATTTCTTAATGAATTTAATTTTTGAATGAACAGTATAACAGCTTAAGGCAGGTATTTCTAGACGGATCAGGTTTTTAATGTAGAAAAGAGGATTTAATGGACTAAATGTGTTGAATAGAGAGAGGGACGAACAGCACAGTGTTTCCATTTCAAAGTTTCTTTTCCTTTTTCAGGCCTGGAAGATATAAATATCATATTCTGTACTTTTCTATAATATGTTTAAAGGTTGTAGAATTCATTTAATAAGGGTCAAAGTTTCTGAAGAATTCTGAAGAAAGACATTTATTAGGGATAAGCTATTAGGGTTCCTGTGTGTTATTCATTTAAATCAACACCAATAAAATGGGATAAAATAGCTTAAAATACAAGAGAGCTTTTGACTTCAGTAAAAACAACAAATCGACCAGTTTTACAGCCCCTTTTGTATTTCCTTATTCCTAGTAGTATGTAAAAACGTATCTGTTTCATTGGGCACACTTTAGCACTTGACGCCCATTTCTGCAAATATGCAACCAACCCTTTGTATTAGGTACATTCCGTAAATGCAAGTATTTAAACAGTCATTGTGGACCTAGAAACCTTTGGCAAGCTTGTTTCCCTTACAACAGGTTCCTAATGGTGAATGTTTTCATTGACCGTCATGAATTTTGTCAATAATTTTTAATATAACTATTATTTATTTTTGAAATAAGTAAAACTTTTAAAAATTTCAATTAAGCAACTAGTTAAAGGTAAAACACATATATGTAGTAAAATAAATAAATATATTTGGGCATCCAGCGGTTAAACTCACTGTCCTGCGGTTTAATGCTGCATAAAATAAAAATCCAGATAAGTCATTTTTTTTCTTAAAATAAGTGCATTTGTCTTGTATTGAGGAGGTAAGTGAGACACTTTGCCAATGGAACAACACAATTTACATTTAAAATAGGACAAACCAATCACTTTCTTTTCTTAAGTACATATTATCTAATTATCTTATTTAAGAGTAAAAAACAAATTCCTTTGGCAAATCATCTTATTTACCTACTCAAATTAAGGTTAAATACACTTAATTTAGGAAGTTTTTACGTATTTCTAGATTGTTTTTCCAACCTTATTTGTTCAGTTCCAGTCGTTCTTAACATCTTGATTATTTCCTCCTTTTGTATTTTCTTCATAGTTGTTTCCAGACTTATAAAGGTTATCTGCTCTGTTGGAATAATGTGTCCTCTGGTCTGTCCCATTGTAATGGCAAAGAGGATGTTAGGAGACGTTGTCATACTAAATAAAAAAAATATGGATTATCTGATGATCTTAGAAAGACAAAATACTGACTTTGAAATTTGCTTCAGCTTCCAAAATGAGGAAAAGATTCCTGATGAAATGTGTAGTTTGACAGTAAGATGGTGAGGCATTTTCCTGCACCTCTTAAACAGGGAAGGTTGTGTCAGAAGTTATTGGATAAAAATTCCCAGTTAAAACAGTTAAATATCTAATGATGATTAAGCTCTAAGACTTTAATGTAATTTAAGATAATCCTTCAGTAAAAACAAAAGTTGAAAAACATTTGTTTCATCACAAAAGGGAAAGATAAATTCTTCAGCTATGGACTGTAGATAAATGAAATACAGAAAGCCTTCTGTACTGTATATGTTTTCCAATATGTTCTCTTCTTATTGATTTTTTTACTTCTTGTGGGAACATGGGAATGTGTTTGTTTGGTGTCCAGAGTAAACTCCAACATCTGCACACTAGCTCAGGGTAAAGTAACTGGAGTAGCTCTGGGGTGATGGGGAGGTCACTGCTGTAAGTGAAGGAGATGTTGCAGAGAGATGTTGGCAGGACACAATATGATAAAGCTAAATCAGAGAAATTGTTTCCTGGAAAAGAAAAAAACTGAGAGAACGAGTCCTAAAAAATGAAATTTGGCTCTTGCTATCATGTAATTGCCAGGGGCAACAGATGCTGCAGCTTGCACGGACATGAGAGAAGACCCTGTTGTTGGAGCTGGAGCACAGCTCTGTGTGTGATTGGGCACATATGCTCTGTCCTGCTGTTTGGTGGATTAGGTTTAAAATGCTTCCCTCTCCAACACATTCACAGACAACATACAGTAATGCAGAGGGAGACGGTGCGCACCCCTCTGTTCGCCAGTTATCTACAGGCTGACAGCACATTGGAAACTTCATCACCTGGAATGTTTTAGGGGTCTTTATGGCTCCACTGGTTTTCTGACATTCATGCAGAGACATTTTTTCTGAAGTCCAAAGCCACAGGAAAGTTGAGCTTACCCATTTTTCTCAACTCAGTATTTTTCATTTTTACAATAGGGACTGTTTATAAGAATTATAAGCTTTATTTATTTATTTTTTAACAAACATCACAGTTAATATTCTAAAAACGATCTTTGCCTTTGAATTAACCTACTTCGCTACACCTATTAGATGAACAAATCAGCCTTTAATTAGATTTTAAACTCCCTTAGCCCCAATCATCAAGTCAATTATCGTTCAATTTGTTCAATTAACATATTCTGGTCATTTTTGTCCACCACTATACATAAATCAGACAATACACACGTCCCAAACGTATCCTTTTAATTTTCTCCTTAATTTTTGGTGAAATGACCTTCATTAAAATCCCTCTTTAATTGAAATCCACACTCAGAGGCAGTAGAAATAAGTTTAAAAATTTACAGCTTTCAAAGAAGTGCTTCTGCAGACTATTGTTTGTATATATTGACATTGGAAATATGTAGTCCTCATAAACCAATTTGTTTGTAAATGCTACAAAATAAAAAGTAAAATCTTAAATTTTAACCTTATGCAGTTGGAATATTGTCCCAGAATGCAGAAAATATTTAAAAGCAAAAGTCTGTAATAAAATGCTGATTTTTGCACACACTCTGTCTTTGTCACTTAAATAACATGCTTCTGTCATTTTTGCACATCTCTGGTGCTGCTGCTATTTTTTCACATATCCATTACTGTAAAAATGTCCACAGCTGTTTATTGATTATTTATTCTCCAGATACACAGTATTTATATTGTAAAAACACTGTGCAGTACAGTATTTTATTTATCTTAAATCTATCACTTGTTCTGTTATTTTTATACACTTTTTTAAGGTCCACATTTGTGTGACTATTTTTCTATAGTATTTTGCTGCTTTAACATCACAGTTTCCCCATTGTGGGACAATAAAAGAAATTTCTATTCTAAAATACGGGTTTGATGACTAATGAGGAGTACGTTTTCTCATGTTTAGCTGCTGATATTAATTTCATATTTTATTCATATAGGTGGTTTAAAACACTTACAGCTGAGCAGGATGTACTGTATGCTCAGAGCAATACCTTATTATTACATTTGGGGGAAAAGTTATATTTTGAATGTTCATTTTAACAGTGGTGTGTAAGACCTTTTATATCTACTCTACATTAATATCTTCTATCCTCTGAATGTAAATAATACCCTATATAAAGGTGAGTAAACAGTGAGCGTAGGGATGTTTGTGCTCAGTGAAGCTATTTTGGGAGCAGATCTGTCTTTGTGCTGCGTTTCAGAATTAGGCCATGCAAACTCAGGTCTAAACACATTTAACACCCACAGAGACTTCGGTGAATTTATCATTAGAGCACTAGAAAAAGATTTATGCGTCTGTAAAACCATACGACAAAGCACCCTTTTACTAGGTCAGATGATGTTATGTTATAACACGAATAAGAAATTGTGTTCCAAAGGTGTTTTACATATAGGATAAACCTATCCTGTCAAAGGATTAGTTAGAAAACCTTATTTTTAAATACCTTAATATAAAAAATATGCTTCTAAATGATACAAAATAAAACCTCAGAAGCAATATGTTAAAATCATATTTCAAAGAAAAGTATTCAAGTTTAAGTATGTATGTTTTAATAAAATCTTCTTTAAAGTGTAACTTAGCAATGCTGCACCAAATGATTAAGCTAAAAGCTGAATTTATTTAGAAAATGAAGGAATTTAGTTTATCTGAAAAGAAAACTCTTGAAATATGCCATTTATTATTAAATGTCTATTAATAATTAATAGCAGATCGGAACTGAAGTTGAGGCTTGTCTTTTAGATTGGGATTTTCAGCTCTGATTTTATATATATTACATCCTAATAGACTGCATTAGAACATTTCCCTTTAGATAGATAAACCAAACTAATTCATGAGCTGACCAGTCTGACAGAGCAGTGGATATTATTCTCCTTAAACTGAGTTTTTAAGAACGTTTTCTAAAGATGATCTAAGCAGAATTAATAAGTCAATTCCTTGCTTTTTAATTTTTTCACTGAACTATTCTAATAGTACCTATAAATAATTACTCAATTTTGGTAAAAGCATATAACCCAGCTGCTGATATCTCCTAATTTAAATACTGTTTGTCTGCATAATGATTTATATTTACTGGAAAAAAGTTGTAATTGCTGTTAAAACCAGGAAAGCTTACGGTCACACAGAGTAAATCTACCCATAATTTAATATTAAACTGGGGAACATGGGCTACTACCTCTTAAAAAAAATTGCCAGTGAAATTTAAGAGGCTGGGAAACTTTAAGGTGTGCAGAAATATATTTAGATTAATTACAATAATTTCCACTCTGAACATTGACGGATCTAAAGATATCTTGTCCCTCTGGCACTTTCACATTGAATAGCATTAGTTTACATAATGTATTGCATCCTGCAGTGCAGGAAGGCGAGTGCACATCGTGTTTGAATCCACATGGTGGAGCTGCTGCCTTTCAGTTCAGCCCAGACTTTGTCTAGAGGTGAGAAAGCAGGAAACAACTCCATCAGGAATCCAAATTGCTCTCATTTAAAGCAGGTCCTCTGGGAACCCAGAAGTGAGGCAATTACAAATGGATTTCATTTTGGAAAGATGCATTTATGGTGGTGTAGTGCAGGTAGTTTGAAGCCCTGAAGGAGCAATTCCACTAATGTTTTCCAGATGAGCGCCTCCTGGTATCAGCGAAGCCTTTAAGTGTCTGTTGTGTCCTCGGTTACCTGTGTGTTGTTAAAAATTGGTTTATCTATGGCTTTTTTTAAGTTTAAACCATCTCAAATCCTTCTTGTATTTAAACAGCTTTGCCAATCATTGTATTGAGAATGATTGCTTATTGAAATGGTTCATATTTAATTTAAGTGATTACAGATAAACTCTCAAAATCAAGACGACTTATAGTTGACTAATGGTTTTATTTTATTAGTTAGCTGTACTTTCTGTTTAGTGTCATTTTAAGTCATTTATGCTAAATGCAATGCAACAGAAAGGAGTCTGTTTGTTTGTTGTTTATTAGCCTGAAGTCTAATAAGGTTTAAAATCCTTCTATCAGCCAGCTGAATGGCAGTGCACAGTAACATGTCCTTGAAAAGCTCTGTTAATCTGCACCTTTTTGGCATCCCACTAAAATGATTTTCAACTTGGGGTTAGTTGACAAAAAAGGAGACAATCTGTGGCCAGTGTTGGGAACTTAGCTTTTAAAAAATACTTAGTTATGATTAACTTATGTAAATACTGCACTACCGGAGCAGCAAGCTACCAAACAAATTTAGTTTTTTCATCTAAAATATCAATGAATTTGAATGCATTTCCTGTTGTTGTAACTTAAGATGCAACTTTGAGTTAATTTATCAAACTTATATTTGATAATGTCAATTTCTTAATGTAATTGAAAACACAACTGGAAACATTAAACATAATTCCACATCACTTAAGTATGTTCGGTGGGACAAGCAAGTCAAACCACCTACTAGGCTGGACACACACTGTACAATATTTTCAATCATTACACGCAGCTACAGCTAAAACTGTACGACATTTTTGCAATGTTTAAAACTTAACAGCTCACGATGCATGTTCTTACACTGACGCTCTGATGCGATCTAACTGCTCACACTGTACGTCCAAAAACCACAAGTCGGACTCAGCACTGAGAGATGGTGCTGGTCAGACTCATCAATCTGGAAGAAGAAGAAGAACTCCCAATGAACAAGGCTCTGGTAAATTGGCTCATAGCCCTGCTTCAAAAGCAGGATTTGCTCACAAAAACCTTACAAGGGATGACTGGATTTCGACATGTTTGATTTTCTCCCAAATTTGTGATTCCTGATTGAGTGATGGTCATGAGAGGCTAATTGGCCCGCATTACCCCATGTTTACTACACGACAGAGTATGCGAGACGAGGCTGAAACTCGGCACCTTCCAAAAAATTCTTGCAAAACTGGAGGAAAGGCCTCAAAAGGGCAAAAAAAAAATCATACATTGTATTCCCACCAGGCTGAATTAATAATATAATCTTATTGATCTGATCATTATGTTTAGTTGTTTTATTAGGGGAACAACACAAACAGGATATTGTACAATTTGAGATGAATGCACATTTTCAGGCTTCAGCCATCTATAAAATAGGTATATTGCTTATAAATAATGAATTTTAAGCAATATAACAAAAAATTAAAAATACTTGCAGGTAAATAAAATGATAGCAGCAGTTAGGTGGATTGTACTCTCAGTATTTACTAGTGTTGCGCCGATGCCATTTTTTGGCCCCAATACCGATACCCGATACCTGGCTGTGCAGTATCGGCCGATACCGATACCATAATAATGTAAAATAATTACCATCATGGCTTTGTCAAGCTGCTGCCTACCTTTGTGAAGCAGGAAAAAATCTAATAAAAAGTGAATCCAGTAGAACTTTTTATTGCCTACCAGGAGTGGGTGACAATAGTTGAATAAACTTATGGATCTCAAAATGGTATCGGTGCCCTATTGGTTGGTACTCGCCGATACCGATACCACCATTTTAGGGCAGTATCGGGGCCCCGTCCGATACTGGTATCGGTATCGGTGCAACACTAGTATTTACCATAATGATTAATCCTGCAAGTTAATTAGGTGTAACACTGAAGAGATGAACTGCAATTTCTTGCAAAACGAAAAAGGCACCCAATTTTAAGCCTGTGTTGTTGAAGGGTGAGATGATGCGAGGTGCTTGATTACCTTAGAGTTGCTTGTAACCAATGTAATCTAGTCCTGATTGTCAGAGGAAACATACAAATCAAAAGATCATTTAGCTTCTAACATTAGTGGCATGAAATAGTCCAAGCTGTTATTAAATTTGTGGGTCGCCAGCATCACCATGCTTCTCTCTCATTGTTAGTCTCCCTATAGGGGACTCTTGCATCTCTGCATTTTACATGGCGTTCTAAACAGGGCTGGACATGGAGGCCATACTCACTAGCTACAATTTGCTGCTGGGAATTTATGTTTAATATGATTAAAGCAGAGTATGGTGTGCTAAAGTGCACCTCAATTAGATTTACAACTTTTAAAATGTAAACGACCTTTTTACACACTCGTATCACGGCTACATAAAATGTTTACTACAGGTCATTATCAGGTCCACAGTTCCAATAAGGAATATGTGAAATATGTAGTATACAAAGTAATAAAAAGTCTGCTTTCTTATTGCATCGTAAAAATAGAGCAGGGAGTACAGCATCAATTTAAAAGACAGAAACTATAATAAAACTGATCAGAATCACAGTTTTAATATTAAGGAAAAAAAATCTGAAGGGAAATCAGAATTCCTGGCTTATGTACATTATGGACCTAGATGGCCTTTTCTTTTTTTCCGGTCTTCCTTCATCGTTTAATCTTTAGGGTTTTCTTCTCGTCTGCACTTCAGATTGTTGGACACCTTTAAGCAACTCTACTATTTCAACACCAATTCAGAGCACATGGTCACCGGACTTCTGTCACCCTAGTGTCCCATTTCAATTAGTTTATTATTTCAGATGCTATCTGAGAAAATGCATCTAGAAGTCATCCCTCTAAAGGGGCTGTAATACCCACCAGGGCTTAAATTTACCTGCATTTTGTGGGTGTTAATGTCAAGCTGTGGTTGTAAATAGAAGAAAATCTGATCAATGTTGAAATTTTCAATGGCTCCGTGGTGATGCAGCATAAAATAAAGCCCTTATAATCATAGGGAAGTTAAATGTCAAATAATTCTGGCCTAAACATGTATATAAATGTAATCTTTATCAGACGATATTGCCCCAAAAGTTAGACAATTTCTATAAAAAAAAATAAATAAATAAATCCTGTCTTAAAATCTATATTGTTTATTTTTCCTGTTATCTTATGCAGGCCAGTTAGTTATACGTCAGCTTGTACAGCTAAATTCGGCCAATCATATTTCAACGGTCATCAATCAAATTTTTTCGGTCATGGCATCTTGATTCATATGTCGCAGCTAATATTCAGGTTAATATAAGAGTAATTTACTTTCCCATTGAGTTCCATCCCAGTGTTCATGGGGATGGATGTCTGTGTCTTCGGCAGGCGTAGAGCTAACACAACTGGCAGTGTTGCGAGGCAAGGGCTCAAACATGTACGGCTGTAAGCCTTCTACACCAAACCAAGCTCCTGGCGTCCTCTTCCACAACAACTTCGTCCCTGCTTTCGTTCTCCAAATGAAATATGTATGATGGAGGAGACTCATCCACGACCCCCGACACAAAACTCTCCTCCTCTTGCATGTTTCCACTGTCCATGGCGTTCCTTGACCGTGTCGTTTCTAAGTCACCAATTTAGTGCTACTTGGTCCCAATGGAATTTCCCATTCGGAACCTACTAGCACTCAGTTGGTAACTGGTTAGCAAGATGCTTTAGAGACATCGGCCACAATCAAACGTGTTTGCGAACTTTCCACCGCAACAGTCCCGCCCCCTTGATAAACGACCAATCACATTCACTTTATTCACTCGTGTAAAGTCGGCACCACTCGTGAGAATTCGGAAAGGCAACGGTTGGAACAGCTGCTTCCCTATGACTTTATAAATAAGATGACAGGCCAAAGGAATTTGGTTAGGTTATTCACTTGCCCTTCAATTTATGCATCAGGCGACCCCGATACATAAACTGATCGAATGTGGATTACAGCACGGCACAAATACAACCACCCCTACTATTCTTGTGAGCCAGAAACAAAAAGCATTTCTCTCCTCGAGCAAAATGTGCTTTTAAAAAGTGGCTTAAACTGATTGAGTTTTAGTAAAATGCATGTTAGTGTTTAAGGAGTTACTAAAATATAAACAATATATAGACAACAGCATTACTGAAAAGTAAACATCAGTATGTAACTGCATTACTCTCAACACTGTCCCTGCCTCGTTTTCATTCATCAGGGAAACTTGGTGTGGTAAACTGAACAAGCCATGAATGGGTTGATACGTTTTTGCAATCCAAACCATTTCCCATCTTTGGTCCAATTATTTCAGCAAAGATTTCCTTCTCCATGCCTTCCTTCATCTTAAAGGCTTGCAACTGTGCTCATGTTGTGTGGGTGTATGATTTTGTGATTCACCTACAGGGCCGGACTTGTACCTCCATCCCTCCTTTATCAAACCATTTAACCTCAGGAATCAAACAAAAAGACTTGAATGTCTATTGGAAAAAGACTAGAAAAACACTTTTGTTGTATGAGTAATCAAATCGAAATTGAAAACAGTAATCAGAGTTCAGTTTTTTTATGTCATCTTACTTGGTTGCCATGACAGCTACTAGTTACCATAGAGACAGTACCACTGGTATAAGTGATCTAAAACATGTTTGTGCGTGTGTCCACAGGGTTGCAATTTCTTGACAAGATTCCAGATCCTCTGTATGTGAGATTTCCTTGCCTATCACCTTTTTTGTCACCTCTCCAACTGGACAGATTGCCTCACATCCCATCATCAGATGGTTGGACTCGCAGGATTATATACCTTATATGTTTCACACCTAAATGCATCTAGAACTTCAGCTAGTTTGGTGCTCACATGTTTTTCCATGTAAAGGCGAATGATGGATAGTCAGTTGTAGCGTTTAACATCAGTTAAGGGTTAGGGTTTTCTCTAACAACTGCCAGGTATTTCACTGACAATTCTGTCTGAAGATCAGGATTGATCTCATTATCAACAAACCTTAATTATTGACTTAACTGGTTAATGAATGAAGACGGTGTTTAATACACATTTTTTCCATCCATAGAAGTCTGCAGACTATTGATGCCGCACCAAAGCAGTGACTCTTAATGATCTCTTTCTGTTTTTAAGGGTAGTTGGTTTGGTTCAACTTGGAGAAAAGGTGAAAAACTCAAATTTTAATGGGTTAACAAAAGACTATTAATGGCTATTTTAATTAAAACTGTGAACTTAAATATGTGTTGAAACAGGACAAAAATAATATGTGAGACAAACAGTATTCCTTTAGGATTTTAGCTGTAACCCTTTATTCTAAGGAACTTTATTTCATAGCAGGTACCAGCCTTAAAATGTGTCAATATTCTTGGGAGAATTATTCTGAATAGTTTTTATTCATGATTGTTGTGCACAAATGTCCTAACTTCTAAGTGCCAAGTCGGAACCTTGAAAATCTCATCTGGCTGTTTTGTCAATAAAACGCAAAGCATCTTTCTTTGGAATATAGATGCATAAAATGTAGATAAATACATCGTCATTGGCTGGTATTGTAATAACAGTAAGACTGTTTAATTAGTATATACCAAAAGTTTTCAGACTTGCTGCTGGTGTACAGTCATGTTGGGTATGATGGGTTACTTTGATCAAAGCTCCAACTTAAAAAGTAAATAGAATTTAGCATAAAATACTTGTTAAATAGATTTGTGAATCCTATCAACATATACTGGTGAGGCATGGTGACTTTTTCTCTTTTTTTGTCTGAATTTAAGCTTTTCCAAATGGGAACTAAATCCAACCATCCCTCTCTTCCTCTGTTTTCCAATGATCAAACTCATTGTTTCATCATATTCCTAATGCTTTACACTGATAAGAAATGTATGTTTCTTGTAGTAAATGTTTCCAAATGAAGTGCAGAAATGCTCTGAAGGTTGAAAGCCTGCGTTCCTAGATCTGTACTGAATTTTCCATTACAAAGATTTTGAAAGTAAAGGTTGGCGACTCAAGTGAATTTAAACTAATAAAGATCAGTACAGGTCCAGCATAAGCTGCAGTTAATGTGAAGTGTTGTCTGGTAAACTGGATATGTAGTCATGTTCTATATTTGCTTCAGTCTCCTAGATCATATAAGTAGACCCCGTATAGCTAGAAATAGCGAGAATGACGTCAACCGCCGTAGGCTGTCTTCCATCTGACATGATACTGTTATTATATACCTGTTCCCTTTAAACATGAACACATCCTTTTTAAACAGCATCACAGTGAAATTTTTTTTTTTTCTAACCTGGGATAATGCAATCTTTAGGGATGGAGGCAGAGATTAGAACAGCATGTTGGGAAATTAAACTCTGACGAAGTTCAAGCTTGAAGGAACATGGTAAAAGAATGTTGATGATGGGATAACAGGGAATTTTCAGCATTCTGAGGTAATTCCTGTACGTTGCCCAAGCATGTGTGCTCATAACGCAACTAAAAAATGAAAATGGAAAGAACTGAAGTCCCACTTAATTTCTTCAAGGAAGGCTAAAAAAAGGCTAATAATTTGCAGCTATTTGAGAATTTAACTTGGATGCTTAAAAAAAAAAAAAAAAAAAAAAAAAAAAGTTTAAGCTTAGCAGACTCAGATTAGTGAACGTTAGGGCCAGACGCTGAAACTTTTTTAGTTTTCCAATCAGTAAACGCACCATGCATAAGACTCAGTTTTTATATTTGTAAAAAATGTGCTAGATTTTATTCTAAGGAATCCAACCCTGTCAGTTATAGAGCATAGGGGATTAGGGAACGTAGGCCTGATATCTGAATATACTTTCTTTTTTTCCTTTTTTTTTTTTTTTACTGTTGTCAGACTAAAGGCTCCTTTAAATAGTTAAAATAATAAGTAAATTAATTATTTACCAGCTAGATATGTAGCTTTAAATGCTATGTTTTTCTTTCATATCTTTTTTAGTTTTCATGAAAAAAAAAATAAAATTATGATATGGAGCAGATTATACTTTGAAGTGTGCAAAAATAATTTGTGAGAGAGTTGTGGTTTTATTATCTTAATTTATTTTTAGATTCTGCTTCGTAGATACTTCAGTTCCAGCTCTTTACTAGGGAGACAGGTCTGTTTTTATAAAAGAAAATTCAAGTCATTGTTTATCAAATCGAATTGAGTTGTTGTTAAAATTAATGCTTCAGTATGTAAAAAAAAAAAAAAAGTTGTGTTGTACTTTTTAAAGAGAAATCTGTATTTACCATGGTTCCCTTTAGCGGCTTGTAGAATAATTAAAAAATCAGCCTTAACTATAATTATGTCCTTCGCCTGTTCAATCTGGAACATTTCAAAGTAAAAGCATTTAAGCTCAGCATGGTATGAGTCTAGAGTTTGGTTTAATTATAATCAAGAGTTGTTTGAATGTTTTAATTAGCTATGAATTGTTTGACATTTTCAAATCCAGTTAATCTGAATTATAATGAAAAGGATGGCTGGAGATTTATTTAACCCTCAAGCTGCTGTTTATCATATGCAGTGCTGCTGTAGAAGTGTTCATTACTTGAAATATTCCTGTGTTTGTCATAATTTTTTCTTTCAGATTATCTTATTTTTATGTCAGACACAGATAAGCTAAATAAAATGTGGGAATTTGTGAATTAATGGAAGGGAAAACTACCAAAAAAGCTTGGTTGCATGGGGGAAGATATGTCCTTCCTTGTTGAACTGTGAACACATAATATGTAGAATCCGAATATCACTGAAATAGAACCCACCAATCATCATGAAGTAGGTCAAGAGACACAAAGAAATTCAACCACAGTCACTGAAGTTTATCTGTGTAGGAAGGGATATGAAGCCATTTTCAAGGCTTTCTCTGTTTGTGGATAAGCAGTTATCCACAAACAGAGAAAACTTGGAACAGAGCTAAACTTCCACTTTCAGCATTACTCCATCAATTTAGACCTAGAGATCAGGAATATGTTTGTCATAAAGCAGTACAAGAATGATCCAAACAGCAATAGCTTAAAAAAATAAAATAAAATAAGGTTTTAGAGAGGATTGTCAATCCAAATAACCTTAGATTTTCCCTTCTCACACCTTCCTATGTTGCTTAATTAAAACAAAACTGCAAAGAAAAGTGGGGCACAGTCCTCCTGTACGACCTGAAAAAACTTATTTTAAGCTGTTGCTGCCAAGGATGGGACAATCCCTTTTTAGAGTAACTTTTTTTTACATGTCCAGTGTGGTTTGAAAAGCTTATTTTTTCATGATAAAAAGAGAATCAGGAACTGTTTCTTGCACTATTTGGGGATAAAAAATATCTAAAATTTGAGACACACACAAAAAAAATCAAACAACAGATTTAATCTTTAAGGAGGTAAATGGTTTTTCCCAGCTCAGGTATTCCAATTTAACATCAATAAAGCTCCCAAATGTTTATGGTTTTAATGTTGCTGAACTCTTTCTACTCGGCACACAAAACAGATGAGCTACCACTCCTTGCGAGCACGAGCTTGCCTCAGTCAAAGCTCAGTGTCTCCATAGTGATCGTCTAGCGAGGAGGAGGGTGAATGTAAACCTAGTAGAAAGAGAGAGCGCGGGGAGAGGGATTGTGCGTGCAGCAGAGAGAGAAAGCAAGAGCTCAGGCAGAGACATGTAAGAGATGTAGCCCTGCTGCCGCAAGCTGAAGAAAGAGGAGGAGTTGTTGAGCACTGGAGATCTGCAGAGAGGAGTGAGAGAAAGGAAGACAAAGCTGGTGGTGAGGAGGCGAGGAGTAAAGATAGGACAGAGTGGATAAGGGAGAGAAGAGAGGGAGAAAAAACAAACACTTGTCCTGCACGGCAACAAAGCAGCGGTCAGGAGGAAATAAGAGGAGGGAAGTGAACTGCTGCTCAGCTTTCGTCAAGAAGGAGAAGAGGTAGGCTGGTTGGGATAAGATGGGAAACGGGGATAACATAGAGCTGTGACAACCAGATACTGTTAATCTAGATACTGCTTCTTGTTTCATTTGTCTTTAATCTCTTTCCTCATTGAGGCTGAGATGATTACAACACCAAACTGGTCCAGGGCACTCAGCCTCCACAGCTGACTGGGCTAATTTACTGACTGTGCATTCAAGTGGTGGTGTGCTTTAGTACTATGCAGGGTTTGCATTGAAATATCAATGCTTAGATGTTGGCTTTATGATGCAATAATCCATCACTGCACAAGTTTTTGCTCTTCGTCTCCTGCTGATAAATTTCAGGACTTCTTAATTATTCAATGGGCTGTTCTCATGGACAGGAAATCCTGCTGTTTCTCTAATAGTTCAGTGATACATATTTCAGAGCGGCGGGCTACACTTTAATATCTGCCTTTGTTGTTAGACTTTAGATTTAAGCTGTAATGCTTACAGAATGTGCTTTTTTTAAATTATTATTTAAAAATAGCCATGTTAGCCTTCAAAGCAGTTAACAATATAAAAAAAAAACCCATAACACTAAGGTTGAATCTACTTGTGTTTGTTTGTTCTACCAAGATATGCATGGATTCAATAAATTCTAACCAACAATATAGTCAAGGTAAATAACATTTTCTATGTAATTATAATAGTTTGTTATGAGGCGTATTTAAATCAGATGAGCTCATAGAGTTCAGTCTATAGGTCACAGGGGGACATTTTACTTTATCTGTTATAAAACAAAGAATTTCACTTTTTTTAGCCTGTATGAACATGTTCTATAAAGTTATGAAAGTGAACAAAGCAACACTGAAGTTAGAGAGTAAAGGAAAGTACAGTTGGTCCTTTTGGGAGGTGAATAAAGGGAAGGATGAGACACGTCCCAGCAGGAGGAAGGAAAGGGAGACATTTTTCACTCAGCCAGCTGTTGAGAAACACACCAGTGAGGTGAAAACATAGCAGATTATCAGAGAGATTTTTTTTTTCCAGTAGTTTTCAGGATGATTTAAAAGGCATCCTGGGACACAGATTTTCTGGGTCTGATTTGTCAACACTGTCAGCTTCTTTAAACCGCTTTGATCTGACCTCATTTATAGTAGGTCTCAAAAATTCCATATAAACTCTTCCTTATTTACTCCTCTCAAATAGCAATGTATATTATTGCACGTCAAACCTACACATAGTAGCTTATCCATGCTGTCAATAAGTTTTCTTTCCTATTTTTTGTATTTTATGATAAAAAATAGTTTTTCTATGATTCACAGATAATCCTGAAGTTCTTTGCAGCAGCATCACCCTGCATAGACTTTACAAGTGACCATATGGCCACAACATGCCTCTCATTAACCTTCTAATGTACAGTACCTTTCCCCTTTTCCAGCATAAAATTTTGCTTGTAATGTATGTTTAATGCTTCACTGACTCTGACTGCAAGCAGCTGCTGAATGTACGCTGCAGAACCACCACATAGTAAATATCTTCCAACTAAACCCCCTTTTGCTTTTCAAAAAATGCACCAAAATGACAGCATAGAAGTTGAAATTAAAGCTTCCATTGAAAAAGGTTTTAGAGACCACACTAACTGGCTTTTGCTTTTTTGTGGATTGACCATAAAGGTTAAACTCTGATGCTTTAGGTTTTGGTTAGTTTTGTGCTTTTCTAAATACACTGAAGCACATGCACAGCTTAGCACCCTAGGGGAGCTTTTCCTGCTTCCCTGCAGTGTGGCAATTGGATCCAGTGTGGGGCTTTGAAGCATTTATTAACCCAGGGAACTATCATAGACCATTTCCTTCAATCTTACTGGGAATTCATGAGCTCATCTGTATACAGTATGGTGCCCGCTTTAAGATCTCTCCTTGCAGTGAAGATCCTGCAGCATTCGGCTCTGTTTGTGCGCACACTCGTATTATACACTCAAACACACACGGTCTGTTCTTCAAGTCATAGTTACAGTTCTCGTGCTATTAATGGAGATATATCTGTCTCCATGTAGGCAGACTTATTAACAGCCAGATTTCATTGGCTGTCTGTTCTAGCAGCAGTCAAACAACCCATCCCATTGGTTCCTGCGGCATATTTTTTACACATTTACCCCTAACTTCCCTCTGGTTGCTAAGAAACCAGCAGTCTCTAGTTTCCCATCAGTAATCTTCACTAGAATGATGTATATCTGTGAGCTTTTAACTTGTATATTTGGATTGTTTGCTTAATGCATGCCCCTTTAGCAGCAGCTGCAGTGGAATATCGGGACAAAGTGTGAAGATCATTGTCATGAGGTTAAACAAGCTTAGCGCTGCTTTTCTTCAGGGGGATATATGTTGTCTTGGAGCTTTTGTGTGCGGTAACTTGTGAGAACAGACGAATCAATACTAATCATTCCAGCCGGAAGGCTCCAAGGAACAATAAGAAAAGGAACGAGAGGGAGCGTGGCTGTGATTAAGCATTTAGAGTCGGGGAAATGTCAATAACTGGGGTAAGAAATGAGACAAGTATTGTTTCTGTAAATTAGTTTTATTAATACACAACTAATAAGTAGAAAAAAACAATCTGATCAATGCTTTTCTACAGACATAAAATACTCGTTTTAATCTTATCTAAGGTTTTAGAAGTTTTGTATTATTCAAAATATATATAATTAAATAATTTTGTACAACACAGAAAAATAAAGACTTTCCCTTTGAATTTCAGAGCATAGTTCTAAAACTTATGCAGGATTCTGGGAGGTTATACGTCTCAGATAGAAACAATCTAGATTCACATGAACATCTTTCAGTTCATAACCCCAAACTCAGAGATTTAAACCCACTCGTCATTCATGAAGATTTATCTTGAAACTCACTTCTATCCAACTGTTTATTTTTTAGGGTGACACATTTTGATTTTGAAAGGATTCTGACAGACTTCTCGGAGGTTAATGGACATGCGTTATTATAGCTAAATGGTAAAAAAAAAAAGAACTCCTGTAGTAAAACAAAATCTGTAACTTATACAAAATCAAATAATGTTCAGAATATGACCTCTTCTGTATTAGAAAATACAGTTTCAACAAATTACCTCGTTACAGCATCCAGATCTAACAAAGTACTCTGTCAATTTTGCAGAGTAGCTCTCAACTCGCACAGCTTTTTTATGTTTTTCAGTGTCTATGTGAGCTTTTAAATGTCCAGCACCTTAATTAGAGACTAATAGGAAAAGTCCGATCAGCAAGGAATAATCAATGGATCATTATCTATAGCTAAAACTAATACGCACTCATTGATTTAATGAATTTAGCATTAATCAGTAAAAACATAAGAACAATAATTTTCTTCGTGAACACCGAGTCCGGGACTGGCTATTTCTGCCCAAATATAGTAACACCTCACTCCTGACATCTTCTGGTAGTGACGGTGCAGTTAGCCTAGTGCCATTCTCCCCGCTTTACAAGCAAAATCAATGGGAATTACTTGACACATCTGCAATCAACAGCAAATATTTTAGATTTTGAGAGGACTTCACCATTGAAATTCGTTGGACTATAGTTAACAGACAATACACACGTGCATGACGGTTGGATGTTGTAATTCATTGGGTAAAACTGAAAAACAAATTTGTTACATCACCTTTCCAATTCATGATCCTTCATGGACAGGTTACTGCCGTCCTGGTCGTTAGATTGCCAACTTCAAGAGGGAGGATTTGCCGTTGAACTTCTGGCCAGAGAAATTACACGTAATATGTAGCCAACATTTCAAAAAGGAACGTTTTCAAGATGACTTGAACAATAGCGTATTGTGAAAAACACCAGATACAGCACTGGGACTTGCTCAACAGCCGATACTGCACCGTGACCTCACAAACCAGTAGGTGGCAGTAGTGTTCTTTGACAAACAGGGATGTCTCCAGTAAAGCACATTCAAATGAAATCACTCTCAATTAAAAACACATCATTTTTTGAACAGTATGTAATAATTTAATATCTCAAGTACTTTCAGACATTTCAATTCTGAATATGACCGGACTTTTCCTTTAAAAATAAGTGCCAGTTTTGCACACGGTGCATTCGGCCTTCCACTTGTGGCGAATGGGACGGTACATGCAAAAATTTTTTTTTGCAGTTCATCTGTGAAGCCGCACTTTCGCATTTTGTGTCCGATGTTGGTTGCTCTGCTACCTTTGTGTGTGAGAATTACTTCGGACAACAAAGTACCGTAGTATTCTGTGCAACGCGCCAATCGATTTAAGAAAACGATTATAGTACCATGAAACATCATGAAAACTTGACGTGTTCATGAATTTATGATCCCCCTCCAGACGCCTGGGACATAATGTAAAAAGTGGACATTTGGTCACCCTAGTTTATCGCACTGTTCAGAGATATCTATAGTTTGATAGCAGTTCATTCATTCATTCGCACAAGAAAACTGTTTAATTCTAGCTCTCCAATGCCAGTGTCTTCCATGTTTTAGATAAATCCTCTCTCCATCAATCATGAATAATAAACGAATGACCTCCTTAATAAATGACCTCCTTAATATGTTATAAGGTTCTGCAGAGGCCTGATAGTGAACCGTTTATTGAAGTTTATTGACTACTCTTTAAGGCTGGATTGAACAGTCCTGATCTTTCTAACGGTACATATGGTATTCTGATTATAGTCATTTTGCTTCTTTTTTTTTTTTTTTTTTTTTTTTTTTAATCTTTTTATTAGGTTTTAACGTCAAAATACAAAGTGTGCAAAAATATAAGAACAAGATATGTAGACTTTTTTTCTATAACAGAACCGAACATAAGTCGTACAGTACACATGGATAAGCCTTCCCAAATAGTGAGACAAAAAAAAAAAAGGGGGGGGGAAGGATTTAAGAAAAAAAGTGCATCAATGGGTATTAATGACAGAATAAATAATTTGATAAATAATATGATAATGCAAATAGAAAGGTCAGGCAAAAGGAAAACTTAGTTGGGCACCATACGGGACGGCAATGTCTGAATAAAATCAAAAAACGGTTGCCAAATCTTTAAAAATTTAGTTGTGGAACCTCGTAGGGTAAATTTAATCTTATCAAGTTTACTAAAGTGTAAAGCATCTTTAATCCAGATTTCAAATGAGGGAGGTGAAGCTGATTTCCAGCACAGCAATATTCTACGCCTCGCCAACAGAGTGAGAAATGACACCAGATCAGCCTTAAGTCTTGACAAAGAAACCATCTCATAAAGTACACCAAACAATGCAGTTAAGGGATCAGGCTGGATGGACATATGAACTACTTCAGACAAGGCTGCAAAAATGTTTGTCCAATATTGCTTGAGTGATGGGCATGACCAAAACATATGGATCAGTGAGGCAGGTGTTTGATGGCAACGATCACACTCCAGGCTAACGTTTGGGTATATTTTAGAAAGCCTGGCCTTAGTCCAGTGAGTGCGATGCAGGACCCTACACTGAATTAGTCCATGTCTGGCACACAGTGACGAACCATGTACACGGTAAAGGATTTTATCCCACAAGTCATCTGAAAACAGAAAACCCAAGTCCTCCTCCCATGCCGCTTTGATTGAGAGAATTGGGGACTCACGAAGACAGCACAATCTCTCATACAAACATGAAATAAGACCCTTTTTCGGTGGGGGAGGTGACAAAAGTATATCCAAATCATTCACAGGAGGTTTAGAGGGAAAGAGAGAAGTTTTTTCCTTAAAATAACTTCGGACCTGTAGGTAACGAAAAAAGTGGCTCTTTGGGAGGTCAAATTTTGCAGAAAGCTGATCGAAGGAGACGAATGTACCCTCCTCATAGAGGTCACCAAAGCTTTTGATACCATGAGAGAACCAAATGGAGAAAGCACTATCCATCATAGAGGGCCGGAATAAAGGGTTCTTAAAGATAGGAGATTGTAAAGAAAAAAAGTTTAATTTAAAATAGCGGCGGAACTGAAACCAAATTTTCAGAGTCACCCTCACCATTTTGTTGTTTGGAATTTCAGCACCTGATAGCAATTTGGGAGCATAAACTAAAGCAGACAAGGACGATCGTATACAGGATGAGGTTTCCAAATCCAACCAAGCCGGGGCACTGTCAAAATCATTTGCCTTTAACCAATAATTAAGAATTCTAATATTGGATGCCCAATAATAAAACATAAAGTCCGGCCATGCCATTCCACCCATACTTTTTGGTCTCCTAAGATATGATTTACGAATTCTAGAGGGTTTATGATCCCAAATAAATCTAGTGATGATTTGGTCCAGTTTGCTAAAGAAAGAAACGGGGATAAAAACAGGGACACACTGAAAGAGAAAAGAAAACTTGGGAAGCACGTTCATTTTAATCGCATTAATTCTCCCAGCAACAGATAAATGAAGCAAAGACCATCTATCTAGGTCTTGTTTGACCTTGTCCACCAACGGCTCAAAATTAAATTTAAAAAGTTCGCAAAATTTACTTTTGACCTTAACCCCTAAATAAGTAAAACCATCAAGGGCAACCTTAAATGGGAGAGAAGCAAGTGAATATTTTCGAGCCACCGAATTCAATGGAAAAATTTCACTTTTGCCAAGGTTTAGTTTATAGCCAGAGACGCGGCTAAATTGGTCAAGAGTTGAAAGTACAATAGGGACTGAAGAGGCTGGTTTAGAAATATAGAGAAGCAAGTCGTCGGCGTACAAGGAAAGCCGTTGTTCAATGCCTGATCTTGTGACCCCACTTAAATGTATATTGGATCTAAGTGAGATGGCCAATGGCTCTATAGCTATTGCAAAAAGTAATGGGGACATGGGACACCCCTGTCTAGTGCCTCTGAAAAGAGGAAAGTATTTAGAATAAATGGAATTTGTTTTGACAGAGGCCAGCGGGGAGGTGTATAAGAGCTTTATCCATGAAATAAACTTATTACCAAATCCAAAACGTCGAAGTACATAAAAAAGGTAACCCCACTCCACTCTGTCAAACGCCTTCTCCGCATCAAGACTAATCACAAATTCAGCTTCACAAGAATCTGTGGGGTTATAGAGCACATTAAATAACCGTCTAACATTGGAGAAGGCATATCTCCCCTTAATAAATCCAGTCTGGTCAGGACTGATCAAAGACGGCAAGACAGTTTCTAAACGGAGGGCTAAAAGTTTGGCGAGAATTTTATAGTCAACATTTAAAAGGGAAATTGGGCGATAGGAGCCACAAGACAAAGGATCTTTATCCTTCTTCAGGATCACAGAAATAGAAGCCTGTAACAAGGATGGTGGGAGAGTTCCATTTTCAAATGAGTGCCTAAACATGTTCAGCAGGAGGGGAGCCAATTTAAGACTGAATTTTTTATAAAATTCGACAGGAAATCCATCCTGTCCTGGGCATTTTGAACTTTGCATAATATTAAGAGCACGTAGAACTTCTTTTACTGTCAAGGGCTCTTCCATTTTAAGACTATAAGTTCGATCTAGTACAGGAAAAACAAGGTTATCACAGAAAGAGTCCAGAGACAAAATATCAAATGGACATTCAGACACGTATAATGACGAATAAAATTCTTGGAACTGGTTATTAATTATTTGTGGATCCGAAGAAATGCGATTGTGAGTTTTGATCTGTGGGATAAAATGTTTTGTTGACGCGTTACGAAGTTGGTGAGAAAGTAATTTACTGGCCTTGTCACCATATTCATATTGGGCGTGCTGCGACTTCAAAAGCATCTCCTCCACTTGTACTGATGCCAATCGGTCAAACTCTGCCTGTAAAGACAACCTAAAATTGTATGCCTCGGGTGAAGGGGAAGCTGCGTATAGTTCATCCAACTGCAGAATTCGAGTTGTAAGTTCTGACAACCTTGCCTTTCTCTGTTTAGTTTCGAAACTACTGTAGGATATAATCTGTCCTCGTATAAAAGCCTTAAAAGTCTCCCACAAGAGAGAGGGTGATGTACCTGGAGTATCATTTGTAGCAATGAAGAAGTCTATTTTTGAAGTAACAAAGGCAACAAACTTATCATCAGACAGCAGACGTGTGTTTAAGCGCCAAGGAACAACAGAAGGAGAACCACCTCCCAACACCAGGTCCAATGTCACAGGAGCATGATCTGAAATTACAATGGCATTGTGAGAACAAGACCGGATATGCGGTATCAGACGGCTGTCCAAAAGAATGTAATCAATACGAGTGTATGTATGGTGAACTGGGGAGAAAAATGTATATTCTTTACGAGTAGGGTTAAGAAAGCGCCAGGCATCAATAACTGAGAATTCTTTAAGAAAATTATTAACAACTTTGGAAGAGTGTGATTGTCTGTTAATATTGTTTGATGACCGGTCCAAAGGGCCCAGCCAACAGTTCAAATCGCCAGCCAAGATAAGAAAATGTGAAGATAAATCTGGAATCTTGGTGAAAAAGGAATTAAAAAAATTATAATCGTCCCAATTCGGTGCGTACACATTAGCCAAAACTAATTTTGTATTAAAGATGCTCCCACAAACAATAATGTATCTACCATTAGGATCAGTAATAATGTTAGAAGATACAAATGGTACTGATTTGTGAATTAAAATAGCAGCACCTCGAGATTTTCCTTGAAAAGTTGAATGATACATTTGGCCAACCCAGCCCCTCCGGAGTCTAGAATGATCTGAAATTTTCAAGTGGGTTTCTTGTAAAAAAACAATTTGAGCACCCAAATGCTGTAAGTGATGGAGCACTTTACTCCTTTTAATGGGTTGATTTAAACCCTTACAATTCCAGCTACAAAACTTGAAAACCTGACCCTTTAGTAAATTATCACGATTAGATTGTGACATCCATCAATCTGTGTAAAGGATGACCCATTGATAGCACTTAAAGACCAAATAACATATAAAAAACAGTACGACAAAACAAGAACATTAGAACTTACCCCTGATTGCTGAAGCATCTTCCCAAACAAGATGCGCGCATACCCCCTTTTGCTAACTACTAGATACCTCTTCCCAAGCATCCACGGACCCAGTAGAACTCAAGCTCCCACCAGTGCAAAGCAGGAACAAAAATAAATGGGTCAAATTATATTATCTAATTAAGTGTATAAATATATATGCATCTACACACCCATACATACACAGAAATATAAATAAACAAATAAATTATATATAGGAAATAAATCAGTAATAAGGATAGAGAAAAAAAAAAAAAAAAGGGGGAGATTTTAGTAAAATATAAGTAGTATAATAGTATAAAAAAAGAATTAAACAAAAATAAATAAAAGATCGTAAATAAGATAAGAAAATGATTAGAATCAAATATGTAAAAAAAATAAATAAATAAATAAAAAAAAAATAATAATAATAAAAAAAATAAAAAAAAGGGAGAGAAAAAAAAAAGAAAAAACCCCTGCAGTTAAGTTACCATATCACGGATATAAATCAGAAATAACGAACATCAGCCTCAAACCAAATCACAGTTATTAGTCAGAAGGAGCACCCCCTCCCAGTTTCTTAATCAAGTCTGTGGCAGCTTCGGGGTCGGAAAACTTGCGCACAGCTCCATTTGGCAGTGTGATTCTTAACTCAGCAGGATAGAACAGGCCAAACTTAACACCAGGGCACGAGTGTAGGAGACGTTTGGCATTCCCAAACTGTGAGCGTTTTTTGGCCACTGATGACGTAAAGTCTGGAAAGATAAAAATTTTCCTGCCCTGATAGAGAAGAGGTGCAGCAGCTCCTGCCCGGCGCAGAATCAGTTCCTTTACATGAAAATAATGCACTCTGATGATAATTGGTCGAGGTGGAGCTCCTTCTTTAGGTTTTTCCCTGCTAGACCTGTGAGCCCGGTCCAGAAGCGGCACATCCTCCAATCCCAAAAGGTCACGCAGAAGCTGTGAGATGAATTCTCTAGGGCTGGGCAGTTCCAGTCCTTCAGCCAGCCCGATGAGACGAATATTATTACGCCTTGATCTTCCCTCCAGATCCTCACATTTAGCCTTTAGATGTTTAACTTCCTCCGTTAAAACAGATACGGAGGACTGCAGGGAGGACAAATCATCACTGCAAGTGGTAGCAGAGACCTCGAGCTCTTTGATTGTGGCTCCCTGAGTTTCAACAAGAGACTGGATGGAGTTTATATTAGCATTAAGCTCAGCCTTTACGGAATTAATTTCTGACCTTAATGTGAGAGTAAGAGAGTCGATCCTCGAGTCGAAAGTATCACAAATGTCTTGCTTCAGACCCTGCAGTGCTTTGGTGAATGTTGCCTCACTGAGCGGTGTATCTGATCCACGCTTGTCGCTCCCCAGCGGCGTCTCATCCATCCGGAGCGCGCCCGATCCGGAGCTCGTCTCAGAGGTAGTACGTCTCTGACGAGGTCCCTTAGTCTCCCTCTTGTCCATTTTACAAGAGTCGCAGTACTTTAAAACAGAAAATGGTCCCAAACAGTACCGAAGAAAGTTGTCGGAGACGATGACGTCACAGTCCAGCGACACGGGCGAGCGCAACCAGTAATTAGCTTTAGCACAATGGACCGTCCAAGGATGGAAACCACTCTTTTATGCTCACCCGTGCCCGCAGTAATATCAGTCCTAGTGCCACCGTGCAGGGGATAAGGGATCAACCAGAAAGTGACAGACCAGTCTGTTTAGGGCCCGGGTCGAGCGCTATGAAGCTAGTGCACGCTGGCTAGGTCCGAGGCGGCGACCGTGGCCTGCTACGAAAAGTTATTGAAGCAAACGACTTAGCGACCAAAAAAGGTGTCAAATGAACCAGGGATTAGAAGCGCACCATTATATACATATGCGAGGCTGATTTATAAATAGGGGTGTACTTTAAAATAAATGTTTTGTCCCTGCTTTTGCGGAGCCTCGAGAAGCACGTCTTCACTCCATGGTGTTCCTCCGCCTCCTCATTTTGCTTCTTATGCATAGTTTTGATCCTTTATTTTGGACAATTTGTCTGATATGAGAAAAGCATAAATCCAAAAGTTCTCTCAGCTCTTGGAGGTCTAATTTCTTGCAGCAGAAGATGATTTTAAAAGATAAGGTTAGAAACTATCAGGAGTCTCCAGAAATGTTATTTTATGCACCAACATGTGTTATTTTGTGCAACATAGATGCAATACAGAGTTAATTCACCAATCCAACTCTAAACTATGGTCAGTAGAGTTGCTTACTCTACATTCTAAACATCAGGCTAGGCCGTTAAGGGCCACTTTAGACTTTCTGTTCATCACCTGTGGTCATTGGTCCTTCTAGGTATCAAAGCTCACCTGTAGTCAGAGGTCAGACACATTGTGTTAGCCTAAACTATGGTCTCAAAGGTTCTTCTGTTGTACTTAAACCTCACCTATGCTCATTAGGGATGGCCTATGTCATTTCTGACCTTCAACTATTTCATCTGGTATTTTTCATGACTAAAAGAATGAGGTCCTGATTGCAAATGGCTAAAACCAAATTAAATGGATTCAACCTTAAAGATTAAAGGTTAAGATGAGGAAGAATTACTGCTCATCTGAATGGAAGAGTCGGTTGACATAGTTCAGGCATTTGATCAAGAAACCTGCTTACCACTTCCCAAAGAGAAGCTTTAGACATTTTCCACCTAGATAACGTCATGGAGCAAAACAGATATCTTGGGACTTGGGGAATATAGCTGGATAATAGAATATCTTGATTGTCCTCTGCAAGCCATACTTAGATGTGTAGGAGACCATGAATATGTCAACATTACTGTATGAAATGACTTGGTGTGAAGTGTTAGATAGGCCTGGATATGCCCTTTTGCCAAATGTTTTCCAACAGTTATCTACAATACAAGAAAAGTCACCTTGGTGTAGTTGATGGTAGCCAAAGCCATAGCAATCAGGCTCTAAGATTGCATTCAGACAGACTTGAGCTATTTACTGATCAATACTACCACTCAGTTGTCCTGTAATGCATTCTGACCAAGGTAATTAAAGAAAGCTTAGGCCAGTGATTCTTTGATCTGCAGGAATCGATGCAGGAATCTTCAGAGGGTTGAACACCAACTACTACATTAGGATCAGATGCTGCAGGTGTTGTTTATCTCACATTAAAGCAAACCTTGGATGCACATCAAAGTTAAGGGGTTATAATGCTACACAGATGTACCATTTATATTGATGAGTGAAAGACACTGATGCTACGACAAAGCCTTGTCTTTTGTCTGCAGAAATATTTAAGATCATTCCTCCCAGATCTGTTTTTATTTTGATCAACTTTTCAAGAAGACTTAAATTGAGTTGCCAAGTGAGGTAGTTTCAGGTCAAGAAAGTTTGGACAGAAAGTGAAGGGAGCTGGAGGGAAAGAAAAATGAGAATATTGAGATGAATAGCTTGGCGAGTTGTTGTAAATTAAACAGAAGCTGAGAGGGAGAAACATTCACTTCTCCCATCATTAAAACGGTGTGCTAGCCTGAGCACAGACAGCGGCTGGACTGTCGCTTCCCTCGATGTGTTTCACGCTCCAGTAAACCAACCAGCTCCAGCGTCCCCTCCAGTAAGACACAGAAAAGCCTTTTTGTCTTCAGCGTCCTCAGCCAGAGGTCACTGTGAATGCAGCCAAGTCTCACGCTTTCCGCCTAGTTCTACACTGTTCACTTATCAAAATAAGCTGTCAAGGTTCACTTTCCTGTGGTCGTGTTCTTGTGATTTTTTTTCTGTTTTTTTGTCCTAATAGGTGATAAAATAGGCAATTTTTCTCTATCACTGAATATCAGCAGAACAAATCCTCCTGTTTTAAATAATGTGTTTTACATCCTAATTGCCAACTTAAATGACTTCAGAGCAAAAAAAGCTTTGATAAATTTACCAACAATGTTAACATTTCAGCTGTTGGAACAAATTCCAAAGTTTTGCTCCTACAAAAAATAAGAGTGATATTTCTAACTGAATGCATGGGGCTGATCTGTTAATCAAACATGTTCAATCTAAGCCAGCAGGTCACTAACAAGATCAGCTTCCTGACTGCTGCACAATGGAGACACACATAAGATCCAGGCAGTAGCATGAATGTAAACAATAATCCCAGATTAATACTGCAGCGATAACACCAGGCATGCTTGGTTAACTTTGTGCAGGAACACATCCAAGATCCTCAGACTCTTTTTATCACTATGTTCTGACATATTGTGAAGAAAATCCTGCTCCAAACCTTTTATGTGGCTCATTTATTAAAGGTGGATTTGATTTCTGTACTTGTTCTTAAAGTTAAAGAGGGCCACACATGGTATCAGCACTTAATGAAAGAACAATTTCAGGTGCAACTCATTTTTGGTTAAGTTGACCGGAAATATTCAAATCCAGCGTATCTTCAATCTGGCCTTTATATAGGAGTATCCTGAAGAAATCTATTGTTTAAGAAAGTAAGAATATTGGCCATGTAGGAGACATGGAAACCATGTGGAAAAAGGTATCCTAGACATAAGAGACAGAAAATAAAATTGGATTAAATGCAAGACTCTAAACTTGTCCATAAAAAAAAAATGGTAGCAGCATCAAGATGCAGTGATGCTTTAGGAGAGAAATACAGGACAATTCATTGGAAAAGAGCAAAAAAATTAAAGGAATATAACACTGAAGACCTTTCACGGCAGTCCATCCGCACATACACCCATCGGTCCGTAGATCCATCCATCCATACCAGAATTAATTTCGTCAACTTTATTTTTATTTAGTGACAGAAATCAATTTTAGTCTTAGTCAAATTTTTGTCATTTTAGTCAACACTGTAAATAATAGAACTTCTCCACACACTGCTTCTCTTTTTCTCTATTTTATTTATATAACCCTGTGCAGAATAGAACTTCTCCACACACTGATTCTCTTTTTAACATATATCTCACTGTACACATTGAACCTTTTGTTGGCTTGTTTCATCATATCCCCAAAGTCTTCATGGTCAATGGTCCTTGTATGCAGGCTAAAACGCCCAATCCACTTTGCTGTCGTGTTCTCCAGGGCTTTCTGCTCTTTGACATCTTTGACATTGGGGGTGCGTTGGGGGTGCTCCCAACATCTCTGCAACAGACCTCCCTTCTTTCCACCATGTCTGATTTGGCTGTGGTGTCACTGTGTCAGGTATCTAGTTGACCCACCCGTTTCTACTACTACTACAGGCCCATCCGATCCTACTACTACAGGCCCAACCATTCCTACTAGTACTACAGGCCCACCCGATCCTACTACTACAGGCCCATCCGATCCTACTACTACAGGCCCAACCATTCCTTACCTTCTTCCATATGGCAGCATGTTGGCACCTCAGATGTCGCTTGAGAATTATTGTGTTCTTCCCTGCCATTTTGAACCTGCAGACTCTTTTGTGGCATCCTTCCTCCGGTGTCTCCACATCTTGGCCACCACCGTCATCGGTGGCATGATCAATTATTATCATGCAGGCTGTTGTCCTTTCGAGTTGTAAACATAAAGGCAGCATACATCCAGGCATTGTTTTTCGCCCAGCTCCTCGAACAAACCGTACACCGTATCCGAGCCCGACACCATGACTGGGTAGTTGAGCTTGCCTCAGGTAACTACTGCCAGTTACCAGTATAAGCTCTGTGCTACTACTGACTGAGCGGCATGAGGCACTGTGGGACAGGCGCCATGTAGGGACAAACAGGGCAACAACGCGTAATCTTCTGTGAATTTCAAGAAACACTTATATTAACAATTACAAATTAATTAAACATTTTCATTTTTGAATGTCCATTCGTCCATGGCTTGTAAATTTAATCTGGTCTTAGTCTCGTTATCGAAAATTATTTTTTATTCTCATATTTATTTTCTGGAAAAAAATATGTACGTCATCGTCTCGTCATCGTCACGGGAAAAAGTCATCGTCCTGGTTGACGAACTTAATAGTGATCCATCCATACTGTACATCCATCCATCCGTCTGTACATACTTCCATCTGTCTGTCCATCTATCCACCAGTCCGTCTGTCCATCCAACCATCCATCCATCCATTCATCCATAAATACTTCTATCCATCTATACATACGTCCATCTGTCTGTCCGTCCATCCACCCGTCCGTCAATCCATCCATCCATACATACACCCATCCGTACATACGTCCATCTGTCCGTCCATCCACCCGTCCGTCAGTCCATCATCCATCCATCCGTCCATCTGTGCATATGTCCATCCATCAATCCATCCATCCACCCCTCTGTACATACGTCCATCTGTCCATCCATCCGTCCAACCAATCAGAATAATAAAACATTTGTTTCTTCCACTTCAAAATTATGACCAACATTATTGTGGTCTATTGTATCAGGGTTGAAATTGGGAAAAAACTTTAAGCAGTATGAAAACCTCTTACAGCCACAATACTTCTCTGCTTTATTTTATTCCCCAGTCATGCAGGAACAAAAGCGTTGCCTCATCAAGGTTATATCTCTCCAATTGATTTGAATCGAGTTTAGCTTTAATGAAGAGCTGTTGTGTTAGAAGTATGCGGTGACAGAAGTGCAACACTTGCGTATGCATAGATAATTATTTAAATGTGAAACAGGCTGATGTTGCGGTGTGCCATCACAGAGGCTTAAGTGTGTGTTTTAATAATGGTTAATTCTCATCCATTGTAGAGCAACGATATAATCTTCTCCCCCACACTTTTAACAACTGTTTAGGCTGCTGGCATTAGAGTGAGAGCTCACTGATTTTTTGATTTTTTTGTTGTTGATTTTTTTTAGATTTTTTTTTTAAGAGGGATGAGAGTGTGTGTGGGTGACTGCTGCAGCAACCATTGTTGCTATGGTGAGAATTGAACTCCAGGCTGAGGTTGAGGCTTCTAGTGTATCTGAAGTAGAGGCTGTTGCATAAGGCAACAAGTAGCACACCAGTTCACACCATGTGGGGCAATTATTGTGCTTTTTTTCCCCCTGGAGGGGTTAATATGCGTTTGTGTGTGCTTATTCGTCTGTAATAACACAGGATTGTGAGAACTGAGTCATGATTCAACCCCACAGGAGGCACAGGATTTTATAACCTTTTTATATTGGCGGTGCATACACATCATCCCGGACATTTTCTACTTTTGCTGCAAATATTCTCAGAAATGACTTTTCAACTGGTTCGGTAGCTATTATGATAAGCTGTAATTTGCGTGAGTGACAAAATGCCAAGAAGAGAAAAAAAGGATTGATAAAAGGGAGAAAGGTCAAACTGAAGTGTAATCTGTAGATGACATTTTCAAATGCAGGGGTCTGGTGCCTCAACATCCAATGAGACAAAAACACAGAAGTAAAAAATTATTTTGCGCTTTTTCTCTTAATATACAAGTTTTTCTTTAGCTGGAATCAAATATAAATATCTGAGTAAAGAAAAAGATTCAATACCTATTCAAAATGGTGTTCTGCACAGTGAAGTTTCCAGCTAGTTTGTCGTGATTGGTTATTTACAGACTTTACGTTGTTTAACAGATTTACAATAATTCACCAGAGATTTATTCTACTATGCCTTCCCCTAGAGACAACCACACAGGCTTTCTTTTTTATACCTATTGGAAGCAAGCAGCAGCCACATAAAACTCTGCAGAAATTTATTGTGTAGCTGTGTGATGCCAGAAGGTGCAGATGGCGCCAACAACATCCTTGCAGACGGCTGCCGAGTCTCTGCTTGTCTCTTCAGAAAATTCAGTACCTGGCACAAGCAGCTCGGCTATAACCGAGGGCAGAATGGATGATTTAGTTGGAGTGTTTTTTGTCTCTTTTGTGCTTGGTTAATGAGGGCCTCTAGTCAGCCTATAGACAATTACCAACTTGTCACAGTTTCATGTAGGTTTTTTGCGTCTCTTATGGGTTACAGATAGAATCTCTTCAGGGGAACTCGGTCCTATGAAAGAACCTTAGGCAGAAACTAGAATCAAATATTAGATGAAAGTTAACTTATCAATTCTCAGGTTGAGTTCAGATTTAGTAGCTTGTCTCGATTAGTGACTTATAGGTTAGGCTTCAAAGTCTAAGGTGAGGGAAACTCAAACTTGGTCTAAAGTCATCAAATTTGACATTTATAGCCTCAAATCTAACAAATTACTGCATCCAGTTTGTTCTCACATATTGATATATCATCAACATGTTTACTAGATTTGACTTCAGCCATTGCATAATGAAATGATGCTACATGAGATAAGAAAAGACATAAATATATCCCTATGCTACTCATGCACACATAAACCTACACATATAAATCAATTGTAGATCTATATAAACTACAAAAAATATGGTAATAGGAAAAAATTTACTTTCTAAGGGTACAGTGGATGATCGTTCCTCAGCTACTGGTTTTCCCACATACCACACTGTGGTACAGTATGTGCTCATCTAACGCCATTGTGCTTCATAAATCCAGTGAGCTTTGATTTCAGTGGTGAATCTCGCAGTAAAATGTAAATATCTTGAGTTATTGTCTTGAAGGCATGCAGACAGACTAAATATAGCTGTGCATATGGTTGACAAGGCTTGTGAATGCATATTTGATAGGCGTTCCCTCTGAGGAGCAGGTGAACTAGTAGGATGGTGAGACGGATGTACAGTTATTGTTAATATGATTGGGCATTTCTTACCTGCATTTCTGTCCACTATACTGTTAAATTGAACTCCAAATAATGACTGTTTTCTATCCATAAATAGTAGGACTCTAAATAAAATAATCCCAGACTACAATATTCCTGCATACATTGCTGGAAAATGGCTCTAGGTATAGTTTTTTGGTTTAGTACAGAACCAGAATGCCATTTAGAAGATAATAAAGTTTATATGGCAATCTGCCCTGTTGTTCCCATTTCTAAAGAGAAGGGGGACTTTATGTCCCATCAGGTAAAGTGACACTAGTGAAGTTAACAAAGTAACGTATAAAATAGAGGATGATTCATTTTATTTTATTGAAATGTTTTAGGAGCTTTACGAACCAGAAAAGGCACTGGAGAGTCGAAACAACTACATTTAGACCTGCTTTGACAAAGAAACCTGGTGTTTTTACAATTTCCTGTGGGGGGACTGAAGTATTCTTCTACTTAAGCTTTTTTTTTTTTTTTTTATCAATAAAAAGTATAATAGATGACTTTAGTTCTATTCCAAATAGATACCTTCCAATTTGTGGTTTAGTCGATCAAGCTTTGGTTTTTAATTTTATCACTCCTTAAATGGATGATTAGCACCTTTACTGCTGTGTTTGAAGCTCTACTTTCTCTTTCTAAGAATGAGACTCTGCAGATATGAACCACTTGATTTATGCCAAAGCAGCTTAATTCTTTCCATCTTAAACACATTGTACCTGCATAACTTGTATATTGGCAGCATTAACTTTCAAGGTGTTGAAATATTTTTATTTTTTTTTAATCACTGAAACATTATTTAATACTCTATCTCTGTGTTCGTTAAGGTGTTGAAGATCAATCTCATTGGACACAGAAAGCGGATATTGGCATCACTGGGGGATCGGCTACACGACGACACGCCACAAAAACCTCCGCGGGCCATCTCCTTACGGGTGAGTAAAATAAGCAGATGGTATATCAGATTCAGAATCAGAAATACTTTAATAATCCCAGAGGTAAATTACTTTTGTTACACGCTCCAGATACAGCGTGTAACAAAAGTAATTTCCCGGTATACTGTTGGAAAAACAGTGAACAGTACCTTTAAGGCTTGCTTTAGCAAGATTTTAAAGTTCATAAATACAAAACTTCAGATGCGCTATTTGTTTTTTTTTTGTATCTCTATGCATTATAAACTATATAAGTACACAAAATGGAAATTAACAGAGTAAATATGGGGGAGTGGGGAGTGTTGGCCTAGTGGGTTAGAGCAATGCGCTTGTGCTCTGAGAAGGTTGCAAATACCAGATTCGATCCCCACAGCCTGCACTCTGGGTTCCTGAGCAAAGACTCTTATCCCCAAACTGCTCCCCGAACGCTGCACAATATCAGCCCACTGCTCCCCAAGGGGATGGGTCAAATGCAGAGAGTGAATTTCCCCATTTTGGAACAATAAAGTGATTAACAAATATGAATTTAGTGCTGTGTATAAAAGTAGTCCTTTCCTTTTTTAACCAAGTAAAGCCTCCCTGCTGTCAAAGTTCCCAAATTTTCCAGTGTTGCATAAAAAGTCAACCCTTTCCTTAGTTTTCCTCTCCTCTATTTAAACCGCTACTAGAAGGAAAACTAAACTACTTTGAGAAAGCTGTAAATATGATATTGTTTAACATTAAATTAATAGTTCTATTTTTTTAATTTATTTTTTTTGCTGCTTAATGTTTCTAGTTTGTAATTTATGACTTTTCCACAGAGAACTACATGCTGCTGTCTGGTTGCAAAAGTAAAGCCATCATTCCTTTAAAATGTTAGACTCGATTAAGTAATGTAGAGTAACGGATCTATTATATGACCTGGTTTTTCAGCCCTATGGTAATTACAAATCTGTGTTTACAGTTTATGATTGAAGCCAAGTCAGATTATTTTTGATGTCTTAGATTATAATTTATGACTCTGTTAAGATGATTAGTGTAAGCTTCATCATCTTCCAGTGTGTAAGCAGACTGCTGATAAAAAAAAAAAAACATAAACCAGCTTAGTAGAAAAAAAATATTATATGGAGGTCGCCAGAAAGGCTCCTATTCCCGTGTTACTATTCTATATTACAAGGTTGATATTCTCTGTTATATTACTGGATCCATTACAGACTGCAAAACAATAAAAACTGTCTATAGATTATTTCAAATATGATATTATGCAGGAAAAAAGCCTTTGAATTTGAACCATGTTTCCTTACGTTCTATTAGTTAATGATGTTACTGTAAACACAGTACAAAAATTATGAAAAATAAATGGGATATTATTGTGCTTTTATTTTCTGCTCTTGCAGTAGAAGAAGTGGCAAAGCACATTATGAAATAATGAATGAAACCTCTCATCTTTGCTCTGTTCCAGGAACCTGGAGGAAACCACACTCCTCCTCAGCTCAGTCCTTCGGTAGGCCAGGCAGCGTATACGGCGGGGGTCCCCGGTGGATCTCTGGACGTGCAGCACCTCATTATGCAGGCGGACGCACGGCGCAGGCAGCGCAGCACCGAGAACTACTTTGACGACGTGCCGCGATCCAAGCTGGAGCGACAGATGGCTCAAGTCAGCATGGTAAGGATAGGAGGAATAGGATGCATCAGCACGGAAATCTGATCAGTAATGGTCCATACTCTCACAGGAAAAATAATCCTCCCATAGTTTAGGAAGATTAGTTTGATAATAATTAAAACGAAAACATTTTTTCCTCTGCATAAAAATACTAAATTATTCTGCTATTTACAAAATGTTCTCCTTTATCCTTTGTGTTTGAGTGTTTCTGATCAATTATCAGATTAAATAAAACAAAAGTTTAAGAAAGTATCACAAAAAGGTTAGAACATAGCAGCCTGTCTCTATAATAACTTCTGAGACGCTTCTTTCAGCCGCCTGTGAGTCTCTGACGTCTATCTAAGGAATTTTTGTCGCTACTCTCTTTTAGTTTGTTTGTTTTGCAATTATAGCCTATTTCAGGTACTTGCACGACCTGCTAATATGTAAAAGTGCCAGAACGTTTGCAGCCTCTCTTCCTTGTCCAGACATTCTTTGGATCTGACTGAGATTTAAATGCTGAGTAATGGTATGTTTATCAATTATTGCTGATCAGTCAGCCTCAAAGCCATCTGGCAAACTGTCCTGCGCCTCCAGAGGGGAAAGCAGTCCTTCGCTACCACCGTTTACAGTGTGAGTGCGGAGCTGCTAACCGTGACTGAGGACATTGTCAGAAGGTGGGAGGAACACTTTCGAGGATTTCCTCTGACATTTCCTGGTGGCAGCAGATACTGGATGATCAGGGTCAGATTTGTTCATCATCCAGGCTGGATTCCCCATGGTGATCAAAATCATAATCATAAGAGCTGCTGAGAATACCGCTGGTCTCTGGATGCGTTTGACATGTACAGTAGTAGCCATTCAACATTTCCCCACTTTACTTGATGGGCCCTTGGCTGGTCCTTGGGTAGTCCCCTACAATTCCCTTTTAAACATCTAAATATTCTTTCTGGCCTGATTTGTGGACATTAAGGTCTAAAGAGAAGCATTATCTTCCGGTCAGACCCTGTAATTCAGTGAAATGGTGGAGTCAGATAAAAAAAGCATTTTGACTGGCTGATACTGAAGTCAGGGACAGGGTCATCAGACTGTAGGACTAGGTTGGTTTCCTCCATAAGAGGGTGGACGGGGGTATGTTCCATCTAGAAGAGGGGTCAAACCTCTCAGCCTCCCCAGGAAGATGTATGCCAGAGTGCTAGAAAGGGGAGTCCGGCTGGATGTCAAACCTCAACTTCAGGAGGAGCAGTGTGGTTTTGGTCCTGGCTCAATACTCTCTGCCGAGTGCTCCAGGGTGCGTGGCAGTTTGTCCAAATGATCCATATGTGTTTTGTGAGCCTGGAGAAAGCATTGGACCATGTCTCTCATGGTGCCTAATGGGGGGTGGGGGGTCGGAGCGCATCAGGAGTAAGCAGAGCAAGAGTTTGCATTACCAGCATGAAGTCTGACCTATTCCTGGTGCATGTTGGACTCCAACAGGACAGCCCTCTGTCACCAGTCATTCTCATTAGCCTTATGGACAGGATTTCTAGGTGCAGCCAAGGACCAGATTGGAATTTTCTCTGCTTTTTGTGGATGATGTGGTCCTGATTGCTCGCTCCTTTCAAAACCTACAGCATGCACCAGGGCAGAATGCAAAATGCCCTATTTGAGAATGAGCTCCAAAATCATGGTTCTGAGTCAGCAAAAGGTGCCTTGCCCTCTTAACGAAGGAAAGCTCCTGCCTCAAGTAGAAGAGATAAAGTATCTTAGGGTCCTTTTTACAAATAAGAGGAGAATAGAGCAGGAGATCAACAGATGAGTTGGTGTGTCTGCCGCCATTATACAGACGCTGCACTGGTCTTTTGTGATGAGATAAGGTCAAGAAAAGAATCTGGGTAGAGCTGCTTCTCCTCCATATCGAGAGGAGTCAGCTTAGGAGGCTCCTAGAGGAGGACCAGGACAGCCTGGAGAGACTGCATCTCCCAGCTGGCATTGGAACGCCTCTGGCTTACATGAAGGAGCAGGAGAAGGTGTCCATTAAAACTGCTGCCTCCATAACTCTTTTCCAGATTAGCTAAAGACGACGAGTATGAATTAGACCTGATGTAAAAATTACTTTTCTCAGACATCAGGTGGGAGTTAAAGTGGGGGTGTGTTCATTTAGAACCGAATGCAGCGTTTTTGTTAAAGCTCTTTTCAGTATCGATTTGTAATGTTTTTAAACTGGTTTTAAATACATTTGAATATATTAGGGAAAAAAAACACCAGACTTTTATAGAACAGCCTGTAGTTATACCTGGTTTTATCTAAAGCAATTTCACCAAATTAACATTTTCTGTTTTTTTCGAAGAAGTTTTAATTGCATCCAACTCTGAGGCCTTTTGACTTTTAATCAGCACTGTGCTGCAATTCAGACAGCTGTGTTTTGATTTCCTATGATTGGGGTCTTTTTGTGAAGCACAGAGCTCATCAGTGCAGACTTAAACATTTACGGATATCCCTCTGAATCCCAAATGTGTGTGTGTCGCAGTGCTTGTCACTTTTCTGTTTGTTTGTTTTTTTTATCATGAACCAACACTTTGAGGATGTCAGCTTTGCATGAATAGAGAGATAACAGTGACAGGAGGAAAGATCTTTCTTCTGTTGCAAGATTAGATGTCTTATAACAGCTGTTCACTCTTCAGGAACATCTTGTTCTTTAAAATATATCTTTATTAGTTTTAATACAAGATAAATATCTAATCAGTTAAATTGTAGATTTGGTCACAGCGGGTTTATAAACCTCACATCTATCTCCCCTCTCCCATATTCTGAACAAACAGTCCCTGGATTTGTGAACACATTCTCAGGCAGCAAAAATCAGTGTTAAATTATAAAGCAATGGGCCAAACGGTAAGCTTGATATGTCCAGATATTTGAGAAGTATGTAGTTTGGATTAAAGAAATCTCCATGTTAGAAAAGCAAAGATTTAGCAGGACATGTATGAGTATAATTTCCTCTCAGATTTCCTCCTAAACTGTCAGAAAAAGCAGAAGACCAGTAAAAAGCTGTGACAGAATAAGCCAACCCACCTACACTAATGTGTGTTTGCTTGTCGTTTCAGGCTGGCGAATGGTGTGAGCCGATTACGTTGCGTCCGCCAAACGAGGCGACATCCTCCACTCCTGTTCAGTACTGGCAGCATCATCCGGAGAAGCTCATCTTTCAGTCCTGTGACTATGAAGCTTACGTGAGTCCAAATCTTTCGCCTGCTGTTAACAGGGTTGACTGAGCATGGATGAAGTGATGCAAAGACGCTGCTGTGCTGATGGACAGAACAAACGTAGAATGATTCTATAGAGAGCTAAGACAGTGCTACTTTGCTCCTTTGTGCAACTATTAAAAACAATAAAACATAGGAGTACCAGCTATTACTAAAATCTATAAAATACGAACATTAATACCCCGTTTTAACATACTGTGAATAATCTATGTCTGTGTTTCTTCACAGCTTTGTATTGAACTCTCCTTAATGAACTTCCATCCAAATAAAAACATCTATTTTACCAGAGAAAAAAATAGACCAGTGATTAAAAAATCCAGCTCTCCGTAAGGCAGGGTGAGTTTAGCACATTTTAGAAACAAGACAATTCAAAGTGCTACAAATAAACTCTATAAATCGACCGATAAATCAGCCAGCTGATATTTTTGGCTGATATTACGGCTCTTTTTATGTATCCTATCGGTCGATACCTACATGCCTTGGCCGATTCATTAGTGCATTCAGCAGCCATGTTTTGAGATCACATGCATCGCTGCTCCCACCATTAGCTAGCTTTTATTAACATTTTGTTTTATTTGTTTATAGATATTTTTTTTTTGCTAAAACAGAGACAACTTGTAAACAGTAGAAGAAAAAGAAATATCGTCCAAAAAATATCGGCAGCACATATCGGGGATCGGTTAACTGATAAAATTAATAACTAAAATGTATATATCAGTTTATCTTTACATTGCTGTAACTGGTAAATCTAATTATTACTTAGATAATCTGCAGCATTCAGTTAATCTGTAGCATTAGCAGCCCATTAGCAAAACCAAGCAGTATGGTGGAGGAATCCCATTAAATAGATTTTTTTCCCCAATTGCACCTTTATGGTGCTTTTTGGAACCTTTTTGAAGGATTATCTGTATATTAAATCAACTATTAGCTTACCTTTTGTAAATTGGAGAAAATCAAAGCTTATCTCCAATCAGATTTATACCAAAAAGAGTTTTTTCAACAATTGAAAAAATAAACCAAACATTTTAACTGATTTTATCAAACCTACTGACTTGTACTTTCCATAAATATGCAATAGTCATCGTGATGATTGTTTTATGTAAACGTTTAACTGAACTAACATTGTGAATTTCCTCATTTTATTCATTAAGACATTTTTAAAAGAGCAAATTATCTAACTGTATTCATTAATCCCAGTAATGTTTTGATTCTGACAGTTTTACCAAAGAAACTAAACACTGAAGATAAGCTTCTCTGTTTCACCCGCAGTCAGTTTTTTTAAATTCAGACCTTTAGCCAGTTACATAAAAGATGTTTCATATCTGCATAAGTACAGAAAAAGCTGCACACCTCTCGAGGGTTAGACAGTAATGCAGCGATTACTGACTTACAGCAGGAAAAATGCTGCAGAGAAAAAATCAAGTTCCATTAGAAATACGTGAGTGAGAATTGAAGAGGATGTGTCAAATGAAAATGTTGATCTGAGGACAAAATACGGTAAAACAGTCAGAGCTAAATCAGCGTGTGACGGCAAGCCTGAAATAAATGGAAAGGGAAACAGAAAAATAGTTTGAGCAAATAAGTGTTGTTCTGTTAAGATAACAGATGAGATAAACTATTTGTGTCACAGTGGAGAAATTCAGTTGTTACATATACATAGATATAAATAAAACAGCTGAAGTTTCTTATTTAACAGGACAGGTTTCAGGTTGCAGAGGTTGCATAATGAATTAAATAGTGATTGCACATTAGTTATTGCACAAGTTAGTTAAATATATGAGCAAAGAACTTGGAAATAATAGACTATCATCTCATTCAGGGAGAGGAATGAACTAAATACTTCTTAACTGATGATTAAATTATCAATTAAAATATCGGTTGATTGAAGTTTGTTTAGCTAAAGTCTGAGGATAATAGATGAACAGATTTACTTTGAGCTGATCAAAGAAAAGTTAAATTTTAAGGTGAAATGTTCATTTAAGTGTTTATATGTAGAAATCATAAGAATTTGAATTATGTGAGAAACTGTGATCTGAAGGATAAATCCAGTAGATTTAAGAGGATTCTCCTCAAACAGCTTCTGAGTTGATGAGAAATCAAAATGTTTCTGTTACTGTGAGGTCAGGAGTGAGATGGTGGCAACGATGAGACCTTCTCTGAGCTTTTTTGATCTGACTTGAGCTGCTAATGTTCAGCAGTAACGTTGGAAAGCCGTTCATTTCACAGCTCGATGATACTGGTTGATCTAACACAGGGGTCACCAACCTTTTAAAGGCTAAGAGCTACTTTATAGGTATTGACATAAAAAGAGCTACCAATACTGACCTTTGAATGGAGGAGTTAGGGTTCACCTAAACTTCAAGCATAATAAATATTTTTTTTATTTTAATTTCTAATTTTACTTTAGATATTGATATTAGGAAATATCTATGAATGCAAACGTTATTAAAATAAAAAAGGCAAAAGAGAAAAAAAAAATTGCATCTCAAACCCACTGCTGAATTGTGTTGCTTTAGGAAGATGCTGAGGGCACACAGTGTGGTCCTAGTGGGCCCCTTGGTGCCTGCAGACACCACGCTGGTGACCCCTGATCTGAGATGTAGGGTTATTGCAGATCAGGAAAATATACTGGCCCTTGTAGAAAATGTTGTTTTTTTATTATTTTTATCAGTGCATATTTTGGGACAGTCCAATCTTAAATCTAAAACTCCAGTAGTAAAATTATCAGTGTCTCATCTGGCAAGGTTTGGTCATTAGGACAGTATTATAAGTCTAAACTCTCTTATTTAACAGGATAAGTGCACAGGGTATTGCACAATTGCAATGTTCAGTTCACCTGATCTCGAATTTAAATAAATTTGTGCTATGTACTCAAAAAAGGAAAATAAACTTACTTTGCTTAACATTTGGCATTAGGTGCTTTTTTACATATTAATCCAATTTTAAGCAACACGTATATAAATATATTCATCTAAAAACCCTGTGCAATAACCCTGTATAATGATCCTACTGTAAAAAAAAAAAAAAGCTGTCATATGTAGACTGTATACTGTATATATTCCATGCACCTTTCTTCCTTTAACACATTAGCACATTTCTCCACTGAAAGATCAATAAAATCAATCAATCACTTGAAGTGTTTAATTCCATCAGTGTAAGCTTAGTCCAATTAAACCAAAATTAAAATGCAAGATTAGTTTAGTAAATACCTCATGTTAACGTTTGTGATGGTAGGAGTGAAAATAATTTTTTCTTCTACTCTACCAAGCAACCTGTTTGTAGCCTTTTGGGTTATGTAGACAAAGTAATACCAATATTCCACTGCTTTTTATAGTTGCATACGGTTAGCTTTATTGACTTTTTTTTATCCCTCGCTATCATGTGAAGAAATACAGTTTCTCATTCAGTTTCGTTCATCATAACTTTCAAAGTTTGATCTCTGTTTGAGGACTGAACACAAAGAATCAGCCAAGACTTAACCATTATACTAATCTGTTCTTTCTAGAGAGACAGAGATGCTATTTTATTTAACCAGGGAGACATGGTGCCCTGTAGAGAAACACTCTCTTCTCTATTTACAAGAGAATGAAATTTAAAAAGTGAGATAAATGAGCAAGAGGCACGGTGGAGTGAATGCCAACAAAGTGGCAGGAGCTAGAAATTGGATGGAAATGACACTGATAAGGCAGTGCTGTGCTTGTTTTAATGAAAGGATGGTGAAAAGCCAGCATGGGACTGAATGATGAATCAACTCTGAATAAACAAAAAAACTCTGTGCTACTTTCAGCACCGACTCTGGTAGCATCTTTATGTCAGCTTCCAGCCACAGCATGGAAAACTTTAGTTTAACTAAGTCCTTCAGCCAACCCTGCAGATATCAGCACAACCACCCGACTCCCATCATGATCTAAGCTACAAAAATAGAGGGAAACCTGTAGGGAGATTAATCTAAAGTAAAACAAGATTTTTAATTGGCTTCACAAGAAATGAGAGGCAGTGTGGACTGCCTCTCAACAAAGATTGAATAAAAAGTGAGTTATCTTTAAATAACTCTGCCCAATCCTGATTGTCTCGCTGGTCTAACTTTGTTCTTAATCAACCAAACTGATTTATCAACACAAAAAACACAACTTTGAAAAAATAAATATTGTTTAGATTGTCTGGATGTTTATTGAACCAAATAAAATCTGTTTGCAGACTTTCACATGTTTCTTCTCTGCATGATTGAGAAGAAAGAATAAAGCTTTTATTCTTAATTAAACCTGCTGATGTCTTAAATCAGCTCCCTAATAAAAAACACCTTCCACATTTATCCAAAGCCTACTACAGATGCATAAAAAATCTTAGAAAATATTTATTACAGATCATAGATATTGATGATGTTTTAATTAATTATTGTTGTTGTTCATTTGTAACGTAACCTTTAGTGTTTTGAAAGGTGCTTATAAATAAAATGTATTATTAATATTATACTGAATCTTATAATAAAATTGAAAACATGAAGTCATATATATGTTAATTAAAGCTATATCAACTTAATAAGAAATTTGCTCATCTGGAAGAAACTGTCAATAAAAATGTTTTGCATTTATATTGAGCAAGGGTTCACTATAAAATTTCTACTGTAATCGCAATAAGTCACATAAGGGAAAGCTAATATTTGCTGCACCCCATGTTCTCTATCTTGACCTCAAATCTGGTATTTAATTTTTGTAAGAAAAAAAATGCTTTCTGTAGATTAAAGTCAGCATATGGACAAAAGCTTTCCTTGACCTGACTGTCCTACATATTAACCTTCCAGGACAGCAGAACCCAATTTTCTGCACATTGACTGGAACAGAGACATGGTGTAATGCAATTTTCAGGACAGCTTCCAGCAGCACCAACGCATCAATGATTTAAATGTTATTCTCTGTACTTGGGGCAAAGCATCAATATTTTGAAGCAACCTTCAGATACTCTAAGAAGCAGACTTCACTGAAGAAAAAAATTGTTTAAATGCCAGAAAAATGATAAGGGATCAATATAAAGAACTTTATGTGAGACATTTGATGTCAAGTTAAACAGATGAGAAGGAAAATCTTCTAGCGCTTCCCGTCTAATTCACTAAAAGCCTTGTTATGATCCCACTTTAGAGAATAAGGTCTCTTCCATAAGCTAGATGGGCACTACGAGGTGTTGAGTGTCGTTCCCATTAAGAGCACAGATGTCGTTATAAAAACTGACCTGTAAAAAAAAACTGCCATCTTTAACAGCTGGTTTTAAATGAAATTCTGCTTGTTCAAAATGACCGACCATGAATCCCATCCAGACTGAAGGATCTGGAAGGCAGCAGACCCAATGAAAGCTGTAAAGCTTCATGCAACCACTGCTGCTGGCATTTCTCTGCATCAAATAAATTGCCTAAAATTTAAATCAAAAAAAAAAAAAAAAAGAAGAACACAGTGTTATTGTTAAGCTAGACTCTCCCACATACCTATTGCGAGTGTCAAACCTGCTGGTGCCATTAATGTCAGCAGGATGGTCAGTTCATCATTTGAGCTCCTCTCTGACCGTTTTATCAGCCATCATCATCAAAACTGCACAGAAAGTAGAGAGGGGGACTCTAACTGCAGAATCAATCATTTCTGTTAGGTTCCATCTGCAGATTAAATGTAGGTTGAGGTCCACATTTTGGCCTGAGAATAAAACATGAGTCCAGCTTTAACATTTTCTGTAAAAAAAAAAGGAATTAAATAAAACTAAAAATCAAGTTTTCATAACAACCATTTCTTCCTAGACTCAAAAATGCATCTATAGTTTTTAAAGATGAATAGGGATTTTTTTTTTCCAAGATTCTTTCAATGTTTAAATAAGCAGGTTCCTCCATTAATTTATAGAAATTCCTACATCTATGATGCAGTTGCTGCCCATAACCACTGAAATTTGCTGTTATTCTTAAAAAATAAATAAATATATTTGTTGATCTGAAAGCATCAAGCAGAATTTAAAGGAGTTTTATAAGGCAGCAATAATCTGGTCTTGACAAACATGCTAACAGGATCTTTCTGGATCTTTTTAACAGTACCTGGGCTCCATGTTGGTGAAGGAGCTGAGAGGGACGGAGTCGACGCAAGATGCCTGCGCTAAAATGAGGGTAAAGCTCCGTCTGATGTACTTCACTTCTACATTTTATGAAAAAATGCTGTCAATAATCAGACGCACATGCATTGGCAGAGAGGAAACAACACGTTTTGTTATTTTTATTATGGAAACATTTCCATAATAAAAGGGTCCACTCTTACGAGTAGCTACCAAATCTCATAAGGGGCAAAACTGAATTAGTATTTGTAAAATAAATAAAAGCAATGAGGCTATATGTAGTGAAGGAAGCCCACATATGCAGCCTGCATCCTTGAGACTTTTGCTATATTTTCCCCCACCACCTCCTCTCTCTGCCATTTTCTGTCTGATTAATGCTAAAAAAGATCAGTAACGCCTTAAAAAAAGAGGAAGAGTTAAAAAAAATCTATATATTCAGCATGATTCATAATTCCCAACCAGAGATTTAACCATTTGAAACGTGACATTAACAGTGACGTTTACACAGAGCTGTAGCAGAAGGAAACAAAAGGTCCTAAAACATTTTTCCATCCTTCCTGTCATAATCAGAGGTGATGAAATGACAGAAAGCAAAAACATTTTAGCTTAATTGCATCATAATTAATGTCTCTCCACAGTTTATATTTATTTTACCCCCCCCCCCCCCCCCCCCAAAAAAATGGTCACTCGTTTACACTTTTATGTTTTCTTTGAAAATTGGTTTTACTTTAATACACCAAACGTTCAAAAACAGTTAAAGGGTCCAATTGGATTCTTTTTATTCATTTTACTGCATTCAAATAAAACTTTCCTGGTTTTTCAGCTGTTCAGACACTCCTTCCTTTGTTGTTGGTATCAATGGTTCCTTTTTTGACTCTTTTCCCCTTCTATTCTGATCCACTGCAGTATAGAGATTGATTTTAGTATTCCTGATCGGATCATCATGTTCTTTTACCGTAGAAGCTTACCTAGCCTTTCTTTCCTCAGCTTTTGCAACACTTAAACGTTGCAAATAATGGCAACGCAATGTATATTGTGAGTGTACCTTCATCCATCCCTTAACAAAAACAGAGGTTGATGTTTAAATCCAGATTTATAGACACGTGAGCAAAGCCAAGTAGAGCTGCTGTTGGCAGATTTTGGAGAAAAAAGAAACAAGATTCTCAGGAGGGACGATGGAAAGTTAAAGTTACTCCAGTCTTTGAATAAGTAAAAGCTTTTTGCATATATGTTTTATTCTCTGCATGTCATCAAAAAGCACTTAGATTTACTGTAGGAGTCAAATGAAACGCCAAGATTTAATTAATCTAATATTAATTGGGTTTAAAATGTATTTTCTGCTCATTGTAATGGGTGTGACATATAGAGATGATTTAATGAACCACTCAACGGGGCTAGATTCTAGGTTGAGACAAAGTGAAATAAAAAAGGATAAGTTTAAAGGTAACCGCTGCCTCTCCTCTTTGTTTCCATGTTTTATTTCCTCTGCTCTCCAAGAAGTCTACGGAACAGATGAAGAAAGTACCGACCATCGTCCTCTCTGTGTCCTACAAAGGAGTGAAGTTCATCGATGCCACCAATAAGGTAACAACACAATAGCAGCAACGCCTACGGTAAATAACACATGAAAGGTCAGCGGACATGATGGAAAGATCGACCTTCAGAGGTGTCATGTCTGACTCTAAACAGGCCAGAAGTGTGGTTGGTTTAAAACTGGCCGAAGAACAAACAGGCTACAGTCTTCATGGGATAGAGGAGAGAGCAAAGAATGAAACAGAGATGGGTGTTTATAAAGCAGAAATGGTGTAAAAGAGATAAAACTCTTTAATCTCCCTTCTCCAATTGGACTGATTAATTTGTTGATAATTTTTTTCGATTAATAGCCAAAGGTTACTTAAAGAAGATTTTTAATGAAATTAAACCAAAACGTTTCTACTTGTGGATTTCTAGATAGAGCATATTGTTAGAAGGCAGCCCACATACACGCACATATTGTTTATATATATATATTTTTTAAATTTTAAAATAATTACTGCTCTAAGTGGGTCACTCTGTCAGCTAAAAGCACGTTTTACTGTCTCTACACTCCATTTAACGATTAATCCTTTACTAAATTAGTTGACGATTATTTCAATAATCGATTAATCACGATTAATCCAACTTTTTTCAGCCCTACTCCTGACATAGAGTAAAATTTTGCAAGCGGTGATAAGTCATATGGTGATAAGAAGATAAAATTACCAAAACCAAGTCGAAAGAAAAAGTTAACAATCACCAAGCTTTTAGAATAAGATCTGAAATTTAATTAAGCAGATTGATATAGATGTAGAAGGAAAAAAATAACTCTGTATTTCTTCCATTATGGGGACAAAATCCATCTTTGTTTCCAAATTATGAACGTGAAGAAAAAAATATGGAAAAGCATAATAGATTATAATGTTCTTTGCAAGGCATTAAAATGTGCCTAATTTTCAGTTTTATGACTGCAATGTTTCCTTTTTTAAGAGCGTTTATGGTCTATGTTGCTCTAGTGGTAAAGAGTAAAAATGTGATTAAACAATCAATGATATGCCCACCACTTAAATAAAGCTATTTAATTCATTTAAATTTTACTGCATACTATACCATATGAGGGAGGATTTGAACAAATTAGATAAATAAATCTTTATAATTATAAACATGAACAATGCTTCATGGTTTTAAGTACTGAACTGGAAATATAACAAGAACAAGTGAGCTACTCCAATGAGAAATTATCTTTTCCTTTAAAAGTAATAATAAAGACTAACTTTCCTTTATTATGCCATATATTTTATGCCTCTAAAGTTTCCAGACACTGTTATTCAGGAAAATGCACAGGATGACTGAAATCAACAGAATATTTGCTGCAAAACAGTTAAAAACACCCAGAAATCCAAGATATTAACAAGAACAACAAATTACAGAGTATTTAATGTTGGTTCTGACTTATTTTAAAATGTTTCTGATCGCCTCACTTTTAGTTTTTTTTTTAAACTTTAATCAGCCTTCCTGTTCGAAAGGAAAGCAGTCAGAACCTACTAATAATGACTAATGATAGATATAGCCTCATCTATAAGTAGAATTTCATCACTTTGCTTGCAGAAGTATTACAATACTTCAAAGAAAAGCTAGAATAATGGATAAAAGAAATGATAGACTGATAAATGCTATAGGAAGGAAAAGAAGCAGCATTTTGTTTCATCTACTCCAAAGCACAGCTGATTTTAGTCACTTTCCCAGCAATGATTAGAATAAACTATCCAGTTGAACCGAAGATGCAGCTTTTGTTCAGTGACATGTTCTCCACGCATATAAACTTATAAGTATTCACGACTGCTTTGAAGTTTCCCTCACTTTGAAATACTTAACTTATACATTAAAGAAATCCATTCCTTTAAGGTTTGGATTATGTATAATTTATTGCCTTAAGTAACATAGCATGTCCTGAATGTTCTCTGCTTATTTACCAGTGAATAAATTCCAACAACACCTTCTAAAACCTTTTAAACCAATGCCGATTATAAATTTTGGATAAATAATAATCTGTTTCTCTTAAAAAAAAAAAGAAAAAAAAAAGAAAACATTTTTTCCCCCCTAATTATCTTTCTCTCTCTCCTCAGAACATCATAGCAGAGCATGAGATTCGTAACATCTCATGTGCAGCTCAGGATCCAGAGGATCTGTCTACGTTTGCCTACATCACCAAAGACCTCAAATCCAGTCACCACTACTGCCATGTCTTCACTGCTTTTGATGTGGTGAGTCCCGACACCCCGTCTTTCATCAGATTCACCTGGATCATTGCACACGCCACACCTTGAGGCAGCGACATGCAGAATGCATCTAAAGTTCTTAGCAGTGATGATGTATTCAGATATTTCAGTGCATGTATTTATTTCCAACTACTATACTGCGTTCCAAAATGAAAATATGCAGTCTGTTAGAAAATGCAATATGAATAATAAATGTTTCCCATCTTCTCAGAATCTGGCCTATGAGATCATCCTGACGCTTGGCCAGGCCTTTGAGGTGGCCTATCAGTTAGCGCTGCAAGCCAGGAAGAGTGGCCATGGATCGGCGACGCTTCCGGAAAGCTTTGACAGCAAGCCGGGCAAGCCTGTGCCCAAACCCCGAGTCAACATCCGCAAATCAGTAAGCATCGATACGGCGGCAAGGGAAAATCCATCCAATAAAGATGTTCATTTAAACTTGGGGGTGGGGAGGGGGGAGACAAATAAAAGTAAAAATAGCCTAAATCTTTATTACCTGGTTCAGGTATGGATGGATTTTCACTTCTTATCATCTTTTAACCCCTGAACTCAATCCAGCATCTTTATATTAGCTTTTAATGCCACACTAACACCATTTTATTAACCTCCATTTTTACTCTCCTCTCCATGCATACCATTCATCCCAGCATCTTATTCCCGCTCATTTCCGACTTCTTCATCTCTCAGTCCTGATCTTGTGTTGCTTGTGTCTTCTGTGTGTGTTCTGGCCCAGTGGACAACGTGGCAAAGGTTTATGTGGATATTTAATCTGTTAAGCTTCTACTCGGTCTTGCTGTCCCTGCAGTCTCTAACACACTCGGCTGATTGATGAGGCCTGTTTGCATTGTGCTCCTTGGAGGCTCGCTTGCTCATCTTTCAGTTTGTGAGAATTGTGTGCTAGAAAAACATAAAATAGCCTGGTGATAAGTTGGTAAAAACAAGAAAAATGACATGTCAGTCTTTTAGATACTCAGTGAGAATATGATATTTTGCACAGCTCTGAAAGACAACATAGCATATACAGTTCCATGATGATTAGTTGTCAAGCATTTAATCATTGAATATATGCATTCCATGAGTATCTAATTAGATACGTTGCGCTTCCACTGGACTTTTGCTTCCCATCCAGGAAGCCTTTTCAATTTAAAATGTCAGAAATAGCGATAAGTTGGAGGCTTTATAGAGAGGACCAAAAACAAAGCCCTGTTTTGGCTTAGAAAACATGCATGTTGAACCGGAAGAACGGCTCCACCCCTAAGGAATGGGCAGTCATTTGGGTTCTTAGTTGGCCTGCAAAACCCGATACTGGTCTATGTCTCTGAAAGGGGGCATTAGAGGGGATTGTTGGCCTGGCTGAACAGGCGAGATCTTTGGTCCCAGGTAAAGGGTATGTCGGTGTTGCAATGATAGCGGGAAGGAATCAACTCTATCGCTGCGTTGTAGGCTTTTAAAAGCTGAAACCTGAGTTGTTTTTTCTTTTTTAGCATAAATGGCTTCCTTCACACCCCTTTTTTAACCACCGGCCTTCTTTGACCAAAATGTGAACATTCTGGTCCTCAAAACAATGTTCTTTGTCCATAAGGTGTTGATGGACAGCCGAGTCTTATTCGGAGGAGGTTGCTCTTCTGTGTTGAGCGATGCATCTGTGGAGAGGTTTGGTTTCTCCAATATAAAGATCAGAGCGTTCCTAACTGCATTGAACTGCATATACCACCCAGCTCATACTTGGTCTGGGGGTTTTGTCTTTAGGATGCACTAGTCTCTGTTTAAGGATCTTGTAACGAGAAAATCCTATTGACTTTCTTAGAGACTCCAGCAACATATGGAATGGGGATGTTTTTGTCTTTAATCTTCACACCATTATGTTCTGCTGCTTGTCTTTTAAATTTCCTCGCCGATTTGACAAACGCCCAGTTTGGGTATCCACAGGTTTGAAGAGCCTCTTTGATGCGTTTCTGTTCTTTATTTTTCCCTTCATGCTCGGCACGATGTTGTGTGTTTCTAAGTCAAAACAAGGCTTTGTTTGGGCTACTCTATAAAACTTGGAACTCAACACTAATTCTGACATTTTGAATTGAAAAAGCTTCCTGGATGGGAAGCGAAACATCTTCAAACTTGGAAAACAAAGTCCAGTGGTTTGTTTAACTTTTTTGGAATGACTATGACCTGGATGACTGAGAATCTTCACCAGTATAGTCAAAATTATCTTTCGGATTCCAGTCAGAAACTCTAAACTATGAGCAGGGTGCATCAATACCAGACTTAGACTTCAGGAATATTTTGCGTTAAAGGGTTGATGAATGGATAAAAGTCCTGAAGAATAATCATCCTGATAAATAACTTTTTTAAAATTTTGTTCCTTCCTTAATTCTGTAGGAACCCTGACACAGAGTTTCCACGGGTAATTAAAAATCATTAAAAGTCATTAAACTATAATTTTTTAAATTAAGACCTTAAATGTGATTATCGTGGCATTTAAAATGCTTTAATTAAAAAAGAAGCGTATATAAAAACAATTTAGTCAGATATCAAATATAACTGGTTTTGCGTGCTGGTGCGGACCTGCTTGCAGTTGATCGTAAAGTTGTATGTTCGGAAAAGAAGCTCAAGTCGGAGAAAAATCTAGGGAATTGGAAAATGCTAATTTCAACAAAAGTGGCAGGAATTCGGGACATGGCTGCAACCTGTTGACGGTAAAGATGTCAAAGGATTTTGTCTTGTTATTTCTATATATATATATATATATGAGTCTTGGGTGCTTGTTGATGGTATTAAAATAATTTCTAAGAGAATTAAAAAGCATTGAATTAGAGTTACTCGTTCCTGTATAAACCCTGTGACAGGAAACGGCTCAAAAAAGAACTTTGTTGTTCTAGTTAAATGTGTTTGAGCTTTTAGGGTTATCCTGCAGGAATGAGTTCTAAGTTTGAAGTGTTTTCTATACAGTAAAGCATACATTTCTATATTCTATATTTTATGGTTTAGTCTGTGCTGTGGTGCTGCTTTGAATGTTACTCAAAACAAAGAAATTCAGCGTTTTGTTTCTTTAAACTAATAACGTTACACTCTCCACAACAAAATGTGGTCAAAACAAGCATTGTTGTTGACAGTCAGGGTTATCGTTGTAATTTAAGCATCAGTCAGTGTAAAAGTGGTTTGTCTCTTGTAGTCATAGCAGCCTAAAGTGAGTTTCTCAACAGTCCATTAAACCCACACTGGGTTTTAAAATAGTCGTGGGAACATGCTGACACGTGGTCAGCCACAGCAGCATGTGTGTCTACAGGGCTCCGTATCGTGTTTCAGGCCGATAGACGTACAGTGTAATGGTGGTAAACAGTGGCGTCAGATGGATGGCCTCACTGTCTAAAGTTAGAAGTGAGATGCTGCTGAAAGAGCAGCGAGAAGAGGAAAGACGGTTAATGAGCCGATATGCTGACAGTGCAGAGATGATGGAGGGCGACACATTGTAACCACTACGTTAAATATTAGTAGTTTTTTGCCTTCCCTGGTGTTTTTGTGTGTGTATGTGGACTTTTTAATGGCTTGTTGTGAGCCGCAGATAACGCTAAATATCCTATCATCCTGCAGCACAGCCCCTTTACGCCGTCTAAATTTAATGTTCAGGCTGGTATTTGTTTCCCCAGTAAACTAGACCTAACTTGCATTTAGAGCCTGTTGGATGGTGGTCTGATGCAATTTTTGTCCTTTTAGTCAAGGCGGGTAGAGAACAGAAACATGAGTCTCTTATTTTAAGACTGACGAGTAATTCTGATTCCAAACGTAGGTGGAAAAGCCTGCCAGCTCTATAAAAAAGGCTTGTTGCATAGCTGCTGTAGTCTGTCGCTGTAACTAAGCTTCTCAGATGCCAAGTACTCCATAAATAATCACTGTAAACATAGAACAGGGTGGTATATTGACCTCTTAATTTATACAGGATATAAAATTAACACTTATTTGCCAGCATGGACTTCTCCCCAGTCCCGGCAAAGCCTCCCTCTCTGTGAATAAACCCTGCAGGCTCGTGATATATTGTTGCTAACTTTCTTTTTTAACTTTTAGCTTGAAGTCAACCTTCTGCTCATTAGGAGAAACCAGGTAGTCCAGGGATCTCATTATGATGCCTTCAGGGTTCCAAACTTTTAGTCTACCAGGCATGAATGTATGTTAGCTGGCCCTGAGGTAACATTTGTAGGTTTAACGACTTTAGAAAGCTTGGGAGTCATGTGAAACTTTGGATAAACAGAGGGCAGTGATAGAGCAAATAAAATACACAATAAAAATTTTCAAAGGTTGAAAACTTCTGAAATAATAAAAACATATGTGATATTTCCATGTTTAAGATGAACCTCTGAAAAATCGCCTATAATGTTTATTTAATAACTTTTCCACACAAAAAATGTAATTAGCAAAAATTTGTTTCCCAGAGTTAACTATTTGCATCCATCTTTGTTTAGTTTTGGTCCTGATGTTGTGGCTTTTGTATTAAGCTGATCCTTCAACTTCAAAAACATCCTAACAGTTTGGAAGCAGCAACCAAAATACAGAGAACAGAAAAAGTGGAGAATTTCTGGTCTAAATCATGAAAGAGAAAAGCTGTAATTATTAAAAAGAACATCCGCATAATGTTTTCACTGTAAGCAAATTGTAATTTATTCCAGTTATAATATAAATACATATATTTTTGTACTTATAGTCTGTTAAAAGACCATTTGTTTGATCAAAGTAATTAATGAAGTTATTAAAATTACTTAGCAAGCGTTTCTGTTCAATTATGACATTTTAAAAGAAAGTCTAGGATTAACATCTTGCTTTTCTTAAACAGTAAAAGAATGAGTTAACATACTTATTGTCCCGATTGTTTAAATATTTTTTACCTCATCACAGGTAATGCCAGGTATAGACTGGAGTCTTGGACCTCTTGAAACAAACAGTAAAAGGCTTGCACAATGAAAAAATAAAAAGCGTTTTCAGGATCTGTTTGAGATAAAAAAAACTTTAATTTTGTCTGTAAAGACTAACTTAAAGGACAATTTTTTAAATTCTATTCGTTCTGTTGCTGTCCCAAAGTCTTTTTAGCTGTTGCCATGCAGAGATTGGTGGTTTAATGTGGCGTAACATTGCTTTTTCCAGCTTGAGTTTGGCTGAACTGCTGTAACGATGCTGTCCTATGCTGTTGCCAAGGCGATGTTGTTGCCATGGTTTTCGCTGTGGTTTTCGAGTGCAGCTGCTTTGTCATTATAGTTTTGTGGATGTCAGTGTTTGTGGAGCTCGCCTACTTTGACGAGTGTGACCTCTGCCCCCTGTAGGTTATCATGTCTCCCTCCAGCCGCTGGTCACTGGGCCATATTTATACCCCTCACCGGCCTCCTCTCCACCCTCCTCTTCCACCCCCTCGACTCTTCCATCTTCCTTACAAAGCTCAGTTCCAGGTCCTTCACACTTTTCCTTCTTCTGTGCTTTATTTCCACATTTTTTCCTCCAGTTTTATCCATTCAAACCTATTTTGTTTGTCCCTTTTAAAGTGTTTCTTCTTTCTTTACTTGCAATCTCTTATCCATTTTCATATATTGGCAGCATTGCTCTAGTAAAGCAAACCCAATTCTCTTGCTATATGCTGGCCTGGGTTTCAGTGTTTGTCCTTTTAGTCCCTGGACAGAGAAATTAAAAGTAAATACAATAGACAGGGTTTTAAACTTGGTAAAAAGCTTTAGGATTAAAAAAAAGGATAAAGTTAAGTCTTGCCAACTGGATATGAAGTTTTTCCTCTCATCCAAGAGGCTTCTTCATTTCTAACTAGTGGTGGATAGCACTGAAATTAATTTAAGGTAGGTCTAACAAAGAGGGGAACAAAAGGTGGCTTTGATCCCTCGCACTGGATTTCAACCAGCAACAGCCTGAGAGGAGAACAAGCAGCTGCTGCACAGGTGTATGGCTCAACACAGGAGGGCCAACTCTTCAGGAGCCCTCATTAGACTCACACTTCAATGAGGCTGTTAACGAGTCATCAGAACCCCATTTGACCTCTGTAACCAATCCAGTGGGAGGGATCAAAGCTACCTTTTGGCCCCATTCCAAAAAGGTTAAAAAAACAATCCACTGGACTTTATTTTTAATTCAAAATGTCAGAAATAGTGTTGAGTTCCAAGCTTTCTAGAGTGGACAGCCGTTTGGGTTATTTGGTAGCATGCAACATCCAATTCTGGTATATGTCTCTGAAAGGGGGTCATTAGGAGCAATTGTTGGCTTGACTGAACAGGCGAGATGTTCTTATCCCCTGTATGGGGGTTTGGGTTGCGATGGTAGCGGGAAGGCATCATCGCTGCAGTGTAAGTTTTTGAAAACTGAAACCTGAGTCCACCCCTTCTGTTTAAGGTTGGTTTTTCTGTCTTAACATAGATGGCTTCCTTCACGCCCCTCTCAAACCACCTCCTTTGTCCATAAGGTGTAGATGTAACCCCGAGTCTTGTCCAGAGGAGGTAGCTCCTCTGTGGAGAGGTCATTAGGTTTCACCAATATAAAGATCAGAGCATTCCTCACTTCATACAACACTCCGCTCATCTTAGGTCTGGGGGTGTTTTCTTTAGGATGCAGTAGTCTTTTTTTAAGGGTCTTGTTTGGTTTGAAATGTACTGGGATGTTGTGTTTGGAGAAAATCCCCCAGCAACATATGGGATTGATATTGTTTTTGTGTTTAATCTTCACACCATTATGTTCTGCTGTCTTTTGGATTTCCTTGCTGATTTGACGAATGCTCTGGTTTGAAGAGCATCTTTGGTGTGCTTCCCTTCGGTTTTAGTAGGGACATACTCGTGTTGTAAGGTCCTGATGACGGAAAGTGGGTGGTTGTCAAATCAGCAAAGAAAATCCAAAAGGCACACATCAAAACATGACCATCCCATATGTAACTGAAAACTCAAGAGGATTTTCTCCAAACACGACCCTTAAACAGAGACAAAACCCCCAGACCTAAGATGAGCGGAGTGTTGTATGAAGTGAGGAATGCTCTGATCTTTATATTGGAGAAACCAAACAACCTCTCCACAGACGCATGGCCCAACACAAAAGAGCTACCTCCTCCAGACAAGACTCGGGGTTACATCTACACCTTAACGACAAAGGTGGTTTAGAGGGGCGTGAATGAAGCCATCCATGTTAAGAAAGAAAAAACTACACTGCAGTATTAAAGTTGATTCCTTCCTGCAATCATCGCAACCCCAACCCCCATACAGGGGATCAGAACATCTCATCTGTTTAGCCAGTCAAACAATTCCTCCTAACGACCCCCCTTTCAGAGACATAGACCAGTATCAGGTATTGCAGGCTAACAAAGAACCTAAGGGGCGGACCTGTTCGTCAGGTTTAATTTGCATGTTTTCTAAGCCAGAACAAGGCTTTTAACTCAAGGCTAATTCTGGCATTTTTCATTGAAAAAGCTCCCTGCATGGGAAGCAAACATCTTCACCAGCATATCCCCCCAACCCTACTTTGAACTGAAGAAGCCTCTTGCATGAGCGGAGAAACGTCTTCTAAAAACTTCATGTCCTGAGAATCTTCACTGATGTTTCATATAAAACCACTGATTCCTGAATTATTAACAATTTTCAGTTTACTTGCAGAGTCCCAGCATATGGAAGTAAATCGTTACCATATTTCAAATGAAAAAGCATTTTTAGAATGTGGCTGCATTACTTGACTCATAAATAAAATTGGTAATCAATACTGCTCATTCTTTTATTTAATTAAAATGAAAACACATTTGATATTTATTTTTCAAGATGTACCCCAGCAAATACGTACCAAAATTCAATTTGAAATGTAAAGTTTGAAAATGAAAAAGCATTTCCAGAGATACTTTTTCATTTTAAGAATGTGGATGCATTACTTGACTCATAATTGAAATTAGTAATCAATCATCCTATTTGCATTTTCTTCTTTAACACTGCACATTTTATGCCATAATCAAAGAGAAAACACAGCGGACATTGCTTTTTTGTTTTCGTGGTCTGCCAGCAACGCACTGTCCATAACTCGAAAACGAAAAAGCATTCTGAGCGGCGGGAAGATCAGAGTGACGTCAGCAGCCGCTCTTCCTCAGGTTCTTGCTGACCGGGCTACCCATCTTGTTCGGTACGGTGCACGTCTGCATTGCGTTACATTATAAGTGTGCCGGCGGGAAACTCGGGAGCAGTTGGCGTTGCAGCAGTGGCCTTCCACAGTAGCTCTGCCACTGTTTTGGTCATTGTGGTCGTTCAGTATTTCCCGATAGTCAGACTCGGCAATTCAACCAGTTTCCCGGCACGCTTACAATGTAATGCAATGAAGACGTGTACAGTGCTCCGTACCGAACAAGATGGGTAGCCCGGTCAGCAGCTGCTGACGTCACTATGCTGCACCCGCCACTCAGAATGCTCTTTTGTTTTCGAGTTATGGACAATACTTTGCAGGCAGACCACGAAAAATTAAAAAGCAATGTCCGCTGTGTTTTCTCTTTGATTATGGCATAAAATGTGCAGTCTTAAAGAAGAAAATGCAAATCGGATTATTGATTACTAATTTATGAGTCAAATAATCCAGCCACATTCTTAAAATGAAAAAGCATTTCCAGAAATGCTTTTTCATTTTAATTAAGTAAAAGGATGAGCAGTGTTGAAGAAAATTAAAACAGGATTATTGATTACTAATTTCAGTTACGAATCAAACAATGCAGCCACATTCTTAAAATGCTTTTTCATTTTAAATATGGCAACAATTTGCTTCCATACCAGCAGAATCTGGCTTCCTTTACATTAAATTGGTGACAGTAGTACAGAGAATGCTCCAGGGGTTTTTGAACATTTTCTAAACAGGCATCTACTTGTGCTTATGGAGATTTGGTGAAGCTCAGATACCAGCCTTACTGCATCTTAGGTATTTTTTGCTATTTTTAGACATCCTCCTAAGTTTGCAACAGGTTACCTAACTGACCAAACCTTTTCTATTGTCTTTAGCTTATTAGCTACCAATATGTCCCTCATATTGTTAAGCTATAGCTCAACAATATGAGGGACAAAACCAACACTTGCAGCGTCTTTGCACAGTGAGATTAAAAAGATCTGTAGAGACCATGGAACTGATGTTACTGCATTATTTTTGCCTTATTTTCTCAGCACATTCTGCTGGCTGATATAGATGTAATCTTCACATACATTAGGCTAATATAGTGCAGCAAAGAAGCGTAAAAACTCTGTAAATATCTTTTGCAGTAGCCTTAATGCAATAGAATCCTAAGAAAAAAAGGTTGGTATTAATATCTCTGAAGAATTGTCTAATATGTTATGTGAAAAGCTCGACCTGTAGTAGTTTAAAACTGCCACGGTTCTCGCTGGGTTTTCAACAGATATTTGTGCTGCAGCTTGGCTTTAAAATTAAAACAGCAGAGGAAGGAGGAAAGAATGAATACAACTTTTAAACAATAGTACAGGAAATTTGAATATTTTTTCCAGACTGCAGGAACTAGGCTTATAAATAGGATGGGACACTGAAGGTAATAAATAGTTTGAGCGACATCTGGGGAGTCACCAAATCTCCATAATGCATCTATCTAGACGGTACTAAACTCAGCTGAAGCTTTCATTGGAAGTTTGGTCAAATGCAACCAAGATTTAGTTTAGCAGAATCAAACATTTCAGTATAGCCATTAAAAATAGATGGGAAAGCACCTACTGTTGGGTGCAGTGGGCCTGTTTTACAAAGGACAGGAAACTGACTGCAATGTGATGAACTCATTTAGATCTGATACCTTTCCTGTGGGTGTCCTTCACTGGATGACTCTGTAACCTGGTTCTGCTCTTTGTGCCGCAGATGGAGCAGCCATCCATGGACCAGAAGGGCCATGCAAACGTGCCGTGGATTGTGGAGCCTGGACAGGAGGCAAAGAGAGGAGTCAACACCAAGTACGAGACCACTATTTTCTAACATACACCCGCCTTGTCCACTCCTGTGTGTGTGTGCCTTTCAGAAGTTGCCCTGTATCGGGGCCCGGCCCCGGAGTTGGGCACGAGCGACGCACGCCGGCGTGTCACCTCACCGGCTGAAAAACAAATACTATACACCTCGTCCCCTCCCCGCCCCCGTTAGCTGAGCCTGTCCACTGCATGATGACGATTGGCGCTGCGTTCTCTTTTTCTTTCTGCTCTCCCAGGCCTCATCCTCCTGCCTGCGGGGCTATCGCATGACCTTTGAACCCAGGGTAGTGGGATGGTCAGCTCAGTTTTTCTGTTATTTGTTCTGCCTTTTTTTTTCCTTTAAGTTTTCTTCCAATATAGAGGTATGGCTTCGTATCGCTTCTTTTTTAAGCTCTATCCCTCGCTTTTCTCTTCACACCAGCCCCTTTGTCTAACTGTTTCTGACAACTTTAATGATTTAACAGAGAGTACTGCTCTAAGAGCTGTAACAGTGTTTTAGCTGTCTGTTAAGCAGCGTCTGGGAGCTGACAAAGACGAGGGATGTTGTCTGAACATGACAACAAGCTTCTACAGCATTTCTTAGAGAGGTGTAGCACAGTAACTTTGACTGAAGCTGATCCAGCTAGAAGGCTACTAGAATGTATTAAACCTTTTGGAGAAACTAACAAACTTGTGAATTTCTTTGTGAAATTAAACTTGACCTGTGACACAGGAAGACTTTACTTTTGTTTTTTCTAGGGTCTTTTTCAAAACTGTGTGTTTGTTGAGAACACATCTAATCTCGATTTCATTTAAGGGAGGGGAAAGAAATGTTTGTAAAGGGGATAGCATGTGGGACGCATGGTGGCCAGTGGAGAGGCGGGGTGTGAGGGTTCTCTGGATAAGTGATGTCATCTCATTTTGCAGGGCAATGGCGGACGCTCATGTCTATTACTGTGGAATGCAAAGAATGTAGCCAGCCCTAAACATGGACCTAGTCACACTTACAATGCAAAATGGACTACAAACGGACCCTCTTGCTCACTTTTTAAAAAGGACAACAAAACATGGACGCCTCTCCACAATGTTACCCCTCCATTCACACTAACAGGACTGCATCGCGACAGACGACCAGTCTGCTCTGAATGTACACTTACTTGAACGCAGCCTCAAATTTCTGCAACTGTCGGTTTGATGAAGCCCAGCTTCTCCATGGAGTCTGAAAATGGATACAGGACATCAGTGGGCATGTTTAACATAATGGCATGGGTTCCAGGGTATCTGGCTGGCTAATTTCTTATTTTCTTTACTGTCAGAAAAAAAATAAACATATGCACAGCTGTGTAAATGTGATTGGATTTGCTGCAACAACACGCTAAAGATGCAACAGAATTGTCATGACAAGCCTATGTGAACAAAACAGCATCTAGCGTTAAAGTATTCGTATTGCCCGACATTTTAATGTTTATTATGAGAGTATTATATTACCATGATAATCCTTGTGCAATTCTTGTCTACTGTTGTCTTATTGTTACATTATTTTTCTATGATATGCTGAGATGAAAACTTTGAGCCTGAGAATGATGGTGATCCTTTAAAAAATAAAATCTGAATTTAGATGTTCATACTTGTACAGAGAGTGAATGTTGCAGGTTGCTTGCTAACTCCTAGGTCAGGTCAACCTCCATTTCTCATGGAGCTCTACTCTTATCTTGCAGATTTACTATTTTAAATGCAGTATTACTGTATTATTTGGATGAAACATTATCCACTTATAAAATGTACATAGATATTTTGCCAACTCATTGTTAATACATGAACTGTAAAGAAAAAATTAATAAAGACTTTGCAGCAAACGGCACTGGAAAAAATTTACCAAAATAAAGGTTTGACATGTCAAAAAGTGGTAGATTGTAGAGGTTGTATTTTGAGTGAAAATATGGATCATATGGTGACATCTCTGCTGATTTACTAATATATAGGCTTGGGCTTCCAGCACACTGATTTTTGTAATTTGGGCCATTATTTATATCCTTGTAAAGCACATGAAATAAAATCTGACTTGTACAACCATATTTACTCCAAAGTCGTCATGAATTACAAAAAAGCAGAAACGTTTGATAACTATAAATCAAACGGGTTCAGTTTTTAAAAAGCACATGGAAAAATAGTCAAAAACACACTTCACACCCTGCACTGTCCTCAAGATGGATTTCGGCTACAAGTTTCACATCTAGATCATTCATGATATTTAAAGACAGAGGCAGGGGTTTCAAATAAAAAAAATAAAAACACCTGGAATTTAGAGCTGTAGCTTTGTCTATATTAAAAAATGACACAAAGGATGATTCCTAATGTATATGGGGGAGTACATATATTATAGTGTGCTTATTCCTTAACTGAAATGACTTTGACATGTTTAATAAACTTCAGTGTCCATTGTATGTTACGTTAACTAGAGAGAATTGGTATCAGTTGACTGATTTAAAAATACGATAAAAGTTCTAACTATCATGCTTGATTGTTCTGTTTTCTTTGTAAAACTTACTGTATGTTGGATTCAGAAGCAGGCCATGATGTCAGCAGGAACGGTCCTTTTCAAACACGGCTATAAATAAAAGAAAAAAAGAGGTTATTAATCTAGTGCACACTTTCCATCCATTCAGATTCCAAGGTCAGTTTTTGCTGATAAACTGCTGGAAGTGTTTCACTTTGAGCAGTCATTCATGTCATGGACATTGATGTCGGTCATTTCATTTTTTGTGCTTAAGGGTTTAAGACCTCCCCTTAAGCTTCACTACAAATCGCTGCTCTTAACATGTTAACAAGCCAATTACCCTCTGGAGAGGTCAAAATTATCTTTTTAATCCCCAAAAAAGCTAAACAATATTATTCTGTGGGGTGACATTGAACAATGTGCAATAATTTACACAGAGAGTGGTCTAATTTTTTTAAAATTCACCATTAATGAAACAGATCAGAGGTATCAAACGCACCTGGATCATAAGGCTAAATTACAGCAGGTTCCTCAAGGTCTGGGCTCCTCAGTATCCAGTCAAGTTCTCTAATGACCTGATTATTTGACCCAGTGAACTGAAGCATAGACGCGTCTAAATTGCAGGAGATCGGACCTCAACAGACCTGCTAATAGCCTAAACTGTTGATCCACTTTTAAGAGCTGAACATCGTCCCTCAGATGCAAGATAACACCAGAACTAGATGGTTGAAACCAAAACGTCCACAGTTACACCCATCCACTTACAATCTTATGCTAATTACTTCTCTGAGGCTGCATGGAGACTTTCTCAAACTGCCAAGAAAAAGCTGGTTTAATGACCATGTTGTACTGTGCTTGATCAGCCAACAAACTGTCCTGACCTCTTCTCTCATAGAAGATCTATGTGTAAATGTCTGTAGAAATATGAACACCCTATCAAACAACCTGGATGGCTGGTCACCTCTATGTCATGCCGCATCAAGGTAGGAATTCATGCAAAAGAAGGCCTGGCCATTTGTTCAATGCATAGAAATATTTCTGAAACACCCCTTTCTTAAGACATATTTCTTAAAAATTACAACAAAGGCCTGCATTATTTTACTAAAGGTACAATGAAGCTATAATATGCTCTAGTAGCCAAGTTACATTTCTGGAAATGTTTTGATAATATTTACATTCAAATTTATTAGACAGAAAACAACTTAAGCCTAAAAAAAAGTTACCATATAGAAAATTTTAAATCTGCATTACTCCTGTATCACATTGGCCAACACAGTGACTTTACCATCGATCTATACATCCATAAATCCACCATGTCTGATTATTTTTACCTTTTATTTGCTGCCTGAGGAATCAGCCTAAAATATATTGTTGTGGCCCAGCTTTGATGACACAAAAAACTGGAAATCCACAAAGGCCACAGATGCACCATGGACTTATTTTACGCAGGCAAAAGAAAAAAAGTGCCAGGTAAAATCCTTTAGTTTTCTCGGTTTACTTTTTCCTCAGGCAAGCAAACAAAAAAGACAAACATTTCCTCCATGTTTCTCTTGCGCTGGTAAAAAAAAAAAACATATGCCCACCCAGATGCATGTTGGTCCTACAATTGACCTAAATTAATCCAAACTAACCAAAAATAAAGGACCATGGCCAAATAACCAAAAAACATAATCTTATAACAGATATCAAACATTAAAGTTAAATAAACTTAGCTAGATTATGCACAAAAACATTTTTAATTATTAACAAAAAAATAATTGGCTCCTTCATATATCACAAAAAGGAAGGTTACCTGTTTATGCAATAAAGCTATCAAAGCAAAGCATTGAGGGATTTTCAAAGTTGACATGAAGAGGCTGACGAGGCCCTCTAACATGGACCGTCTGAATCTACAGCTTTGAAAAGGTAAGTGCATCTTAATATGAGCTGCTGCTAATGACACATTTACATCACAGCATCCTCTCTAAGATCTTCAGTATCCAGGATGCAGGGTGCTGCTGGCGGAAAATTACACTTGATATGATGCCATGACCAACAGCAGGCTGGATATGGGTCAGTAGATGGTTTTAGGATGACTAATTTTAGCATTAATACTTAAGAGAATCACAGAGCAATCTGCAGAAAACTGGACACACCAAGCCTCACTCATGGCCATCAGGAAGAAAAACATAATAGGTAAAAGTCATAAGGGTCGGACAGAGCTTTATAGAAAATAGGGTACAGGAAACTGGCCACAACATCTGATTGTTGCAATTTTAATAACAGAAAACAGGCCTGTACTAAACTATTCTAGCTGCAAGGACACTGTGAACCCAAACACATTCAGCTCAAATATTCCTCCGCACACAACCTTGCAGATGCATCCTGCAAGGTGGAAAAAAAAATACTTCCAAAAATGTTTTCAGCCTCTCAAAACCCAACTTGAGACACAATTAACATCCTTCACCTCAGCATCTGCATAGTGTTTTTAGTTTTATGCAAATGAAAGTTTGAATGTGATGTTAAAGTCAATTGAAAACTGTTTGTGATTCCACCAGGCACTACTAAAAACAAAAACATAAAACAAGTTCAGTACCTCTAATTGTGTAATTAACTACAATGCAGTGACATTTACAGCAACCCTCTGAAAGGCTTGTCAAGGATATTTAAGGGCAGTAAACAGCAGAATGAAAGCGCTCACAATCTGTTGACAGTATGGACCATTCCCATCTGCAGCCAACAGATATGACCGTGTAACCGAGGGACATCAGTCGCTCTACAATGGAGGAGTGGGATAATTTACTGCCTGCATCAAATGTAATGCATTATGTGGAATCACAAAACGCTTTTTATTGTAATAAAAGCCGACCAGTTGCTTAGGAGTTGGTAGCTACATCAAGATAATTTAAAACTTAGCCGAGAGTGAAGGAAGTGGAGCAATAGTTGCTGTCGCTTAGGCTCCACAAATCTCCAGATGTAGCAGAGACACAAGGTGCAGGGCTTAACAAATGACAAAGACCAACTTAAATAAAGTAAAAAAAATGAATTTAAAGAGAATCAATAAGATTTGCCAACTAGCTGCATCACGATATAAAAAGCAGGAAAAATTACATGTTTTGATTCACTGTGTGTCAGACTGTGGGACTGGGCCAAAGCTGCAGATGGTGAGTGCCGCCCACGGCTACCAACTAAATGAGACAATAGGGAAAAAAAAGCTCCTCATGTAACAGTGACAATTATATCTGGAATTTTTTCAACTGTTTTCTTCTGCTAATGCATGAAAAATCAGGTCAATTTAGACTTAAAGACAGTGTTTGTCTCATGTTTAACTCACCCGAAGAATAAGGATCTGCACCAAGAAACTGTTTTACATAAAGACAATTTCAGCTGAACACAAACACCTTGTTATGCACCTGGCAGATGTTGTGCTACAGCAATCACATTATCATAATGTGCTGGAAGAATCAAACAGAAGCAGGCTTCCTGGAAAGTGTTAAAAAATGCTCAACTTATTGTAATCCAAGTACAAATAGTGGAGAAAAATTTCCCACTGCTTTGCTAAAGCTTGGCTTGTAATGTGAAGAGTGTTTTGTAGAAAACAAATTGTCGACAAATAATCAAACTCTCACTCTGCTAAATCCAGGGGCCATTGATCCTTCACAGTTAAAGCCACAGCTCAGATAACCATTGCTGACTGGCCTCTAAATGAAATAAAACAGAGGCACTAAGAAATGTTGGTTCAGTCTGGAATCGGTCCTCAATATTGTGCTGTCAGCAAACCGAGCTGTGTGATTAGTATGAATGTTTTATCATATTTAACAGTTATTTTAAGACAAAGGGATTGATTTTTTTTTAGAATAACTTTAGCATCTCATATTAGAAATAAGATGACACCATCAGGGAAAAACCGTAGATACCAAGTCATGCAAAGGTTACTTGGTCCTTACTTACTGTTGCAGTAAATAAGGTTTTTTTAATCATCTCTACTTGAGCTGATGTTTTAGAACCAGGCTGAACCAGCATGCAAGTTTAGCCTTCAACTTTAAAGTAAACCAAAAATTAAAGATTGAATAAAAAATTGATGGAAAAAATCTTTCATTAAATAAAGCCAGATCATAGTTATCTGTTAATTTCCAAACGGCTACGTCTAAATTTGAGATGTTATTGTCCTGGAATAAAAAAAAAAACAGACTGTCAAAATCTAGATCAACAGGTTAAACCTAAATCCAGAGCTGGTGAATCTTTACCATTAACAGAATAAATTCAGAGGGGGAAATGCAGTATAAATGTTTGATAGAAGAAAAGAATGCATGCTTTTTAAAGATAGATATTAAAAAAAAAAAAAATGTGAACAATTAAAATCAGGTGGACAATGTATGTAATAACTTAGAATAAAATAAACAGTTTATCCCAAAATGCAGGGTATGTCTTAAAAAATAGATTGAATCAAATGGTTGATAGTTTAAAGCCCTGGATGAGATTAGAATAATATAAATCAATGCTTCAGTTCTTTATTGCTGTTCTAGTGTTCTGATGTTCGGTGAATTGTTTTCTGCAGCTAATGAGAAGTGAATTGCTTGTTTACAGCTGCACAGCCATTAGAGTGGAAGACAATGTTGCCTTTATGGAGTCAAATGTGTCTGTTAAGATTTAGAAATTGTGAAAGAATATCCATTTGATCACAAGAGTTCAGAGGTCTAAATGACAAATCACAGTTCTGCCCTTTTAAATGAAAAGTGGATGGATGAAGGATGCCACAGCTAAAAGACTTAAGTCAATATTGCATTAAACACATAGCAGTAAGAGAATTTTATTTTTTAGTGAACGTTTCAGAGTAGAACTACAAATATTTATGGCAGCAACTGTAGGGGTTAATAGGTCTTTTCCTGCAATATAGTCCTTAACATGTAAACATTAGTGAAGCCTTCGAAAAGTGAAAATCAATATAATCAGTATTTCAATATAACTAATATCAGAAAGATTGATTATTTAAAAACATGTGCTCCATTTTAGGGCTGCAACTAAAGATTATTTTGCAAATTGATTAATCTGTTGAATATATTCTAGATTTATAGCAAAAGGTTCTTTAAAGAAGATTTTTTACAAATTTATACCAATTTAAACTAAAACGTTTCCAATTGAGGAGTTCTGGATAGTGCATAATGACAGACGAAAAAGTTTTTTTTTAAATCTTAAATATAAAATATTTATATATTTTGTTAGAATTACTGCTTTAAGTGGGTCACGATGTCAGTTAAAGGCACATTTTACAGTCTCTATGCTCCATTAAACGATTAATCGATAACTAAATTAGTTGACGATTATTATTTTAATAATCGAACCAAGATTAACTTAATTGTTTCAGCCCTACCCATTCCCAGAGAAACTCAGCACCTCCGGTTCCTGCAGCCTCTAACCAGACTACAATGAGCTGCTGGAAGTTATAAACTACAGAAAAACAAAAACAAATTAGACTGCCAAATGCTAGTTGAACCAAATGACAGTTTTGTGAGCCTCAGCTTCTCATTTGCAGTCCTGCAGCTCACATCGCTCCCTTCTACTATGTTACGAATCAGCTGACAGTGTTTGCTTTACTATTCAAAACCATCTAAGCTAAGCCCTCTGCAATAACTTCCAAAATAGTTGAAAGAGACAAGTACAGCACAATTAAAAACACTAATGCTGAAATGTTTTAATAAGTTTGAAATGCATATTTAAATTATTAATTTTTGCTCTATGTGGAGTCATGCAGTTCAGTTTTACTGATTAAAGACATTTGTTTGTTTTCATCTACTGTATAAAGACATACAGGCAGAATTTTAAAAGCCCTTTTTTTGTTGTCTTATATTGAAATTTAGCAATATTCATTACATTTTGCATTGTATTTTCATTAATAGGCTAATATTTTTTCACCCAGCGAACGAAACAATGGTTTACTGAAAGGATTTACTACTTTTGTAAAAGTGTGAAATTTGCATTTTTACTTTTAGATGCACAGATTATAAAAGCTTGGAAAAAGCTAATTAAAAAAGCAAATAAATTAAATAATATTAAGTTTAAGCCATGTTTAATTCCAAATATGGGTCATAATGGTACGTATATATATATATAAATTAACATTACAGCAGAAAACAAGTATTTTCACTTGGTTCTTTCTCTGCTGCTGCATGCAGAGCTGATGCTTCCCTGTAAGGTAAGTTTAGTGGGTTTTCCTCTCTAAACACAGAGCACAGCTGGCATGGCGCTGATGAGAGCTGACAAGTTCTTACTGACGTCCTGGCCAGCTTCTCTGAATCAGATTTGACATCTGCATCCAAAACACCCAAAGCTGATGAGGCGCAGTGGTCTCGGATCAAGTTGTCTCCCATCATGACAGGAATGATGGTAAGCAATCACAGAAAGCTGCTTAAGTCACCTCTTCAGAAGAGGCAAGAGCCAGCAAAGCAGAGGGAGAGAATGAATTATGCAACTGGGGATCCAGAGAAAAGGGGACATCAGATATACGAGTACTGGTGTGTGGTTCATCATAGAATATGCGCAGATAATGTTCTAACAGGAAAAAACATCACTGGTTCTATCTGACCTTACTTACTGCCAAAAACCCTTAGGAGCCTTGGATTATCTTCTGAATACATTTTTACATGAAATGAATTCGGATGAGGATTACAACAAAAATGGGAACCAGACTGTTGTTTTAAAGAGTCGTGTGCAGAATATCTTTTTTTAAGCATTAAGATTTTAAGCTGGGAAAAGCAGCTCATCACTATTTACAGCATTTCAGATGATAAAAAAAAACAAAAATCATTGCAGGTTTTGACCCAGTTTAATTTTTCAGTTCAGATCAAATTCAGCTCTGCGTTTTTTACGAGTGCCTCAAATCAAACTATATTCTACACCAAAGCAGACACATGCAGGTTACTGGTTATACCGAGGTGAAGGATTACTTCTTATTAAAAAACACATTTCTTTAATTTATTATATAAATAGAACCACAAAGAGATACGGTTACAGACAAGTTGGTAATGTTAAAGAACACTAGCTTGATGCTAATTTATATTAGAAATATTCCACTCGATGCATACAATTTGCAAAGGTTCCGTAATAACTAACTTAATCAAGTATGCTAAGGAACCAGTTTAGCATAACAAAGATTTATTTAGAGACCCTATAAATAATCTCAGAGAATTATTTTCTTATACCATGAGTGTAAAGAATAGGTACTGTTTAATGCAACAGCAGTTTTTTTTTTTTTGATTGTTTGTTGTTGGTTTTTTTTCCCCGTAAATATGTGTTTTGTCCCCTTGTGTGATTTTATCGACTTAAAATCTCCCAAAATCTGATAGAGGCCTATATGATTTTGGGTCCTCTTAATTAAAAGTCACAGGAAGCAGAAGTTGTAGATGACAATCATTCTGTGTAAACTAAATTTACTAATTTTATCATTTCCTTATCCAGTTATATTGCTTGTATCTGCGGAAATAAAATGTTATATAGGTTATAATATCCGTTTTAAACAACATCGAGTAAAATAGTTTTTACTTAAGGTTATAATCATTGAATTTAGAGCTGACCAAATTCAACAAATTAATCGTGATTAATGATTAAAATTTGCTTAATCGATTAATCATTCACTGGAATGTAGAGACTCTAAAACATGTCTTTAGCTGACAGAGCAACCTACTTAGAGCAGCAATTATACAAAGATTGTAAAAAAAAAATAATATGTAAACATTTTGCATTTAAGATTAAAAAAAAACTTTTTCGTCTGTCTAAATGCCTCAGAACCTCTCAAGTGGAAAATTTTAGTTTCACAATTTTAGTTTTTTTTTATTTTGCAAAAAGTCTTCTTTAAAGCTACAGTGTGTAATAATTACAGGCATATAAAGTCAGAAATTTAATATATTATACATAACTATGTTATTTATCATCACCTATGAGCTCAGCCTTTTAACCATAATATTTGCGTTGCCTTAGAATTCGTTATTTATAATTACATAGGAGCGGGTCTCGCAGCCATGGAGGCTGACATCTTTGCGCTACGGCAAGCGCAGAGGCAACAAACTAGCGATTGCGAGATCTCCCATGACGCTCGAAAATAACTACGGCAAGTTGAGAGAGATGAACTGAGACGGTACTGAACAGTAGATGGCAGTATTATGCCTGAGAAGCATTTAGTCTGCCTGAAACCAAAGAAGAAGAAGAAGCAGGTATACTGCGCCTCAGTAACAAGAAAGGTGAACAAGGCGGCAGGCGTGAGTGACTTTGCAAACTGTTTGGCACTGTGCGGCCAAACATCAGACGAATGGAGGATCATGCCTACTCTGTATCACAACGAAAAGCGGCGGACACCGAACCCCCGTCATCTAAGAAGCGGAAACACGACGAGAATAAACGCAAGCGTGACAAGAAACGACAAAAAACACGGATCAACATTGGCACGGCATTTACACGATGGAAGTCACTGTTGGAGGAAAAAGGTTTTCAAAGTGACGCTCAAGTTGCCAGTTTTCTCTTGGACAGGTAATTAATCCTACACACACAATTGTCTAATATCACTGCAGTTTTTGGAGCACAGGATGCTCAGACCTGTCTAAAACAATAACATGCTGCGTGATGATGCTGTTACTCTCCAGTATACTTATTCAGCAACGTCCCTGACGTTTCATAGGTAATGATTCAGTAATTTTCTGTAAAATAATTTTCTGGATATATACCTCGGTTACTTCTCTCCGGCTCCTTTGGAGATCTTCAAGCCTTTCCTCCTCTGCTCTCACCCCGCTGGCACCCCTCCCTCGCCTGGCCCTAGCTGCACGGCCTCCCTGCCTTCGCCCTCGTCCTCTCCCTCTCCCTCGCGTTGTAACCCCCGTGCCACCAAAATGACTTGGACTCTGTAAACGGGGAATATATATTCTTCCAGCGAACACAATCTCGCTGTTAAACTAATGACTACAATTACTTCGTCTGTTTATATCACCATGCAAAGCAGCTCACCAAAACGTCACAACGACGTAGAAAAAATAACGGGTATATTTATTATCTTAAGTCTACATGAAATCTATACCCTACACAGACTAATGAAATACTATCTGTAAAATTATCTATGTAAACAAACCTCATCACTTGAGAAGGTAGGTGATGTGGACGTCGTGGAAGACATTTTGTCCCGTAACGCTCGCCGTACTGTTGGGGGGGAGAAGCGGTGGGGGGGAGATGTTCATGTTGCTGCGGTCTGCAGTCTGACCGCTAGATGTCGCTGAAAATTACACACTGTAGCTTTAAAGAACCTTTTGCTATCTGATTATTAATTGATAAATCAAAAAAATAATGGACGGATTAATCGATTTGCAAAATAACTTAATTGCAGCCCTAATAGAATCCAATACAGGCCCCTCGACCATTTCTGGGAAGTTTCCCTCCCACACAAACCTAAAAATCTGTTTCAGGCTTTGTTTTTGTAAGCAACTTTTGTTTATTAGAGACAAGGCAAGTGAGCGAGTATTCTTTAAGCACATTAACAGAATATTTTAAGGTTAAGCAGACTACAGGCCTCTACAGCTCATCAGCCTTTTTTCCTCACTCTGCTCCAGATCTGTCTGCCTTGCAGAGGATTCAAGCTCAGCAGCAGCACTAATTGTTTGGGACAGGCTATGTTTATGACTAAATGGTGTGAAGAAACTGGCACAAGTAAATATGTTGACAATTTCTTTAAAAAACAACATGGTTCGTATGAGTCAGTTTGGTTCTTTGTCCAAATGTAAGCAGGGACTATTTAGGATTTCTGAGAAATCTTCCAAATCTAAGTGGAGATTTCTCAGAGTGATTGGGAAGCTGCGGGCTGTTTATAAACAGAGTCTCTTAGCCATGAGTTCTGAAGCAGTTTGCAGCTGTTAAGCAGCCAGGATGAGGCGGTTTAGGTGGATTGATCCTCCAGGGGCCTCGAACATAAAAAGTGACCAGCTTTTATTCTAAAAGTTGCTGGTAGAAAGAAATGTTAACATTTTGAAATTCAACATTTACAAATTGTGTCTTATAGCAGTATGAGAGCAGTGATACCTCTGATTCCATTCAGAAATTGGCATCTAGTTACTGTGATTTGATTTAAAACACATTTCCAGGGAATTTCATATTTCTAAGCATAATAAGGACATGTCTGTGGTGGGGAAAGCGCAGGGTGACTTAAATACCCAACCTGAAAATCGGCTCCGGAAAAAGAAAATACTGAACAGGCCCAGTTTCTTAGTGTCCCTCTGTGATGCTCGACAATTTAAAGCAGCTTATAAGCCACCCATCATTATCTACCACAGGTTAACGGGATTCCTCAACAAAATCCCCTCCCTGTTCTTCCACTGGCATTTTCCTCCAGCACTGTACAACCTGCCATTTTTGCACAATTAAGCCCACTTCTATCCAGTTATTTATGGACATGTGCAACTTCTACACTTTATCCACCTGATTATGACATCTGACTTGTTTGGTGTTAGATTGAATGGATGAAGAAATTATCAATTATGACAATAATCACTCTCTTTACAACAATTATAAGAAGAAAATCTTTTACATTTTTACAACCGATGTCTGAATTCTGCCACCTTTAGCAAGAAAACGCATACACTGTAGCTGAAAATAATTTTAAACTTAAACATGAGATTTGAAATAGTAAAATATTATAGAAACAATTATGTATGTATGGCGTATGAACAAAAGATAAACTGATACAGGCTGATTATTTGACATCGGTCTAACCGATCCCTGTAATATATACCACTGATTTCTTTAGACCGATAAATATGACAAAATATGACAACAAATGTATTATTATAACCAACAAAATCAAACAATACATTAACAATGTATTGATAGCAAATGAAAGGAGTAACACATGCATGTCTTCTTATCAAGAATAAAGAAAATGCTTCATGAAGGTTTTTGTTCTGCTGCTTCTTTAAAACTGTAACTCTGATAAACCACAGTCTCAAACTTTGTCACATATTTTAAAAGTATATTTTTTTCAAGTCCTTTTCAATATTATTAGGATATAATGCAACACAGCACATCTTAAAACAAAGCTAAACTAATATTTTAATGTTTTTCCATGAAAAATAATCAAACTTATAATCACTCACCATGGCAAACTCATTAGCATTCAGGTTATTTTTTACAAGAAGGATTAAGTAATAGTGCTGAGCAATAATTAAAGTTGCTCAGTTAGTCTGGATAGCCTTTGCCAGCTTCACTATTTTGTGTGTTTTCCTTCCATCCGTCGAAATAGACTTTACCCTTATTCTAATCTCCAAATTACTTTAGTTTTATATTTAAAAAGTGCATAAAAGTACAGCATTTTTCTATCTTCACTTTCTCTCAGTAAGAGGTGGCTGCTGTAAGGCTGTAAGGCACAGTGTTCAAATACAAAGGCTTTCATTGACTAGACGCACATCTAAGCCACTACTGATCAATATCCTGCCCAGGGGTTTGTTTACATGTCATTATGAAATTAAGGCACCAAAGCAGAAAAAAAAAAGTTTAGTTTGATGTGAATTGGATGGTTGTCCAGTTGCAACACTCAATTTTACTGACAAAAGACGGCAACAATAATTGTCACTTTTATGGACAGAATTTCTAGGCGCAGCCAAGGTGTTGAGGGGATCTGTTTTGGTGGCCTTAGGATTGCATCTCTGTTATTCGCAGATGATGTGGTTCTGTTGGCTTCATCAGGGCGTGATCTACAGCGCTCACTGGAGCGATTCGCAGCCGAGTCTGAAGCGGCCGGGATGAGGATCAGTGCCTCCAAATCGAGACCATGGTCTTAAGGGTAGAGTGCCTTCTCCGGATTGGGGAGGATGTACTGCCCCCTAGTGGAGGAGTTTAAGTATCTTGGGGTCTTGTTCGCAAATGAGGGGAAGATGGAGCGGGAGATCGGTAGGCGGATTGGTGCTGCGTCTGCTGTGAAGCATGCGCTGTACCGGTCTGTTGTGGAAAAGAGAGAGCTGAGGAAAAAAAAAAGCAAAGCTCTCGATTTACCGGTCGATCTACGTTTCTACCCTCATCTATGGTCATGAGCTTTGGGTCATGACTGTAAGAACGAGATCCTGGATACAAGCGGCTGAAATGAGTTTTCTCTGTAGTGTGTCGGGGGTCTTACTTAGAGATAGGGTGAGGAGCTCAGTCATCCGGGGAGGACTCATAGTAGAGCTGCTGCTCCTCCACATCGAGAGGAGCCAGTTGAGGTGGCTAGGGGATCCGATGAGGATGCCTCCTGGACGTCTCCCTGGTGAGGTGTTCCAGGCACGTCCCACAGGGAGGAGGCACCGGGGGAGACCCAGGACACGCTGGAGGGACTATGTTTCTCGGCTGTTCTGGGAGAGCCTTGGGATTCCCCCGGAGGAGCTAGCTGAAGTGGCTGGGGAGAGGGACGTCTGGGCCTGGGCCTCCCTACTGAAGCTGCTACCCCTGTGACCCGACCCTGGATAAGCGGAAGAGGATGGATGGATGGATGGATGGATGGATGGATGGATGGATGGATGGATGGATGGATGGATGGATGGATGGATGGATGGATGGATGGATGGAAATTTAAAACAGAGTAAACTTCCATTATATTATGTTTCCTTACTGCGGTCTCTAGTTGCTATAAAATAATTGCATGGTGGTTGTAACACTACTCTCATGGTCTGAAAACACTACACATGATTTAGCACCTGATCTGATGGAAAACTGTATGAAGTCATGGCACCAACATGTCACTGAAGCTGCATGGGTCTGGTCAGAGTGCACAAGACCCTGCAATTATGCTTGCATAGCTCCAACCGAGGTAGACCTATGGTCTATTTTGGTTTGACCTGCACAGCAATTTGCCAGCTATGTCATGAGTCAGAGAGGAAGAAAAACATGGTGGCAAAGAAAAAACATCCGCTTTGGGGAAAATACAAGGTCAAATCTATGAATCTCAAATTTAACCAGCTAGATTTTCCAGTTTCTCCGTTGGGAATAACTGTGTGTTCATAGCATGGGGGCAAAGTCAAGCCAACACAATCAATAAATACTTTACCTGTGGACAGAGCTCAAAAGAAAAGAAACAAAGTGAAGTAGCAAAATACAGTAACTGACAAACTTCACCAAAAGCTGGGCAATCATTGTCACAGCGAGCATGTCTCTGTGACAATGATGGCAGCTCTACTTTCTGTACATTTAAAAAAAGCCTTTGTTAAATATTTTTTGACTTTTCATAGTTCGCCCCATTCAGATGAGGGACATGTTTTTAGTTTTAGGGACATCAGGACAGAAAGGAAAAAATGCAGCACAGTCCTGCACAAATCTTCTTGTCACCCACAGCCAGTGTGAGAGATCAAAGAGAAGATTGCTGCAATGCAGCTGGCCGAGTCGGAAATAAGCGTCTATTTCTTTCCAAGTTCCATTGTGCATCACACAAAGTGGATGAAATGATAATTTAATACTAATTAATTAAATCAACAGCAAACAGAGCTACAAAGCTAGGTTTTTAGAACCTGGACCCAAATTGCAGTTTTAATATAATACTGAGAAAAAAAGAGGTTTTGGAATGGACAAAACCTCCTAATAACATTTTAGATCTCACTTCAATTCGGCTAATAACAGCTGCCAAATGATGGTCCCTGAAGCTTGGCTCCATAACTTGAAAAGTTTCTCCGTGACCTGCTTTGAACAATAATCAAACATTGGCGAATAGGTTTCTATTTCTCCAAAAAAAGGGCGGCGTGCTTTGGTGGCGCAGTGGTTAGCGCACACGACCCATTTATGGAGGCCTTAATTCTCGATGCGGCCGAACCGGGTTTGAATCTGATCTGTTGTCCTTTACCACATACCTCAACCCCTCTCTCATACCCTCTTTCCTGTCAGCCTACTGTCCAAAAAACAGCCACTAGTGCTGTAAAGAACAAACAAAAAAAATAATTTATAATTTTCACCTGACATGGATCATAATCTAAAATAGAATCAAACCTGTGCCAACAGCTTTGCAACAGTTTGTTGTTGTTTAACTATTCCACTCAGGAAAAAGACAGTTGAAATATTCATGGCTGTGATGAGGGGAGCTAAAATTCTGACCTAAACAGCCAAAAACTCTTTGCATGTAATACATGTTATGGTAATCAGATAAAATCCCATGTCCTACATCTGCTGTTGGTTTAAAATAGAGGAATATGTCTTTATCCCACCATTTTATTTTGCTGCAGTTACTGTTTATGTGCAATTTTAATCCTACACTCTAAAGACACAATAAGCTGCTGAAAAGGTGAATGTATTGCAGGACTTTATAATCTCATCAGAGTGACATTTGAAGAGTCCAAGTAAACTGCTGGTAAAATAAAATGCAGTCAGTCAGTGCACTCTGTGCATAAATGACTAGCACTGCAGTTGAACTTTAGATGGCTTACATGTCTCTTGCAGCTGGAGGTTTTATTCAAAGCCACAAAACACAAACAGGAATCATTACTGCATGAATTTAGAAAAGAACCTAACTGTCCTTAAAGCTGCTATGGTAAATGTTCATATCTGCATTCGCATTCTGTAACATCTTTACCATTAATTACACAAAGGAAAAGACAACTGAATAAATTATAGAGAGTTTAAAAACACTTAAATGCATATTCTTCCACATTATTGAGAAGTCCTGTTTTTCTCATCTTCATGTTTCTGAATTTCTCTCAAACCTTTGATGTTCTATTTACAGAACCTCCTTTTTTTTTAAATGCTTATGCATTTATGAAACTTAAGCATTAAAACCAATTTAAATATAATTTAACCATTTTTAACTTAACTGTTTTTCAGTTAAGGTTTTATTGTTAGAGGGGGAAATAATCCAAACCTACATTCCCCTGTATGAAAAAGTGATTGGTGAATTGAAACCTTAAGGCATAGGTGTGTTTCTCTTCTTGAAGAAATAAAAGTTAAATCACAAAAAAAGGGTATGAAATAAAAATTAAGAGGCAGAGGTAATCACCTAGTTAAATGGGCAATTTATCTGTAGAACTTGTAGCTCCAAAAATACAGAACTATGTATAGGCTTATATTTTGGGCATTCTTTGTCTTTTCATAATGTGGAAATGTGAGAAGTAAAATATTGGAAATATATTGTATCAAGTGAAATTGGGAAATCCAGAAAGTAACAAAGGACCTGAAGGCCTCACTTTTTTTCCTTATGGTTTGAGTTTATACCCCAAATTGTAGCTCCTACTTCCTGCTCTTAGCTCTTGTCCCTTCACCTTCTAAGGGGTCAACATTAAGAACACCATTCATGGTAGGAAAGAAGCTCCACGCTGCTGTGCTGGATCTAGACTGACCTCCGCCTTACTCACATCATTAAGTGACAGACACCCACATAAAAGACACCACTCAAATTGGGACTACAGCCTTCTGGCAAATAACTACAAAAAACAAAGTTGCGCATAAAATAGCGAACAAAGTTCTTGGTTATAAAACCCAAAACATTGATATGTTGTAAAAGTAACACCACATTTCAGAAACAACATCATACCAACAGTAAAATATGGGGATGGTCTGTTTGTGATCCACAAAAAACACAACAAGCAACACCAGAACAGCTCAGAAATTGAGAGCTTTGCCCCCTGACTCAGCTCCCTCTTCACAACGACAGTCTGATACAGCGACCGACAGCATAACTGCAGATGCCGAAGATCCATCTATCAATCTCACGCTCCATCTGTTCCTTACCAGTGAACATGACCCCAAGATACTCGAACTTCTGAACTTAAGACAAGGAGTCTCCACCGATCTGAAGAGGGGAGTTGACTTTTCTCCAGTGGAGAACCATGGCCTCGGATTGGAGGTGCTAATCCTCATCCCAGCCGCTTCACACTGGGCTGCAAACCACCCCAGCACCAGCCCTGGCGGAGAACAGCATGCACTAGGAACCCAGTGCAACAATGATCTCAAACATACCAAACCTCTGAATGCCTGAAGAAAGCAAAACAACTTGACCTTAATCACAGATGGTGTGCCATGACCTTAAAAATGCACTTTATGTAAAAAAAACTACACTCCATTATGGTTGAAATCCAACAATTTTGTAAAGATGATTGGGCCAACCCTAACCCTTCTCTACAGTGCTGGAAAAGACTAATTGCAAGTTACTACATTTGTTTAATTGCATTCCCTATCCACCTTAAAGCACTATCGATCATCTCTCTCTGGTATATAGAGATTTTTAGCACCTCACTTTAGACATGCCAAGTCTAAACTTGCCTCAATTTACACTAACATTCCTTTTTCCAAAAATCCAAGGACCACAAAATGACAAGAAACCCGTCCCCCTGACCTCTGTGAACCAGACACAGAAAAGTTTTATGCTCTACAAATCTGGAATTCCCAGAAAGCTGTAAAATTGCTGAAACCTCAGTTACTGTAAATCAAGATTAAAAGCAGTAACAGAAGCTTGACCAGCCAGGCTGTTTTCAATGTAAAAACAGAGTATGAGTCTGGTAAAAAAAAGATGGTAGTGCTCTAGTTGAAAGAATGGACTAATATGGTCAGCATCATCAGTTTAGAACCAATCAGATAACTACAGATTTAACGCAAAAACTCAAAGGGACGCGCTCAGTTTTTTGGAATTTTCTAACCCGTGAAACAGGTTAACTCTTCAAAGAAACTCTCCAATGAACAATTTCTTCTGCTTTTACCTAAACAAAATCTGAGGATATAAGTGTGCACTCCAAGATGTTCTTACTTTATATTGCAATATTGCTCAGGTGCAGTCAACATCTCTCTTATGCTAGCAGAAAAGCGCTGCTGCATTATGAGCGATTCTGGCACTGAGCCCCGCTGCGCTGTGATTGGCCCGGCCAGATCTGACAAGAGTCAAAGGCAGTTTAGCCTGACTGAAGCGTATTTCAGTCAGGCTGGCCAGGCCAATGGCGTAACTATCGGTAAGCAGAGACTGCAGTTGCTTAGTGGCCCCCAACCTCTTAGGGGCCCCGTCACAGACAACCGGTTGGGCCCCAACATAATTGTGGACTAGGACATCTTTTTGCAGATGTAATGGTGCGAAAAAAATGAGATGATCACAGACTTTAAAAAGTCTCTGGCAAACAGAATAAATTTGCAAGCGACTGCAGTCCATCAGGACCAGCAAATCCTCCCACAAAAGAAAAGCTTCTTCCCATCTGCTACTAGCCGAATTGATAAGACCCAGGTCCACTACTTTTTTTTTTTTTTGCGTTTCCATTGGTGTTATAAAAGAAATAAAAATAAAGGAAGCCACAAGTCTAATTCTAAAATAGAACCATGTTTATGACTGCTTTTAATGAACTTTAACTTTGGATTAGCATTTATAAACAGTGCTGCAAATGGCAACTAAACCAATAGTTTTATGAACACAAACCACTGATAAAAATCCAATAGATTTTAAAGTCAATAGAACAGTTGGAGTAGTTTGTTCACCTTCATACATTGTAAGAAATAGACTTTTTTTTTCCATTCAGTAATTCTTTCTTCTATGCTTTAGGAGAGGTAAGTCATTTCCCGTCCTTTTGCCCCGTGTCCTGTGGTGCGTCACTGTGGATACTGCCTGTCTGGCAGGGAAAGCAACAGGACCAGAAGAGAAACGGGTGATCACAGCATCTGTTCTTTCTGGGACCTCTTCCAGCTCAGCCTCCATCCCTTAGTGAAAGTGAAAAGTTATGCCTGCTCTGTATTGGTGTAGTTTCTCGGCTAAAGTGCAGTGACATGCCTGAATTTCTTAATTTAGCCCAAACTATTTGGGCAGATGGGTGAGAAAAGGTGAAACAGTTAGAGAGAAAGCAGCCAAACGGTGACAAGTTCTGGCTCCGGGCCCTCTGGCTCAACATGGGAAAGCAATAAAGGTGGCGTGCAGCTGAGCTAACAGCTGACAGAAACAGGAACCAATGTTTGGCCAAGGTCAGGAAACAGAGCATGCACATATGCACCCACATCCACACGGGGTTGGAGTGCAACAACAAAACAGGGTCAACCAGCACCGGGGAATCACGCTGCTGCGACCCGGCACTCAACGGGGGTCTCAGCTTTAATGGACACAGAGCAGACGGACAGCACTGTGTCTGTGAGATAAAATGTGGGTGAGCCATTAATGTGATTAATGGAGCTGTTATTGTTGGCAGCAATCACTGATAACAGCTATCGTCCAGACAGACCCGATGATATGAGCCTGATGTTTTCAAGACAGCGCCTCAATTTTGTAACACTTTCTACAGACCAACATAAAGCAAAGAAATCCTGTCATCATAACCAGCAAGACATTCAAACTAATGATGCAAGTTAATGATTAATGAGTTTATCTAGAGTTGATTTAACTCATTGATCAACTAAAGATTAAATAATAAGCAACGATTTTAATATAAAACTGTTTTATCTTGTATCAGTGTCATGAAGGGCAGATTTCTTTTTACAATGTGCTGAAATAGAAATAAAAATCACATCATTACGTTTCATAATTTACTGTGCAAGCTGTATTAAATACTGGTTCTCTCACTGTATTATTGAACTTACATACTATTTTATTTTTAATACAATAAAACAGGAACCGATTAGGTTAATGAATCAATAGATCAATAGAATAAAATATCTGACACATAAATCCTCATTAATAAAATGTGTAAAAATATTATAAATTCAAAGAATGGTAAAGTCTGACATGCTGTCTACTCTCCACCTTGGAGTTAATGGAGTGGACGGTTACTGGGATTTTGCTCTCCGTTTTCAGGCACTCCAACTATCAGTGGTTAGAGAAACCTTTTGCTCTGTTAGGTAAGCTTCTAAACTGCAGTTTACAATCAACCATCATATCTTTTTCTTGCATGTTTAAGGTGTTTTGAGTAGTGTTTTTTCTCATCCTGGTAGCAGATCTGTAAAGTTTCAGGGCAGGGCAGCATCAAGTTGCTCTGCAGCACAGCAAAATAGATGCTATTGGATAATAAGTTAAGGATCTCTTTGAATGTTTCCATTTGCAAACAGAACCACAAAGTGTGCATTCTGCATTCTTTAAAAAATAAATCAAAAGAGTTAAAATTAAAAAAAACCTGCACTGGACTCCTTTTGTTTCAATTTCTGCCTGGCATGCATTTAGGATAGTTAATACTCTTATAACTATTATGGTCTGAAGAAAAAGTGATCCTCCTTCTGGGTGGTGTCCACAACGTAACGCTGAAGGGAGCTCTGCCTGAGTTATCAGTTAATCAGATGTAACAAATCTTAAAGGAGGTTAGGCACACACTAGGGTTGTCAAAAGTATCGATACTCAAAAAAGTATCCATACTGAAACGTTGTATCCGGATACAATACTCATTTTCAAAAGTATCGAGTACCAGTCGCACCTAAGCAGTCATTCATCTAAAGTGCAGAATAGAGAAAAATGCACTTTCTGAACACTGTGTGATCGAATAATTCTACGCACTTTTCAGTTTCAGACTTTTTTTGCAACAGTTGCAGCTGCTGAGAATAATTTTTGTTTCTTAACCGGTTTGGCTAGTGTCATTGTTATGTATGGAAGCCAGTTTCCGCCACTCTGTAAAAAAAAAAAAAAAAAAACTATCTCATTATAATGAGTTACTATCTCATTATAATGAGATAGTAACTCAATATAATGAGATAGTATCTCATTATAATGAGATAGTATCTCAATATAATGAGATAGTAACTCATTATATTGAGATAGTTTTTTTTTTTTTTTTTACAGAGTGGCGGAAACTGGCTTCCATACATAACAATGACACTAGCCAAACCGGTTAAGAAACAAAAATTATCTATACATCTACCTGTATAGATCATATTTTCACAAACCGTCCTGAACTGTGTAAAAAGGTACTGTCTATTCCCACTGGTAGCAGTGATCATAATTTGATCATTTCTGCATTAACAACTAAACTGAGTGGCTCAGGAACTACAGTCTTATTTAAAAGATCATGTAAGTTGTTTAAAAATGACAAGTTTATTGAAGATGTTCAAGCTTTATGCTGGTCTGATGTGTTGGCTGCTAGTAATCCAGAAACTGTTCTATTTAAATTTAACAAGCTTTTCTTGCCATTGATTGATAAACATGCACCTTTGAAGAAGTTTACGGTCAGAAACAACATCACACCTTGGTTGGATGAAGAACTGAAAAACTCTATGAAAATAAGATGTCAAATGAAAAGAACTGCAGTTATGACAGGAAATAAAAGTGATTGGGACCTATATCGTAAAATGAGAAATTCTGTTACTAAACTTAATAATAATAAGAAGAAAATGTATTTTGATAATCACGTTAAAAACATAGGTAAAGATAATAGGAAGTTATGGAATGTTTTAAATCAATTGACTGGTAAGAAAAACAAAATAAATCCATCTTTTTTGGAAACAGGAGATAAACTCATAACTAAGCCAATAGATATTTTAAACCATCTCAATGATTATTTTATTAAAAAATCAGATAAACTAAGAGAAAATATGCCTAATCTAAGTAATGATATATCTTATCTATTAATAAGAAATGAATTGATGAAAAATAAAAACTTAAGGTTTAAACTACAAAGTGTAAATATAGATCAAGTAAAGAATCTTTTAAAAACCTGCAAAAACAAACCACCAGGTGTAGATGGTCTTGACGGCAGGCTTCTGAAACTAGCTGCTGACTTTATTGCCCCTGCTCTAACCCATATTATTAACCTTAGTTTTAGCTGCTGTACCTGCCCACAGGCATGGAAGCAGGCTAAAATAGTTCCTCTGCCCAAAGATAAAAAAATGCCTTTCTCCGGTTCCAACAGTCGCCTGATAAGTATATTACCTGTATTATCTAAAATACTGGAGTCTATAGTACACGATCAAATTAATAACTATTTTTATACAAATGATTTATTAACAGATTTTCAGCATGCATACAGAAAAAGTCACTCCACTGCCACTGCACTGACTCACATGTCTGATGATTGGCTTAGAGAGACAGAAAAGAAAAAAATTACAGGTGTTGTATTTTTAGATTTTTCTGCTGCTTTCGACATCATAGATCATAACCTGCTATTAACAAAATTATCCTGTTACGGGTTTGAGCAATCTGCAATCACATGGATGTACAGTTACTTGTCAAATAGAACACAGACAGTGTTTTTCAATGGCAGTTTCTCAGGTATCAGAAAAATTACATGTGGAGTACCCCAAGGTAGCTGTCTGGGTCCACTATTATTTAATATTTTTACTAATGATTTACCATATATTTTACATAAGGCTAATATTGTCATGTACGCTGACGATTAAACTATATATACATCAGCAAGTACACAAATTGAATTAGAAACTGTTTTAAATACAGAATTACAATATGTAGTAGATTGGGTCAAATCAAATAAACTGGCATTAAATACTGTAAAAACTAATTGCATGATTTTAGGTTCAAATTACAATATTAAACAGAATCCTGTAATTAATATTAAGATTAACAACGCAGTTATTGAACAGGTGCATGAGACCAGACTGCTGGGTGTAATAGTTGACTCTAGATTATCATGGAAAAAACATATTAGTAATATTATTGCAAAAATGGGAAGAGGTATATCCATTATGAGAAGACATGCAAATTCATTAACTAATGAAAGCACTAATATTGACATACCTCGACTATTGCCCAGCAGTTTGGTCAAATGCCACTGGAGAATATATAAATAAATTACAACTTATACAGAATAGAGCTGCTCGTGTAGCACTCAGGTGCAGCAACAGGAGAAATATAACATTAATGCACAAAGATCTTAATTGGTTGTTGGTCAAAGATAGATTGTTGTATTCATTGTTAATTTTCATAAGAAATATTTCTAATTCCAAATTTCCTTCTGTTTTGTTCAAGCATCTTTCTTTCAGTGTAGTAAATCATCAGTACAATACTAGACATGCAACTAAAGGTAATTTCACTTTACCCATAGTAAGAACAAATGCCATAAAAAATACTGTTGTGTTTAGAGGTATGAAAGAATGGAATTATCTGCCAAAACATATCCTGCTTGCTAATAATGTCAATAAATTCAAATTATATGTAAAACAGCATTTATCAAAATAATATAACTGAAGGTTTATATTTATATATGTGTGTGAATATGTATGTATATGTGTAGGTATGTTTACAGGTGTAGGTGTAGAATGTGTTTTATATTTGTCATATATCACACCCGCATGAGGGTACATATGTACGTTAATATGTGTATATATTGTATATGTATTTTTATATGTGTTTGTGTATTTTCTTTTTCTTTCAAATATTGGTTGTATTCTTAGTGTTGTTTTTAATGTATATATTTTTTCAGGACCCCAGGAAGAATAGCTGCAGCATAGCTGTAGCTAATGGGGATCCTTTCAATAAAACTAAAACTAAACTATCTCATTATATTGAGATAGTATCTCATTATAATGAGATACTATCTCATTATATTGAGATAGTTATTTTTTTTTTTTTTTACAGAGTGGCGGAAACAGGCTTCCATAGTTATGTGTGCAAAGCATAGCTAAGTAAGGAAAACTTAATTTTAGTTTTGTAAGTTTTTTTTTAATCAAGCTTGCTAAATACTGTGCACAGAAAACAACCTCAAAATGTTGTTTTTATTGTTTATTGTATTTATTTATTTATGGTATTTTAATTATTAATCAAAATATTTCTTTTGATATGTTATCCTTGTGGTATCGAAAATGGTATCGAGTATCGAATATTTTCCTTAGTATCGGTATCGAGTTGAAAACTTTAGTATCGTGACAACCCTAGCACACACACACAAATCTTTTTCCCTTGTTTCTCCCTAATTTTTGCTCATATTTTTGCTGTTATTAGGGGTTCACCAAATTGATCAGCGGGCGGATTTATCAGCTTTGGTTCCAATTCAATTCAGTTTATTTATATAGCGCCAATTCACAACACATGTCATCAAGGCACTTTACAGTTCACCAGATGATACAGTCAAATGGATTCAAAGTTTTCTATTTAGGAAAGCCAGTTGATTGCATCGACTCATTGACTCGAAAGCAATTGCCTCCATTTCTGAAGATCAGTGATCTAAGAACTTAGATGTGAATCCAATCTTTTCCACAGATCTTATTTACCTCTGGAAAGGTCTGGAAAAATCTATGCTCTATTCATTGATTTATATTTGAGAACAGTAATTTCAAAAGTTTTTATCATTTCACAGGCACCGATTCATGTTTTTCAGTAAGATAAGATTGAAGGTTTAATGTGATCTTATAACAACTGACAGAGTCGATTGTTAAAAAAAAAAAAACTTCTGTATTGATCAAAATCTAAATCTGCATGTCAGAATTTTTAAAGATCGGGAATCGGTCATCGGCCAGAAACCGATTAATTAACACAAATATTTAGTTTACTAACAAATGGACCAAAGTGTAAAAACACAAATATAAAAACAACAATAAGCCAACAGGGTGCCATAATTTAATCAGAAAGCCTTTTAATGGAAATATTTTCTAAAGTCGTAGTATATAACTAGGCCAAAATAACTAGACCAATATTCAGGAAGCATATGTTAATCCTCTGAGGGTTCCAATTACAGTCTTACTATAACACATAAACACCTGAAATAGGAAAACTGGTTGGGATGAACCAATTATAATTATTCTAATCAACTGAGGAAAATGTTCAGAAAGTTCTTGAACATCCATCTCAGATTAATAAATAAATAATAGGAATTAAAATAAATTCCTATTATGAGGATCAGTTAACACATGGAGGTCGCATCAATGATTTACCACACTTATTTTTATTAAACCTGCTTAAAATTTAAAGACTACATCGTTATGAATCAGTTATATATTTATTAGCATCTTTTTCATTTTCTCCTGTTCACAAAGCAGACATATTTTTTATACTAAAGCCAAATTGTGTATGCAATTCAGTTAGTCAGCTTTTGATAAAATATTTTCTAGTTTAGAATATCTTATTGTGACCTTCAGCTGACAAATATTAGCACTAACAGGAATTAAAGGCAACGCTGTAACTTCAAGATGAGTAACAATTGGGAATCCATGTCTGACTCGAGCGAGTTTTATAAAACACCTCTTCTTTGTTAAATTTGGGTTATTAGAAAGATAGAAATGGACCAGACTTCTGCCATTGCGCACACACACACACACACACACACACACACACATATAGATATATATATATATATATATATATATATATATATAAATAACTACCAACTTATTGCAGATGATGCGAACAGGGGCTCATACCCTCTTAAACAGTATCCATGCACCATTGTGATTGGTTGGCTGTCCAAATTTGCATGTACAATTGCACTTTGCATAGGCACCAGCTTGAGAGAGAGAGCAAACGCTGAAAAATTAATGAGAATGTGTGAGAACAAAAAGAGAACAAAATAGGTGGTAGACAGCAGACTGAAAGGGAGCTTAGTTTCTTTGAAACAGAACCTTTTTTTATCTCCTCTGAGTCCCAATATGACTGTAGACGTCATACTTGGATAATAGAAAGGTTTCAATATTCATCCATTACGCTGTGTTCTGAACACTGACTTAGGAGACTAATTACTTTACCCTATGAAGTTTTTCTTTATCAAATAGAATATCTATTAAACATAAATTAGAAAAATGACACAAGCCCCCTTTGCTTTGTTTACTTAAAATAAATCAATATTTCTACAATGAGGTTCCGTTTGTGTCAAAAATAAGCAGATGTAAAATGTCTAGATGTTGTGCTGTTGTTGCATATGTGTTGTCTGCATATGTATAAGTTGCACATGAATTTGTTGCATATCTGTATTCTGCATGTCTATGTTTTATATGTATAAGTTGCACATGTATTTGTTGCAAATCTATAATCTGCATGTCTACAGTATGTAGATGTTGCTTATGTCTATGTTGCATATATAGAATCTGCATGTCCATGTTGCATATGTAGATGTTGCCTCACTGTAATCTTGCCAGTCTGCATGTCTCACTGTAATATAAACATAAACATATGCAGCATAGACATATGCAACAAATACATGTGCAACTTATACATATGCAGACAACACATATGCAACAACAGCACAACATCTAGACATTTTACATCTGCTTATTTTTTACAGAAACGGAGCCTCATATTCTACATCTAAAATAATCAAACACACATATATACTCGTTCTGCCATCATAGTGAGGACCATGTGTTGACTCCCATTGATTTTCAGTAATTTTCAACCTTTTCTATGCCTTAATCCTAAACATAACCATTACCAATGCACCTCACCCTAACCCAATTGACACCTAAGCCTAACCATTAGCAAAATAGCATGTGAGAACTGGCAACATGTCCTCATTATGAAAAAACTGGTCATTAATCTGATCGCAAAATTGGAAAAATGCTGCTTACTCTGATGGCTAGACAGGTAAACGCACACACACATGTGTGTATATATATATATATATATATATATATATATATATATATATATATATATATATATATATATATATATATATATATATATATATTCTGTGAACCATAAATAGAAGATAAAAGGCCGACTTCATGTTACATTAGCTTTTTACAGTAGGACAGGAAACTACGGTAAGACAGCTTTAAGGGAGGCCGCCCTCCTGCAGCCATGAAGGGAACATGGTGTTGGTAACTCTAGATAACTGTAATTACTTTGACAACGATTAATTAGCCAGGAGTAAGCTGAATTAATGAGGTTAGCACAGACACCTCAGCCAGGCTTTAGAATCTTGACACCATTGTGAAAAAGTGTGAATGAACTATAGAATGAATGAATATAGGGATCACCCCCACCCCACGCAGCCAACTCTAATCACAGAAGCAAATAAATACTAACTTATCCCTCCTTGGTGCCTTGTGACTGATATCAGAAAAGTTTCCTCTAGAAAAAAATAAAATCAAAATGGCATAATAATTGCCTGAGCGTCATTACAGCACACTATGACTCATTCAATGATAATCTTCTGAATCATATTAAATCTACAATCCACCTTCAGCATAACAGTCAGGAGGATTTACATCACACCACAATCATAGCACATAAAGAAAGCCCATATAAGTATGACGCACAGATGTCAACATTTTATCACCCTGTCATATCCGCTCAAAGTGCTGCACCATGGCTCGTTCAGTTTCCTAAGCCTGAAAGTAACAATGCTCTAAGTGCAGCAACAGTAACCAGAAACAAGCAAAAAATGGGAGGATGAGTTAAGAGTATCTGCTATGCATCATGCAACATTTAGGGAGAAACTCCATCAATATTCAGCAGTGGGTTAAGAATCGCATTCTGTTTTATCTATGGTCACAACTCATTTAAGTCTTATTTACTCCTGCATTAACGTCTCAGATCAAAGCTTCACAAATAACAGCATAGAGGTAAAATAAAAAAAGGACCAGTACAACCTAAAAAAAAATCCAAACATCACAATTCATCTTTCAAGTACCGCAGGCCAGCCTGACCTCCAAATACAGCAAAGGACTGACAAGGTCATCATCTAGGTTTCTAAAACAGATTTTATAACATTTAAAGCTCCAAACTGAAGTGTGTTGTACTGCTTATCTTTCTTGCTTATGTAAGAAAATTGGATAAGTATGGAAGAAAAGACTATATTTGATGTTCTTAATACTTTAAACATTAAGCATAATCCTTAGGGTGAAACATGTTGATGGCAGCATGATGCTGAGGTCATGTTTATCTCAAACAGTGTAATGTAGACTGGTAAGAGTTCAAAATAAAGAGAATATACTGTAGGAAAAGAGGCGTTAAACAAATGCCAGAATTTCATGTTAAAATTCTAAACTTTACCAAACAACTTGCCAGTTCTTTGTTTCCCCTTCAAAATATGAAACAGTAAAGTTTAACATAAATGTCTTTGCAATGGACAGGCTTTAAAAAAAAGAAATTTTGTGTTTAATAAAAAGCATAAAAATATATATTGTTTACAGAAAATACTTGGTTTCCAGACTTCTATCTACCCTGGTGACATCAAAATCCATATTTTTCCCTAAAGCACAATATAAGCTGGGCCTGCACTGAAGGCAGATGCATGCCACACTTTCCAATATTAAGGGAAAAATAATAACTAACAGTTTTATTTTTTGTTGTTGTTGTTTCTTTTGTGTTGTTTTAATTTCAGGGGTTAATTATTTGTCTTTAAATGAGTGTAAAATGAAATGCATCAGGTTGAATCCAGCTGAGGAACATTACTGAACACAGCAAACGCAAACATTACTAAAACAGCAATAAACAGAAACAACTATTTACTTATATCTACCAATAACAATTCTCCCATTAAGCACAATTAAACAAGCCGTCTTACCTTAATGTATGTTTTCATTTAAGCCCATTTCCAGAGCAGTCAGAAACTGTAAAGCAAGCAGATAATCCTCATTAAGCGCAGGTGTGCTCAGGTTGATAGGCCACGATTAAACTTTCATTTTTAACCTCGCTATATTATTTACTTTCTTCAGCCGCTTCGCTTGTTTCATCTCCAGTTGTTCAGTGAAATCATGACTTTTAAATCTTTTTTCATTTTCGATAAATAGTCGTTTTCCTTCAGAATTTGCAAAGTGCGTCTTTCTGCACGCCACCGCGTTCTGCGCAGGCGCAGTCAACTTTTCCGACAAAAAACTCGCTGAAAATTTTGAAATGCAATTTAAAACTCGCTAAACCTTATTCAGAAGCATATTCACGTTTTTAAGACGTGATTTAAAGTGTTGCAACAACAGGATTAATTATTGTGAGAGATAATAAGATATAAAGGATTAATTGAAAACAGATAAATACTTGCAATTGATAGATATTCATTCTAAAACACCTACTCTATTCTAAAATGACTAAATAGTCAACTGTTTATTGCATTAGATTTAACATATTGAATACATTTCATGGCTAATATATTTTCATTACTAAACAATAGAAACTACGGAAGAGGATTAAGGCCACTGGGAGAAAAAACAAAACAAAACTGATTTTTAAATATTATTTCAGTTTAATATGGGGGAAAAAAAATCGGAATTCTGACTTTAATCTCAGAATTCTGACTTTTTTCTCAGAATTATGACTTTAATCTCAAAATTCTAAACTTAATCTCAGAATTCTGATTTTTTTTTGTCAGAATTCTGTATTTAATCTCAGAATTCTGACTTTTTCTCTCAGAATTCTGACTTTAATCTCAGAATTCTGACTGAATTCTGACAGCTAACAAACATGTTAGCATCAAGCTGTAGCTATGTCTGTTTTAGAGACTAGCTCTCTTGTTTTAATGTCCCTCTGTTCCTCCATTAATGAAATAGCATCACCAGGGACTCCTCGGGCACATAAAAAGTTGCCTAATTCCATCATTTTCCACCAATGTGTTACTGGCCCTCCCAAACAAGTCACATCTTTGTCAGTGAAGCTGAGTGCTCCCACATCTCTGCCTTCATGATGCCCATTTACATTAAGATCCAAAAGTCAGAATTCTGAGAAAAAAGTAAGAATTTTGAGATTAAATTCAGAATTCTACGATTAAAGTCAGAATTCTGAGATAAAATCAGAATTCTGAGATTAAAGTCAGAATTCTGACTTTTTTTTCTCATATTATACTGAAATAAAATTTTAAAATCAGTTAACGTTTTTTTTGTTTTTTAAGTGGCCCTAATCCACTTCCCTAAGAAACAGAAAGATGCCAGCTGTTGAATAATAGCTGTGTTATGTTGAAATGATGCATGTTTTTGAAGGATTTTGAAGTTATTGAGTGTAAACTAAGTCATTCAAATATAGATGGCAACACTATCAATTTAAGATGGATATATATTTATGGCAACTCTTTCAAATAGGTCAGTGGCTAAACTTGGATACAAATTATGGCTTTTTCCCTGTAATCATCTCTTCCTGGTTGAGCTCTCTCTTCATCCCTAAATGTAAAACTTCTCACAACTCTTCTTACAGAAGGTGTGCCAAAAAAAACAAGGTGCAGCCATCTGTTTCGATCAGCTGCAGAGGCCACAGGAAGAAAGAAATACACAACAAACAGAATGGGGTTGAGTATAAACACAGAAATGGCTGCAGTAAGGCACACTGGGAGAGCACAGAGCGAGTATATAATCTTAAAATTAGAAGCAAAAAAAACCACATTGTCTAAACTTAATGCAGAGCTGCTTCACTAGGAAGAGGCTAATAAATAAGGGATGTGGCTCCATTCCTGCTTTGGAGGTTTTAATATGATCAGCAGTGCTGAAGTAAGACTGTGGGAGATTTTTGGAACACTAGCTGCTATGAGACACTCTGCTGCATTATTTTTTTTTTAGCCATATGGAGAGACTTAAAATATTCCACTCTAAAAGAGAAAAAAATGCATAAATTGCTATGATTTTGCTGAATAGCACAGAGTTCTGGAAACGTGTTAAATGTGCAAATTAAAGTGACTCATTCTAATCAAATAACAGCCTTTAATTTTTAATTTATTCTTATTACAAGAGTTGCTACATTTTTATTTAATTCTACCATTGAAAGTTATCGATTTATCGCTCTTAATTAATGTGGTGTACAACAGAAAAAAGATCTCTGTATAAAATATGCTGGATAAAAAGGCATACCCATTTGTGTTACTGTCAACCAGAATGAATTATGTTTGCTAAATACCAAACTAATAACAAAGAACAATTTTCTTAGCGATTGTTGATTGTATTGTTTCCTTAAATTCAGATCTGTGCAGAAATTCCGGCTGTAGTTTCATCTTTGACTAAAGTCCAACCTTCTGTGTATTCTTCCAGACACTTTACACAATAGATTCCTGGAATTTTAGACCAAACCTCCTGACAAAAATGATGCAGCTTGATCAGGTCTATGGACTACTATTTTGATGTACGCTTGGGGTTATTCTTCATTTAGAACATCTATTTGTTATAAATTCCTTGCTGCTGTCACAAAATGTTGGTTCAATAATTTCCCCAAAATCTTCTTTCCATGAGATGCCATTGCTTCTAGCAGCAAAACACCCACAAAATATGCTTGCAATTTCCTGGAAATGTTAAAACTAACATTCTGGCTCAATATTTAAATCAAACCACAGTGTATATAACTGCAACCTGGCCTTACATGCTTGGATTTTTGAGTAATGCTTTCGTATAAAATTGCTTTTAGCTCATGTTGTAACATGACTTGTTTTACGGTGGACAATGACATTTTTTCCATCTTTAGGCTTTTGTTCTATTCATTTACAGGGAAACAGAACCTGTTTCTGTGTTGAATTATGCAATTACACCTCTGGTCATAACTTTGGAGCGTAAAACCTGATTTAATGCCTTGATGTGCTGATTAAAACACTCTTCGATGTGGCAGTCGAAGCAAGAATGTGTCCCTACAAATCAGGACCCATCTCTAAATCTGATATCCACAAACAAGACACTATAATGACCAAAGTTTTGCAAAAACTTTATTCATTTTTAACAAATGCCTGTAAACGTAACAAATACTTTATTATCAAACATCAGTACAATATAAACAAAACCCACCACAGCTATAGAGTAAACACAGACTTAATCTTGCCTTACTTTATGACATTTTTATCTTATATCTGGTACCACTGGCCCTCCAGCCTCTGTAGAAAAGTTTAGATTTTCATAGTTGTACCATAACGGTCTTTGCAAAATTCAAAATTAAGACAGTTAAAAGCCAGAAGTCGTGTCAATGTTGCAGACATTAACGCTCAATGAAGACAAGCACCCAGAAAAACAATTAATATGGTTTAATCCTGAATAGATTATCCTTACAGCAACATACCAGTAAAAGGTGTTGTAGAAATATATGTGGTACATACTGAAAAAAAATTCCCAGATTAAAGTTGCAAAACACCAGGAAGGTTTCAGAAAAGGACAACAGCATCATCAGGAAACGTGGATATTAAACTTTTAACAATAAGTAGTAGATTTGATAACATAAAAAAGCTTGAAACAAACTCGATGACATTTAAGAAAAAGCACTTATCGTAGGAAGTTGAACAGTCTAAAAGTCACATTATAGAAAAGGCTTCCTGAAAGATTGTAATTTCCAGCAGTAAAAACATAAAAAAAGAGGCACTAAAAGTGGGATTCAGAGCTCACAGAAACTGGTCAAAAACATAAAAAAGCACAGTATAAATCACGAGTGAAAAGCTTTGTTATAAATTATAAATCACATTTTTTTCCCCCAGCATAAAACGTTTACCTTTGATCCAAACTCAAATGAACAAACACTTTCCAAGTAAGAAATTCTCGCCGGCTTTGACTGGATGCAATTTTTAATCTTTATGTCATTAAAACTTCATCTTGCCATTCATATTTAATGCTTATCAAATTGCACCAAAAGTTTTCTATATGCTAGATGACTTGAAAAGGCAGAAAAATCGTATAAAACATGATCTTTTCACTGTAATAATTCTCATTAAGACTTGGCTGCAGCAGAGATTTATGCAGTAAAGCATGAAGGAAAAAAAATCTCCAGTCAAATGTTTAATGACGTGCAAAGAAAAGCCATAAAGATTGCTTTCACATCAAGTTTCCCCACACCACATGCAAACACGGCCTATTTAATGCAAAACTGATTAACATTAATTATTCACAGTTAAAGACCTGCATCAATCTTACATATTTTTTCTTATATCATTTTAGATTTTAAGCCCTATTATTTTTTGTAGTGTCTTACAAATATTCTTCCACAGTTTCAGGAACTTTCTGAAATCGCACCTAGAAATCTGCTGGTGATCAGAATCAGATTAAATTTTGGCTGCAAACTCAAAATCTGAGATTTGTATGAACAGCAAATGAACCACAGGTAAGAGCTAATAGGTTTAGATCATACTTTTTAGTGTAGAAGTGATAGCAGAAGGTAAAATATTATGTTTCACAGATGAAGTTCAGATATGTTAGAAGCTATTGTAAAGTAAAATGATTCATTTACAGAAGGATCTGTGCTGTTTATCAGAGTTCTGACTCGAGAAGGTACCAATTATAGTTCTCTTTATTTCACAGCTGTTTGTTTGGCCCAAAAAGCTGCTGCATGGTGAAGAACACTAATTTGTGACCAAATTGTGGAGTTATGGTCGAATCTCCGGGAAGTAAATTAATCTCAAGCAGCAGTTGCTTAAATTTCTGTCATAAAACTGGCATAAAACAAATTTACATTTAGCAATGCTTATCATGCCAATCGCTGGGATAAGATGTAAAAGAAACATCATTTTATTTTAACTCAGTAGCCTTCTACTTCTAATATAAATAATTATTGATTGCAAGTAAAAATATGTAGAAGGAAAACTGACTCAGTGGAAAAAAAATAACCAGAGTTGGGAAACGGACACAAATTGCAGATAAGTGCATCTCCAATCACAACAGGAGAGTCATGTAGCTCCAAAGAGCTACTTTAAGTGCTTGTGTTTAATGCAATAGTTTGTCAAGTATTTTTTGATTGTAAACGGCTAGTGGCTGACTGAATGAAAAGGGTGAAACAAACCCTCTGTTGCTGCTACACAGTATTTTAATGGATAGTAGTAAATGTTTTTTATTTATTTATTTATTCTGGTTGTAGTGTCCTTATGCCACCCTCTTAAGGATGTAGAGGATGCCGATGTTGTCGATGGTGACGAAGGTGGAGAAGTCAGGAGACACGTGGATTTTCTTCAGAGCACTTCCTGATGGATAGAAAGTCTGCAGGGCTTCCCCTCTCGCCACGTTCCACCACTGGATGTAGGATAGAAAAAGACAATCCCTTTAACCGTCATGGTTGAACACATTTTGTTGATTGATTTTCAGCTCATTAGATACAGGCAATCTGGAAATTAGTACATTTCTTTAAATGAGAGGTAACAGTGAGGGAAGGCGTTATGCCTCCTCAACTAGATAACTGCTAGAAACCGAATATTACCTGCATTACATACTTAAACAAAAACAAATGCAAATGTCTAGTTGTATAACTGTTGCAGCACATGTCAGAAAATGAAGGAAGCTCAATCAGTATGCCCAAAGGACCAGGATGAATTTATGGCATCAAACGACAAACTCATGCATGAAAACACACATTTCCCATCAGCTTTCTTTAGCTATTCGGTTTAATCCGTGTTTAAAGCCAGCGTTCACCAGAGAAGCTCGGCCTCACAGGGAAAACATTAAATAAAATCAAAGGCTCATCAAGTCAATCACAGATGGCTTGGGATGAGTGTCTTTGCAGAACTTTATCTTTGACAACATTTCGCATGATGGTGTCACATCAAAGCAGAGGACTGCTACTTCTTATAGCGACATTTAAAAAAAACATGAATAACATTAGAAGATATATGCATCTTTATAAAGTCAGATGACAATAGATAGAATAAACAACAATTGGTATTTAATGTAAGTAAAGAACAATGGTGATTTATATATCCTCAGTCTTTACTTTGTAAAAACACTTTTCACTATATATCAGGACTGACTTCCTTCTTTTTCCACTCAGAGAACAGATATATTCATATCACTGTAAACCCTGATTTAAAAACAAGTTAACATTCTTTGAAAAAAAATTAAAATAAAATAAAAAGTGTATTTCCTTTCATTCAGTAAAGTTAACCACCAATAAAATGGTATTTGAACCTAATATAAAGATATTAAAATGATACGGCACTTGAAATGTTTGTATTTTATTATTTTCAGTGTAAGAACTTGATTCCATTGGTATTTTACTAACCTACACAAATTAAGTGAAAATACACTTATTGAGAGATAATGTTGCATTTAGTTCACTTTTTACAGTGAGATCAAATTACAAACAGAAAGGCTTTATTGCATCTGTAGTTAATTGAAGGAATCATAAGCAGGTTAAATAAATTATTTTTTTGCAGTTTCCTGCTAATAAAGCTACCTAAAACTGTACTATGCTTTATGCGCAACATTAGATTAGTGATCAAACTACTATATAAAATACCAAATAGGACACAATGGAGTTTGTGGTTCTGATGGGACAAATGTGAAACAAAAACATTGGAAAACACACAAAGTAGGGCTGAACGATTTTAAGAAAAAATTGAAATTGCGATTTTTCTGGCAGAGATTGCGGTTTCGATTTCAACCACGATTTATTTTTTTATCAAATTTCAGTACAAATTAATATATATTTAATAATTATATAACCAATGAATTCAATTAAGATAATGCAAGAATGAAAACTGGTGGCAACATATTTCAAATGCAAGACTGTTTATTCAAGCACCTAAGAAACAAATTATATTATCCAAAAAAGTCAAATAAAATGAGAACCCTCCTTTGTAAACTTTTGCTTCTTTTACATTCATTAACAAAAAATATCAAGCATCAATGGCTCATCAGCATCAAAATAATTGCACTTTTGTAAAATAACGTAGGCTACATAAAAATTACAAAGGGACGGGAGCCCTCTTAAGTAAACTTTTGCTTCTTTTACACTTTTCATTAAAAAAATATTAATGGCTCAGCAGCATCAAAACAATTGCACTTTGTAAAATAACATAAGCTTCATAAAAAATATAACATATAACAACAAAGTTGAGCAAAAATGAAGTCTTACCTTAAAAGAAGTGCAAAATGGCTCAAAGGAGCTAGCTTATGAACATAAACAGAGCAGTTACAGAAATACAACCCCTGTACTTAGAAACCTGTGCTTCTTCAAATAAAGTGGCAAGAGGAATTGAAACATAAAAGGTAGTAAAAAATAACAGTACAATAATAGTATTAAAGTTTAAATTATCCTATATTTTCCTCACAACAAATGATGCCAGAATGGTTAAATTATTTTACATAGTCAGTAAACAAAAGATAAGTAAAAAAGATGAACAAAGTTATGTCCCGGTAAGTGCAAGTAAGGGATTTCAGGATAAGATGAAAAAACAATGTTCCCCTTCATCGCTACATCTCTTTAGAGATTTTTGGCCAGGAAAACCAACATGTCAACCCTTGCTGGCTTCAGACTTGCACGCTGACATGTGACAATATTACCACTGGCACTGAACAGTCTCTCTGATGGTGCACTTGTTGCTGGTATGCAAAGGTACTTACGAGCCAACCTGCTAAGCCAGGGGAAGTTGACATTGTGCACTCTCCACCAGGCCAGTGGATCTTGCTCTCCATCAATGCTAGGAGTTATGAGGTAGTTGTCCAGTTCTGCTTTAATGGTATCCTCCAACTGCATAGTAGAGGAAGCAGGGACCGCCTTGAAAAAGCTGCCCAGTGACCGCTTTCGCTTTGTAGAGGTGGATGGTGGTTCTTCTTCTGTACTGAGTGGCAGCTCTTAATAAATTTGTCTTAAAACTTTTCATAAAAAATTTTGGGGGCTAAAGAAATCCCCCTTTTACTTTTTTAAATTTTTAAGGTTTTTTAAAAAATTTAAATTAAAAAAATTTTGCAGGGGGAATTATAAAAAAGTCAACCCAAAAAAATTTTGGGGAAAACCCCAGCAGTCCCCCTTAACCCCGGGGGCCCGGAAACCCCTGTTTTAAATTTGCGGGGAAAAAAGGATTGATTTTTGGTTTTCTTTCCGTACTAAAAGAAAAAAACATTCTTAAATTTTTTTAAAAGTTTTTAAAATTTTTTTTTATGGGGTGGGAAAAAAGGAAAAGAGGTAACAGTTGGTCGAACAAAAGGGGGAAAAAAAAAAATTTTTTCCCCTCCCCCCCCTCTTGTTTGGGCAGAAAACATTTTAACTTCCGTTTTGGACCACCCCAACAACATTCCCAAATTGAAAATGACCGGTCCAAAGTTTGCACTGGTCCCTGATGATTTTTTTTTCCCAAATGTTGTGGGGGTTGTTGGGGGCAGGGGGCCCCTTTCTTTTAGGAGTTTGAAGATTTAAGCCCTTAATTTTTCCCCCTATGGTAGGGGGAAGAGCGCTAAAAAAATTTCCATAAAGTTTGCTTTAAAAAGGGGTCCTCTGTATGGCTGGTGTTTTACACCCGTCCGAACCGTAAAAATTTTCAATTTTTTTTTCCGTATTTGAATTTGGGCCTGTTCTCCTAACTTAAACCCCGGGTTTTTTATGGGGGAGGGGAAAAAAAGTCCTTTGGTGCAAACAAAAAAACTCTTTTTCTGTTTTCAGAACCCATTTCCTTTTTGATTGTTTAAAATTTCGAGGAGGGTTTTTCCCGGGTTTGGCTGTTCTTTATTTTTAAAAGGGAAAGGAAAATTTTTATTTCTTTTTTGTGAAGACCCTGTTTGATTTTTCAGGTTTTTTCCTTTACTCCATAAAAGTTTAGGTGGGGCTCCAAGTCAATTTAAGGGGTTTGCCCGAGCCCCCCCTTTTAGGACATGTTTAAAATCCCCCTTTTTCGGTGACGGGGCCCAAAATCCTTCTGAAAAAAATTTTCCACGTGCTTTTTTTCCCCCTTTTTAATTTTTCGGCCCGACCCCCCCGTTCGCCATTTGGGAATTAAATTGGAAAGGTCAGGCTTCTCGGGTAGGGGCCCCCTTTTCAGCTTTTGAGGTTCTCCGCCCAAGTTTTTTTGTTTTTTAATGGGGGCCCATTTTTTTACGGGGCATTTTTGGGGAATTATTAAATTTTTGGGCTATATCCCCAAAAAACCGCAGCTTTGCACCCTTTAAAATCGCTTCTTAATCCGGTTTTTTAAAACTTTTGATTTCCCCCCAATTCCCTATTTTTTTTTTTTTTTTTTTTATTTTTTTTAATTTTTTTTTTACAAATTTTTCAAAATGCTTTTTTAATTTTTTCAAGGCCCAAAATGGCAGGGGCGGGGGCCCCAAATTTTTAAGAAAAGGTTTTTAATTAAAAAGCCCTTAATTTTTTAAATGGGTTATTTAAAAAAAAAATTCCCCTTTATTTATTAAAGTTTTTTAATTTTTTCCTGTTATAAGTTTTTAAATAAAATTTGTTTTAAAAGATGTGTAAAAAATGGTGAAAATTGATGACTAAAAGTTTTTGCCTAATCTTGAAATTCTTGTTAATTTATTTAAAAGTTTTTAATTTAAATTTAAAAAAAAATTTGGGGGGTTTTAAAAAAAAAATCAAAAAAAATTTCCGCCCCCTGCGTCCCCTCCGTAGCCCCCCTAGGGGTCGCGCAAACCTGTTGAAGCCTCCCTGCTTAGGGGAAAGGGATTTGTTTCTCTGTTTTCCCTTTGGGATTCCGTAGTAAACAGAAGCAAACAGTAGCTTTATTGGGGGGTTTCAAAGTTTACTATGAAAGGTTTTTTTTTTTTGGTAGGGGAAAAAAGGTAGCATTGCGTAACAGTTGGTCAGCTAACAAAAGGTGAAAACAAAAATAGGGTGCTTTGTCCCCCTCCCCCCCTAAAGTGTTTAGAGACTTGTAAAACACTAATTTTACACAGTAAATTTGGACACACACACCACCACAAACACTTTCCAATTGCAAAATGCAGCCGGTGCCCCAAGACGCAGTTGGTCCATGATTGGCTCCCTCGCTTTGACCCCTGTTCGTGGGTTGTTGTTGGATGCAGGTTGGGCCCCTTCTTTTAGGCCCCCGTTTGCCAAGCATCTTTTAAACCCAGTTTTCAATGTTCTCCCCGTATGGTCAGTGGGGAAATATGCTTCTGCAGGCAGCGGCTTCTCAACTCAAAGTTTGCTTTTCCGAAATGCACCGTCAAAAATCTGTTGGCTCGGCGTTCTACTTGACCCCAGATCCGTGTTGACGCGGGAAAAACCCAGTTTTCCCGTCATTTAGAATTTGGGCCCTGCATTCTCCGTACAGTGTGGGTTTGGGGACTCGGTTAAATAGGTTGGGGGAGGGTAGAACTACCTCTTTTCCATTGTGGTAGCAAACTTTTAAAAAGGGCTTTGGTTACTGTGTTTACAGACCCATTCCTTCGATATGTAATTGTTACGGCAGTGGTAAACTCCCTTTTTCTTCGGTTGTTCTTTTTTAAGGCGTTCAAACTGGCAAAGGATGAAGTTTTGGTTTGGTGTTTTGCTGAAGTATCACGTCTTGATGTTTCAAGGGTCTTTTCGCCATACAATCCCTCATACAAGTTAAGGTGGTGGATCTCAAGTGACGTGTAAATTGGGGGTTTTTGCCGCGTGTAGCCCTTTTCCCCCGACATGTTTGGCAAATCACCCGTTTCTGGTGTCATTGTGGCCTCAAATCCAAAATTTCTGCCAAATGACCCACGTGCTGTTTTTCTTTGGAAATTTAAATTTTTTCGGTCCGGGCTGCTCCCGTTTTAGCCTCTTGAAATTAATTCCCAGCTTTTGAGCTACATGAAAACGTCCTGGGGGACGCGCGCCTTTTTAGGGTTTTGATTGGTTTGGCGACACAGAGCCTTTTTTGATTGGTAATAGCCGACACAGAGCCTTTCTAATGAGCAGCATTGGAATTAGAGGAATTATTGGGCTAATATGCACCAAGAAAAACCGCAGCTTTGACATTCCTAAAATCGCGTTGCTTGAGATCGCGGTTTTCGGTCGAAAACGATAGATCGTTCAGCCCTAACACAAAGTGTTTATTTTTTAACAAATTATAGACCTGAGTAGTAATATTAACTAAGATTTGTACTAAAAAATATTTTAAATAAATGTACTTTATATAAATATATACTTTTTATAGATCTATATCTATCAAATACAAAATTTCTAAGTTAATTTTGTATAATAAATAAGTTACAAATTGTTTTTTTTTTTATACCAATTTAGAACATGAACTAACTGACAACTCTAAAAACTTAGATCTGGAAAAAAAACAAAAAACATAAAAGAGTAGGAACCCTGTTTCTTATAGGTGATTAAAACTTCCAATGCAGTGGTGAAATAAAACAGAATCAAAAGAGAGGAGGGAAAAGATGACTGGTGTTATTTTACACCCACTACATGTTCTTTAATGTTTACCTACTATGATGAAATGGTGAGATGTTTAGTTGAAGATCAAAGCTATGCTCAAGGCTTAAAGAGAGCGCTCCTGACATCTTGTTAAAGTAATTTCTGCACGCTTCATAGATACAAATGCACACCCTGACTCAGGAGGATACATCCTAACTTTTTACACTTCCTGATGAGAAATAATTACTGAAACCAGCAACCACCAGCATGCAGCAGCAGCCATGCATTTCTTTAAGCTGAGACAGCCATACAAAAAGACACAAAGAAATATTTTGGATACACGATCATGGAAATGGAGCCCTACATCTAAATCATGACACTTTAAAGGTCCAAATACATGCATTTTGCTTTGTATTTTGAGCCCATTGGGTGTAAAAACAAATATTTTTCAACATATTAAACTAAAGGAAGGCCTACATAAGGGGTTCATTTAATATCTTATTGCTCTGGAACCTGGAATGTGTTTTCTGTTGGTTTAGTATGGATGCAAAAGGAGCAAACGTGATCGATTTACCACAATTTTCCGCATATATACAAAAATGCTAGATCTGGGGCGACAACGACCTGTAGTCTCACAACCCAACAGACGAGTGATTATACAGGAGATATAATCTGGAGTCTTTTTCTGATCACAAGAAGACAAAAAAAAACAACAAAATAAACAAAACAGATGGAAGCTGATAAAACTACACTAAAAGCACACTAAAAGAAAAGAAGAAGCAAATACATCTCCATGACAGCTAAGATAAGATGGCAGCCAGCTGTGCCTCAGCAAAGCATTATCTCCTATACACTGTCACATGCATCAAATAAACCACCCAATAATTTAAAAGATATGTTAAAAATATATAGAGAGACAAATAAATGTTTGAAGGATTCGAGTGGCAGGATAGTGGAAGAGAACAAACCAAAGGTGTGAAATCCAGGTTATTTTCAGAGTGGGCCTGGTTTTATTGCAAGGAAAATTACAATGCAGAATAATTAACACATTGAGGTGACGATGAGACTTTAAAGGGCGGCAAGCATTTATTATTAGCGAGGAATATGAAGAATGTTTTTGAAAGACAAAAAGAAGAGCTGAAGAGGGAAGGAAAAGAGCCGTAAACAATGAAAGATTTTCAGGTTATCTAAACGAAGAATCCAAGGAGGACGGAAAGACAGTGGATGGAAAACGGATGGAAAAAAGGGAAAGATAAACAACTAAATGCATACATAGATGGACAGAGAGAATTTAGACAATGGTTAAAGGGTAGAGTCTGGAAATGCCAAGATTCAAACCCCCTCTTTATCTTTATATATAAAGTTACTCCTGGAAAACAATTAAATTATATATTTTCCTTAACATTGAGGCCTTTCTGGTATCGTAGGGATTTTGTGCAACAGTAACCAGAACAGATGGCTGCTAAACACCATCTCTGTGAGGAAATTGATTTATGCGACTTAGTGATGCAAGTAGATGCTAAATGATTACGTTGTGTGAGGATATGTCCGAGCTGCTTGGTGAGCATATTGTGTGCATTTTCTGAAAATGTATAATGTTTAATTGTTTGCTGAGGCAGCAGGAAGTCAGCAAAGTTTTGCTTTAATAACTTTACTTATTTATGCAAGTAGAATTCAGTCAAGTATGATCCCTTAAAATGAAATGTAATGATTACAGATAATTCATCATTAAAATACCAGACAGGTACCAGGTTGAATCATTTAGACAGCCTCAGACTCGCCAGGCAGCCTTTTAACCAATTAAAGTAACCATTGGATGCAATGCAAGGATTCACTTTGTATTACAGATGTAGCTGCATTTGAATTAATCAGTCCATTCACTATTATGCATCGACTAAAAACACAGATGTATGGTTTTAAGATGCTGGATGTTGGATAAGAAACATCAATCAGAACAGTTGGAAATTACAGATGATTGAACACTTATGGGGAATTTATAAAATCACATGCCATGCAATCCTGCAAAAAAAAAAAAAAAAAAAACAGACAAAGTCAGCGAGACTTTTTTCCATTTGGGTCCAGACAAATCTACTTTGTGCATAAAGCTCAACAAAATGTCGTATTATAACATTTAAAGGGTTTATATTAGGCACAAATCAACTTTCTAAGCTTTTAACTAACTTATTAGCTATTCCTTTAATCAGAATCATGTGAAAAGAGGCATTTTGCTCGATTCATGCATGTCTGAGTTGCATGACGTTGCTTCTCCAATTTGGCGCTGTGTTCACTGTGTCGGTGCAGCACGGCCAAAGTATGTGCTTCCAGAAGGGGAGCACGGTTAGGATGAAGAGGCTCTTTTAGCAGCTAATCTGCAAGGTTTTTTTTTTTTTTTTTTTTTTAGAAAAAGCAAAAACATGCACTCCTCTGTTTATCTTTGACCATCACTTTGCTCGGTATACCTCTGCCTTTACCAAAGGGAATTCTCTGGGAGAATAGTTGCTAAAACTGGTGGGATTCCTACAGTAAAACCAATGTAGAGGCCAGATCTGCAAACAAAGCTTGATAAACTGTAGCAGCAGCTACGTTTCCTTTACACTAATGTGTGTAAAACGATGTTGCTATTATGTTAATTTTGAAAATGCAAAATTTCATAATTGCAGTGTGTCCGTTAAATAAATACAATTTGAATTGCATATGAATACGTTTGCTCACATGATGAGTCTGTAAACAACATGGCAGCAGTGGATGTAATCACATGAGATTAATCAAAATTTCAGCCACAAATCTATTGGGCGTCATCATCCTGTAACTACTTCCCATCTTCTTCTTCATATTTTTACGCAGCAGGAAGGTCCAGTTGGAGATCACATGACTTGTATGATGCAAAAAAACCCAACTAAATCCTTCCATTTCGGTTTTGGGAAATATAAGAATTACAATGACTGAAAAACCACCTAATGGAACAATCAACTTTTTTTTTTTTTTTTTTTGGATAAAAAATGTGAGGTTTTTCAAAGTTGCATCGTTTACAATTAGATAATATATTTTTGAAATTACAATTTGAGCAATTTGATGGCTAATGGAAATCCACCTAATTACATAAACAGCTATAAATCTGCAATAATGTGTGTGGTTGGAAAATTTTGTTTATCTTATTTCATATATTAATTTATGCCATTTACTCACTATAAAACTTTTCCCTCAGCCTGTTTCACCTGCAAGGCCACACAATTCCCCTGTGTGAGGGTGTTTTTAGGCAAGACATACCCTCTTCCCAAGTCACAGTTTATTCATAAGATGTTACTGTTAAACCAAATTGTCTGTAATTTGTTATGAATTTGATTACTTTCCATTATTGTAAGTAAGGATGAACGAATGCTGCCCAGGCAGAACAGGGCGGATTACCATGCAATAAGGGCTGTATGATTAACTGCTCTCTTTGCAAAGATAAAAATGAAGTGCCAGCTGAGTGAAATCCATCAATCTCCTTTTATTTAACTCGAGTAAATACTTTTTCCCCCACTACAATTTGCAAAAAGTTGTTAAGCACAATATGCCACACATGTTTTTGTATTCAAATATGAAATGAATGCCACTCAAATTGCAGAGAGCAAGACTCTTTGAGGACATTCTTGCACAGCCTCATTTAAAATATTCAAAAAAGATCCATTCAATATTTCAGACTTAAATAAATCCTTTTTTTTCTTAATCAATATACATTTTTATTTCAGGGGTTTTGGGGGTTTGTTTGTTCCTTTTCGCTAGTATAATTTCATGTGGGCTATACACTGAAACTGTAAATGCTGGATGCTTTAAAATGCTGAGGTTTTTGCATTGACTCCAACAAACAGATCAACACAAGAACTTTTCCAACAAGCCTTTAACATTGAATACAGAAAGCTAAATAGGTCTGCTTATTCAAGCTGCATTAGGACGAGTCAGCACAGATTACATAACACTAGAAAAAAGGCAACAAAACTGCCTTGTGTGTACTTGCAAGATCAGAACAATGCTCATGTGAGAGTGAAAGCATGGTTGGATCTTTCACAGTGTTGCAGGGAGGCAATCCATCTTCCTCATACATAAATAGCCCAACTACAAACAGTCCAAGGGGAGAAGGTACAGTTTCTAAGCCATGTGGAAAAAAAAAAAAAATCACTTTACAACATTGGATAAAGCCTGGCAAGAGGAGGATTAAAGTTAGAAGGTAGCAGGTTGATTTTGTAAGGCCAGCTCTTTTTTTCTTAATCGAGAAAAAGTAAAAGATTTATCTGGTGAGTGTTTTCTGTGACCGGGTCAAGAGTCTATTGTTGAGGGACAAAGTGGAACTTCAAAGCCAAATTATTCATCCCAGGTTCTATCTGCTGAAATATTAATGGCAGTCAATCCTCTGAACATTTCTCTGTGAGACATTATGGGTCTCTCTAGACTCTTCTGAGCATTTCCAGCAGAAATCTATTAAACACAAGACAAGAAAAGTAGGGTAAATGTTGGAGTGTATTGAAGGCAAAAATTGGAGAAAATTGCAGATTCTAAGGTCAGCATCTTGTTTAGGTGTAGTTTCCTCCTTTAAGTAAAATAACATCTGGATACAGAATGAAACCACATAAGTTTATGATAACAAAACAGTTACTGGTAAATACAGAAATCAAAATGCAAAGAACCAGGAAACAGAAGAAGAACCAAATGGAAGAGAAAGAAATATGAAAAGAAAAAGCAAACAATGATTTATCTACTTTAGAAGACGAAAAGGCTGCCATCAGATTTCTTTACATTTTTCCTGGAAATTTGGAAGAGAAAATGGAGAAAAGAAAGTGAAAGGTACTGAAAGCAGGAGAGGGAGGAATGAAAAAGCGAAGCAATAAAACACAGATTGGGAGGGAAGTAAATAAGGAACAATACAATCAAGGAACTGAGGAAGAAGGTTGGTAGGACACAAGAAATGGGAGAGTACCTGACCAAAGGAGGAAAAAGGGCAGATATAAAAAAAAAAACATAAGGGAGGAAGGATAAAGAAAGGAAACAAGCCAAGAAATTACATAAGGGAAAAATGAGAAAAGATCTTCACAGAGGCATAAGGCATTACATGGTAACAGGGTAGGACATATAGAAGAAAGGGAAGGAAAGACAAGGAAGGAAGGATAGAATGTAGAAAAGATGGAGGGAAAGAAGGCAGTAAACAAGCAAGGAAAGAAAGGATGGAAATTAAGAATAAAGGAAGGACAGATAAGAAAAAGTCAAAGTAGAAAGGAAGGAGAAAGGATATAAAGAAGGAAGCAACACCATGAGAGGGAAGTAAACAATGAAGGAAGGGATACATGACACATGTGTGCTAAAAAGCAACATTAGCTTTATAGTAAGAGGATGAGAAACATTCCTCTGAAAATGTTTTACCCATTTGTTCTAAACAAGGTTTTAATTTTCGTCAGGAAGAGAAGTAAAAGTTCCAAATAAAAAAAGAGAATGATTTATGTTGGATATAATTTAGCCGTTAAATAAATCCCCTCAATTAAGCAAAACACCATCTTACTCAACTTTTTATTCCTTAGTAATCTTTAGCACCATCTCTGTCGAGTTTTAGTTTGGTGTTATTGGTTCCCCCATAGAGACTCTTTTTTCTTTCCTTCCAGAAAGACAATTAACCCTGGCTTAATGAGCAATCTGGGAAAAAACAACTGGCAGATTAATATTTCACCAGCTTGTGTTTATTCCCCAAGCCTGACAACAAGAGGAATGAATCCAGGGCAGTTTTACTCTGAACAAAAACCCCATCAAAGTTTTTTCCTCCCTGATGGAGAAACAAATGCCAGAGTAGAAGTAGAAGTAGAGTAGGCGATGAACAGGGTGAAAAAATGCAATCTCTGGTTATAATAAAGAGCAGAAAGTTGAAATAAAGAAAAAAATTACAGATAAAGGCAGATGGGGTTGTTGAGTCTTCAGAGTGTGTGTGAAGGTATTTTTAGAGGCAGGTCTGCCTCTACGGTGGAGCTGCACAGCGGGACGTTCATTTCTAGAACAGCGTGACGGAAAAGCAAAACTCTGAATACTGCCTGAGCCACCATCATGGCCTGTTTAACAACATATATTTAAATATGTCCTGTCAGAAGAAAAAACTTTAATGAAAGGAGGTACTAAAGTTAAAGCCACAGGGTGGGTACCTTTAATACCCAAGATAGCTTTCAGTGTAGTTCATAAAAAACACTCCAAAGACTGACTACTCAGTGACAGAGATAAAATAAACCTCAACAAGAGCCTCAGCTTTTGTTGCTATAGTCTAAGAATATCACATCGAGAGGCAGAGAAGCAAGACGACTCCCAATCAGCTATTGCAGCTATTAATAAAAAGCATGATTGTACTTTTAGACTTCTGACAAGGCAACATGTTATTAGAGTTTTATTGCTGTTGCTTTGTAATATTGTCTAGAGGCCTGGAGAACAGGAGCTGTATTAGAATAAAAAGTTAACAGGGAATCTATTTTGATTTTGTTAAGATGTTTTGCAACTCTTTCAGTTACTTTTAGCATTGGGTCAAAGTGATCGCTGCCATCATGGTTAAGACAGTTGGTCCTTTGCCTTAACAGCATCCTGTCTGGCAATGTGGCATTAAGACTAATTGTCTTGATGCCAAAAAAGGGCCCAACAGTTTTTACTATCACAGGGGGAGCAGTACGGCTATCGCCAGTGTTTCGCTTGATTTATGCATGTAAATAGCTTTATTATGATTACGCAGTGAGTATTACAGATTATATGGACACTGCAATGTAAGTAGAACAGGAAAGAAAAAACAGAAAAAAGAAGGAAAGATGAAAGAAAGAAGAGATGAAAGGGAGATAATGATAAAACGTCTTCAGTCTGCTTCATCACCTGCAGAGAGAGATGTAAAAATAACAGCACAACCACAATTACCTGCCAATATCTAATCCTGAGAGATTTTGTTTCTTATTTATAACTCATTTTCATTTCATCGTCTTTATAGATTCTGCAAAGAGTGGCTAAGAGGGACACTCGTGGACAGACAAATACAGAGGGTAATAGATAGAAGACCACACAGATAGTGGGTGGGACAAAGAGCAAATGAAGAGATGGATAGTTTGATGGAATAGATAGATGTACTTTATTTATCCCAAGCTGGGAAATTGCAGAATGTAGGTTGGAAAAGACTGAAGGGGAAAAACAGCTGGAGGGAGGGATAACGGAATGTTTAGATGCATGGATGACATGGAAACGATGGATGCATAATTGTACAGAGGCATAGTTGGATGACTGGATGGTCTGCAGTCAGAGGGATAGACAGCTGAATGGAGAGTAGATGAAAAGATGATGGACAGACAGACAGGCTGTCAGATGGAAGGATAGAAGTAGATGAACAAACTGAGGCAAAGCTGGATGGCTAATTGGATTGAGGATGGATAGCTGGATGTACAGCAAGACATTTTGACAGATATTTGGATGAGCGGCTGGTTGAATGGATAAACATAGAACAGAAGAATGGACGTTCTTTACTAATGCGTACTCCGAAGATACCAAAAATGAAATTTCAGACTGCACAGAAATCCTGGATACACCATCAAAGCTGTGGTCCCACATAAGTCCTGTTGAAGCAAACAATACTTCCAGATAGGCCTGGGCGATAAACCGGACTTTTACCGTTATCGTCATTCACTACGATAACCAGCACAAATTTTTCCATGTCGGTAAATTAGGTAAATAAGTCGATAAATAATTCTGCGGTTTTTCCTGTGTGCCTTTAAGACACTGCAGCATCACCTCACTCCACCAATCCAGTCAGAAGTGTAAGCAAAGAGAAAAGCGGATGAGCCTAGTAAAGAAGCGTCTAACACAGCTGCAAACAAAATTACATCAGTTAATCCTGTGGAGCCCAGCGAGCGCAGAGATAAAGATGAGCGCGAAGGGAAGTGGTCAAGAGCACGTCTTCAGAGTTGAGCATGCGGCAGACCAGTTTTGAGAAAAGGATGTTAGAGTTTAAACGATGAACATTGTTTTTACTACATGCTCAGTTTGGTGGAACCAAAATTATGCCATAGATGTTGACCAAAGAACAGAAAATGCTTAATTTGCCTGAAAACTGTCGGGACTACCCAAAATAACTAATCCAACCTCCACCACCTGCAGCACAAATACGGTATCGAGTTCAAAGATTCGCAAAAGGCTCCATTACCTTTCAGCAAAAACGTTTGCAAGAGAGGTAACATTTTGCTTCTGTTCAATTGATAGAAGAACTGGAGCATTTATCGTGCATTTATCGTTATCGAGGTAAAACTGCCCACTTTATCATGATATTGATTTGAAGCCAACCTTTTTATTAGATAAACAGTCACACATAAAAAAAAAAGTCAGTGGTAATGAATAATGCTACAGCTATTCCGGATTTTTTCTTATAAACTCAAAAAAATAAACAGTCCTAAGAAAGGTGCAAGCTGCTTTGAACAAGGTTGTTTCCTTCAGCTTGGAGAGATGGATGGCCGCTGATGTTCAGTCTAGGTAGTAACCATTAAGGTAAACACACTTCTTTTTCTCTTCTGTTGCTACACAACCATTTCCTACTTTCTGACAGATTCTTCATCCATCAGCTATCTCTCAAGGGAAGGTCAGAACAACCTTCACTCCTTTATTTCATCTCATTTCCCTGCAACCACACGTCTCTGAGTCCTCCCAGGAGGTATGCCTTGCTGCAACACTTCAATGACCACAGAGGTCTCATAAGGATGCACCTAATGAGTGCAACTCAGGCAGAGAGAGGACAAAAGAGACTGGGACCTGTACCACAGTCTGTATTAAAACCACAATCACAAAAGAAACCTTAAGGCACAGGAGTGGGGGGAAATCTAAACAAACTCGACAGTACAGGAAGGAAGCATGAAGGTCACAAAAGCTGATAAACAACGGAAATGACAAAAAGGAAAAATGGATGAAGGTGTGAAACGGTGAGGAAAACACAGGAAGAAAAGGTCTTAAGGGGGAAAAAAAGATGGTAAAAATATAAGAAAACTGAGAAGCCAAGATGAGGTGAAACTATTCTCTATTTCTCCTCCATCACAGGGACTCCTGATAGGTGATGTCTGTCAACAGTGATGGCAGGAGGGACCAGTCATTCTAAACACACCAATGCATCTGGGAGCACACAGCTTGGAAGTGTGTATGAGTGGTAGATTACCTGGATATGACAATGTGTGCGGGACAAACCTGCTGCAAGAAAATGTCAGGAAGATCAAAGCCAAGTGTTATTATAGACTGTCAGCTCGGAGCTAACACACATGTTAAGTAGTAATAATCACTCCCTCATTACGTGATCTGACCCCGTCACCTGTCATAGCCCCAATAGTTAGTGTATTTACAGTAAGGGAACCTCATGCTATTTTGCAAGTTCTGCCACTTAGAAATCATGGAGGGGCCTGACGTTGTTACCGTAGGTGCATATCCACTGTAATAGACATAATCTAAAAAATAAGATAAAATAAAAAATCCAGAAATCCCAATGTATGTTGTTTTTTTTTTTTTTTTTTTTTTTACTAATTACCAAAATACAACTTTTTGGTAATTCCACTAACCGTATTTTGGGGAAGAAGAATGATGAGTACCATCCCAAGGAAGCCATCCCTACAATGAAGCATAGGGGTGGTAGCATCATGCTTTGGGGGTGTTTTTTTGCACATGGGACAGTGCAAATGCATTTTATTAAGGAGAGGATGACCGGGGCCATATATTGCTCCTTCACTCCATTACAGCATTGAAGACTGGTCAAGGCTGGGTCTTTCAACATGACAACAACCCGAAGCAAAAAGTCAGGATAACCAAGGAGTGACTCCGTGAGAAGCATATCAAGGTTCTGCCGTGGCCTAGCCAGTCTTCAGACATAAACCCAATAGAGAATCTTTGGAGGAAGCTCAAACAGCGTATTTCTCAGCGACAGCCTAGAAACCTGACTGATCTAGAGAAGATCTGTGTAGAGGAGTGGGCCAAAATCCCTCCAGCAATGTGTGCAAACCTGGTGAAAAACTACAGGGAACATTTGACCTCTGTAATTGCAAACAAAGCTACTCTACCAAATATTAACATTAATTTTATCAGGTGTTTAAATACTTATTTGCAGCTGTATCATATAAATACATAGTTTAAAAATCATACATTGCGATTTTTTATATATTTTTTTTTAGATTATGTCTCTCACAGTGGACATGCACATCAATGACAAATTCAGACCAGTCTATGATTTCTAAGTGGTAGAACTTGTAAAATAGCAGGGTGTTCAAATACTTATTTCCCTCAATATACTCTAAGTGGGAATTACTGTATGAGTAAAAGGATTTTTAGTACAATGAGTTAAAATCAGAATGCAATAAAAGCTTAATACAATGCTCCTCTATCATGGTTACAGAAATCTGTGTCAAGTTTTAAAAAGAGACACTTGTGTGCTTCTATGTTTTTTTTGTGTGCAAGATGATGGTGTGAATTATTCTGGGCTTCTGGGTAGGACTGTGTGCCTTCAGTCACGATGAGCCTTTTCACACCTGCTGCCTCCCTCTTGGACGGCGACACTGTGACGGATCGTCTCGTTTTCATTTGGAGTGTGTGTTTTTGTGCGTTAGACAGAACCCATGGAACCAGCTATAGTCTCAGAGGACTTGACCATGTCGCTACATCAGTGGTTAGCTTTACAACCAGATGGACCAACAAAAAAACAAAAAAAAACCCAGGTTCTTCGTTACATAAAGAGTCACACTGCTGATAAAATGTATGAAAAGGGCTTAATTAAACTCCCCTTCACACAACGGGGAATTAGACATGCATATACTCCCACACAATGGCCCGCTGCTTTTAATTACACTAATAAAAGTCAACCAAGTATACAAACAAGGAGGGAGTAATAAAGCACACAGTAAGAACAAGTAGAGCTGAGATGAATAAAAAAAAAAAATGCTGCCTCCGAGATAATAAAAGGCAGAAACACTGACAGCGGCAAGTGAAAAAGAAAAACGGCACCAAAAAAAGAGAGACAAACAGAAACAAACAAGAACTCTTAACGCCGTGGGGCTCATTGTTGCATCAATCTGAACACCAGCTCTGGGAGACGTCACCCGCTGTCACTTCTCCAGCTCTTATCAGACCAAGAACAACATCATCCTGCTCAGCAGCAGCTGCTTCAAACAGAGTCACTCCGTGGAAAGCGTCTGGTGCTCAGAGCGGAGATCAGAGAAGATCTGATAGCTGAAAACACTCCACTGAATCTGAAAGGACAAACAGACTCTTCGCCTTGTCTGCACTGAAACTACACCTCTCTTCCAGGAGCAACTTTCACAACATGGGATTTATGCTATTTATCAATTTCTCTAAATTTTTAACAAACAAACCTTTAAAAAATGGTTTGATACCACATCAGAAAATCTGTTTGAACTCATTGATATTCAATGAATGAAGGTCTGATGTTTCTGTGACACTTCTCATCTCATCTTAATAGGGTGCTGGAAAGCATTTGTTGACTCCCTTATGGGACGTTGAAGAATACATGCTGACAATATTCATTAAAACAGATGGACATTAAAGATCATGTCTGTGCTCTGCTGGCTCTATTATCCATTAACGGACACAGACAGTACATCGTTGTAATCAAAGACAGGCAGGACGTTCTCTAAAAGTCACCTCTCATCATGTCCACATCCATCAAGACTACAAGCCTGAATAGATTTATGGGCATCAGTTAAAGGAGCATTTGTTTAAAGTGACATTTCTGAGTGATCCCCAATATAGTGACATGGAAGTGATGCTGAATTAATGTTGATAAAAAATACATAGCTCAACAAAAATAAAGGGAACAGGTAAAAAGGACAATATAACTTCAATTAAATCAAACTTCTGTGAAATCAAACTGTCCACTTAGGAAGTAACATTGATTGACAAATAATTTTACATGCCGTTGTGCAAATGGAATAGACTACAGGCGGAAATTATTGGCAATTACCAAGAAACACTCAATAAAGCAGGTGGGGACCACAGACCACTTCTCAGTACCGATGCCTTCTGGCTGATGTTTTGGTCACTTTTGAATGATGCTTTCATTCAAAAGAGTGAAGCTTTCACACTCGTAGCATGCGATAGACTCTACAACCCACACAAGTGGCTCAGGTACAGCAGCTCATCCAGGATGGCACATCAATGCAACCTGTGGCAAGAAGGTTTGCTGTGTCTGTCAGCGTAGTGTTCAGAGGTTGGAGGCACTACCAGGAGACAGGCCAGTACATCCATCCATCCATCCATCCATCCATCCATTATCTTACACGCTTGTCCCAATTGGGGTCGCGAGGGGTGCTGGTGCCTATCTCCAGCAGTCAATGGGCGAGAGGCAGGGTAGGCCAGTACATCAGTAGACATTAGGGGTGTAAATCACATCCATCATGGCGATTTGATTCAGTATCCATTTCCTGACCCAACGATTCGATTATTTTCGATACTCAAAAATACATCACAATACGATTCGATTCGATAATTTGGTTAATATTGTGTTGTGTTGGAAAAAAAATGAATCGATACTCTTGCGGACGTATCGATGCATCGTATCGTCGGCTGTTGGATCGATGCATCGATACAAAACGGTTATTATTTACACCCCTAGTAGACATGGAGGAGGCCGTAGGAGGGCAACAACCCAGCAGCAGGACAGCTACCTCCGCCTTTGTACAAGGAGGGACAGGAGGAGCACAGCCAGAGCCCTGCAAAATGACATCCAGCAGGCCACAAATGTGCATGTGTCTGTACAAACGGTTAGAAACTGAGGGCCTGCATTAGTGATGGCGAAATGAAGCTTCATAAAGCACTGAACCGTTCCATCCAATTGGTTCGCTCATTTGCCAAAGCTTCAAGGTGTTTCATTTGCTCTATTGTGCCATCAAGTGGACAAATGTAAAACACCCAGTGTGATTATAATGACACTATGGCTTTGGTGTCTGAAGCATTGAATAGATTTATGATGCTTACACATAAATTATAAACTTTTATATGGTGTCTGTCATCATGTGATACAATGACACGGTCAGCATTTTATCCATTTTTATTTTGGTCCAAAAGCAACTTTCAAAAGCCAAGTCTGGGCCCTGAACCAATAACCTTTGGACAGAAAGGCAAACTCCTACTGTCACTTTCAGAAAATAGTAATACTGAATACTTATAATACAGCTGAAACCAATTGCTTGGTTAATTTCTGATCATTAGATTGTTTAATTTAAACAAAACTGTTTTAACCAACTGGATTGGTTATTTTTCCAATCAATCTATTCTCCTCCCCTACATGAAACACCCCCTTCACTACTCGACACACGCCTCGAAGCATCGGCTCATCTCATAACATCACTGCCTGACATCCAAAGATGGGGGTTGTGTACAAAGCCCAAACGTAGGCAGGATGCTTGGCATTTGCCAGAGAACACCATGAAAAATGGTAGAAACATCTCCTTATGTCCATAAAGAATCATGCAACGCTAAGAAGAAACTAAATCAAACAAGTCAACATTTGTATCACAGAAAGAGAAACCCTTTGGATATAGATTTGAGCAAATTTCAGAAGAGTAATATTCACAATTTTTTCTACATTTTACAGGAAAATTTAGTGAAAGGTTAACATGTAGGCAGCCCTAACCTCCAGCAAACTGATTCCTTTGTTGGTTTGTTTTAACATCGGTTTAAATAAACTCATCATGCTTCATCGTCTTTGTCTCCTTTCATTTTTCAGCTCGATAGCTTACAATAAATCCAATAAAGAACTGGTCATCTTACGATCCTCTTTAGAATAAACTGGGATTGAAATAAAGCGATTAGGAGCATAAATGAAAACAATTCATAATGGGTTAGCTCATTTCCTGAGTGTCTAATCTCACCAATCACCATCTGCTGTAGGTGATGTCATGATATGATTGGCCCAAACGGCAGCATCCACTGCTATCGGCTGAAATAACAACCCACACACACCCAGGCACATGTCAGCTCCCACACACAGCATCAGGAGTTATCTTCAAACATAAAGCCTCATCGATCAGAAGTGCTCTCCCAGGGGAATTACATCATTGCTCAGCAAATAGCCAATCAGATTTGGGCTGAGATCGCCCGCTCTGTGACCCTATCTGCTATAATAGTAAAGGCAACAATGAAGCTCACGCTAATTCCAGTCACTTCAGAAGGTAGTATTGATATCTCTCTGAGGTAATGCTTCCACCCAAGCTGGAGCTGTATAATCTAAAAGATGCGGGGCATTCTTACAAGAGGAATAGTGAAGAAAATCAGCACCAACTCTGAATTATTGTTTGCTTGAATTGCTATTTTAAGGCATGCTAGATTGCTTTCCTCCATCTGCTCTCTTACACTAGATCCAGCTCAAAGTGTCAGATGTTTAGTTATTTCTCTGCCTTCCTTAGCAATAATCATCCTCGCAATAAATGCAGGCTTATCTGTGAACTGCTGTGAAGCTTACTGAATTGGCTGCAGCAGCCAGCCATGCTGCCAGAGAGACAGAGCATAGCCTCAAACGCAAGCCTTGGATTTAGGATTCAAATCAGTTTCCCTCTTAAACAGTTGGTGTCATATCAGCCTATGAGTAAATTAAAAATGTCCCTCTTTATTTTAGTCTCTTGAATTAAAATTGGATTCTGCACTTTGAAATTAGATTGCTTTTATATTTTATCTATGTTTTAAATGTGAGCATCATCCTGCACTAGTAAATAGGAGCTTACATAATATTTTATTTTACAGCTATTCCAGTTAATTATCACAGACTTCATCTGGCAGGCACAGAAATATATAAGAAAAGAACAGGACCAATTACTTTTCCTGTTCCTTAAATCTGATAGGGAGGCACAATTAAGATTTTCTAAATTAATCCAAATACCCATTTTAAAATCATAAAGTCAACAACGTCTTTATTGAATTTTCAATAAAAGAAAACAGAGGTTAACAAGAGTTATTAACATGGGTACTGTTGTGTATTAATCTGCACTAATCATAAGATAAAATAAAGTTAATGTTTTATAAGTTTAAAGTTGTTTTCCCAAATACTGTTATAAGAGCAATTCAAGGCCAAAAAGGAAAAGGAAAAAAACAGAGCAATGAATAGAGCCATTCAAGGCCAGAGAGGAGAAAAGCAGAGCAGTGAGTATGTGTAACTATTGCACCTGGCCCCAATAGGAGTGAAGTCTGCAGGACAACGCAGGGTTGAGGCCCCTTAGTGATAAGAAAGCACACTCAATAAAAATGAAATATTTGACATCTCAAGGTTGCCCAGCTCAGCAAAATTTGGCCATACAAAAAGAGTTGTTATTTTCAAGGCACACGGAGCGGTAATGGTCCCAGAAAGGGTGATGCTTTGACTAAGATACGAGGGGGGAGCAGTAGGCCAGACTGACATGGCTTGAAGCAAGGGAAAGATGTGTTCTGACATGTTTGTGACTAAACCGTCATAAGTTTCTGATTTGAATGCACCAGATGTTTTCATGGCCTGAGAGATTGCTCTCACAAGAATGAGATGTGTCTATGAATGTCACCGTGTTTTGCAGATAAATATCAATGTGACCTTTACCAAAGACGGAAATATGTTCTGAAGGGGGTTTTCCACCGATAAGAAATGTATAAAAGGGAGCTGTGTTCACCATTTGTTCAGCTTCGGCTCACCGGTGACCAGCTCAGTGTGTTGCTAAACACAATGTGTTGTGTTTAGCAATAAACACACTGGACCCGGACTCAGCTGCCTCTGCCTGAATTTTTTGATCTTTGTTTGAGACTTTTTCTGCTTTTTAAGAACTTTGAATTTTTATAAAAATTATCTTCAATTTTAAGTCGTCAAGAAGAGAATTATAGACGACAGTACTATGCAGAGATGAGTGTAAGATCAAACTGAAGGCTAAGGTAACAGAGCAAAACAAACAAAACAAAGATCCAATCAGATCCCAGGAACAACAAAAGGTGACAGTAATGGCGTGTCTTCATGGGAACAACAAATTACAATGATCCAGTACTGAATGTCAACTTCTTTTATCTTGCTTTATCTCTGGCAACCAAAAACGACATTGATGGTAGAATCATTGGAGGTAAAAAAATTAAAAAAAATCCTTAGAAAGAGACTAATTTATTTTTAGACCTGTCAACTTTGTTCTTGACAGAGTACCTGATCTTTTCAAAGCTAAGACAAGACCTTTTGTCGGCTACTCATTGGGTGTCGACTACCCGTCTATCTGAGCAAAATAAAACAACGGTATCGGTATCCGACGGGCCTATAAACCGCGTTAGATAGCGTTCTCCCTGCTTAACATGGGGGGAACGGTATCTGATGCGGTGTAAATATCATCAGGCTGCATTACCTCTACTCATGGGAGTGAAGTTTTTTTAACAGGGCGTTCAGATCTGGTGAGTGTATGAAATTAATAACTGGGGATGTCTAATTCTGAAATCCGGTGTGTTTGGGTTGTCATAGATACTGCAACATCCATCCATCCAGATTCTCCCTTTCTCCATATAGGCTAACTTTTGATCGTTCACGCTCTCCATAGTTCCCCTGTGAAGTGAGCACAGGGCGGCTGTTACGCGCCTTTAGCGAGCATGCGCATTTCCTTTCGCTTGCGCGGTGAATCGTGCCACCTGCGCTGTGCGGAGATGCAGGGGAAACCGTATCTGATGGGGAAACGCAGCTCAACGTAGCACTGGTATTTCCATCTGGAAAACGCTGTTTTGCTGCTGGAGTCCTCCTCACTCTCCATCTTTGTGTGCGTGCTGTACGTTAACAGCCGCCAGCAGAAACACCCACCTACCCAACTGACAGATGTAATCTTACTATACATCAGCCATTCTCATCCTCCCCTCTCTCATGAGTCCTATCATGAACAAAAGGTTAATTGTGCAACCTGAGTAACGTGCAGTAATGGGGTGTTGGCAATGGTAACTGCGTTATAGTTCCAGTAAGAGTGATTAGTTAGATTACTTGTTACTAAAAAAAAAAGGTAACGGAGTTAGTAACGCCATTACTTTAAACACCGTTACTCCCATCACTGTTGCATTATAAGGGGCTTAACTGGCATTCTTGATGTGTTCCTCTCTGTAAATGTAATTTTTTTTACTTTAAATAGACCCAATTAAAAGCTTTTTCTCCAGTGAGGGGGAGAGGATCCATTCTGGTACTTTGAGGAAGTGTGTTGAATACCAAGTGAGTGACATAAGTTAAAAAAGGAATGGTGATTTTAAAATAACCCCTGTTTGATCTTTATGAATGACTGAAGGAAAGAAAATTATTTTTTAATTGTAATCTCCAATAAATCTCATGTTTGCTTCAGCATACCTTGATGTAGCCACCAGTCGAAACGAGCACAGAGTTGTTCGGGGAGAAGTGCAGATCAGTCACCCAACCGCCATGGAGAGAATCCGTGCCGTCTTTACTTTCCTGGGCACAGACCTTCAGTAGAGAGCCATCTTTGACATTCCAGATCTGCGGTGAACAAAAATGATCACGTATAACCACAAACTTCAGGCAGCCTTTCGTCAAATTTTTTATATCATATATATAATATATTTTATTTTATGTTACTTTTTTATATATATATATATTTACTATTTTTCAAGATTGCACTTTTAAAGAAATGAAATTGTCAAGAGAGCTGTTCTAAACGACATTTCTTTTTGTTTTACACTTGTGTAAACAAAATGACAAATAAATCTAAGTCTAAACATATTTTACTTCCTATGTTTGAATAGAATGAAAAAATAAAAACATCTAATGAAATAAATATGGTGAAACTTTGTTAGACTGCAGCAGTTATGACAGAATACAGTTGTTTCTGTTATGCATTACTGTAAAAATGTGAAATTCTAACATTGTAGATAGAATTAAAATTTACAGGACAAATACTGGTGAAAGTTCTTGTGTGTGATTTTCTATAAAGCAAAAAAACAAAAATGTAAAAACAGGTGTTTAATCAAACCTTCTTCCATTTATTATCCATCACTGTAAGAGATCCAGTGTTCTCCATTATTGGCTAAATGCTTTGGTGTCTAAAAAGAGCTAGTGAGGGGCAGCTTAGCAGTCTGATAGTAGGATTCTGGTCATTTGGATCAGAGCAGAGATCATTTCTCATCGTTTCCCCACCTTTACTCTGCCAAAAGCAAGTTGCTTATAATTATGTGAGCACATCACATTTAAATAGCTCATTGATCCCAAGCAGCAAGCAAACAGAGAATTGATCCTAGCACCATGCAGCTGACGGCACTTTACCAGGTGAGTTCTTACAGCATGTTTGTCAGCAGGAATCTAGCATCAAGAATAAAGGAAGCCTCCAGGTATCCACAATTGCTACTTGCATTTGCAGGTCATTAGTTTTGATCCAATACTGTCCATACCAAGCGCTTGAAGCGGTTTAAGGTCTTTAATAGTGAGCAAAGGTTTTTGTTTTAGCAATCATGGAAGGAAATTTAACTGTAGTAACCATGACGTTATTAATCCATGATTTTATTATTATTATCATTTTATTTTTTTAGGATCCAAATCTTTAAATAAAGTTTTAACTAGTCTAATAAAAACTTCTCCAGACGTTCTAGTGGATCTTTTAGAAATTGATGTTTCACTTAAAGGTATTGAGGACAATGTTTTATTTCCGGCTGGATCTTTAAATAAGCGCTCCTCCTAATTGTCAATCATTCGGGTGATATGTTTATGTAAGGCCGCCCTAGGTGCTCGCTCCGTTAGCTATCTTTTTCTGTGCATGCGCACTTTCATGCATACATCTGTGGTGAGCTACGGTTTCAGACAGCCATTTAAGCTCACCTTTTGCACCACGGTTCTTTAAAAATGGCCGGGGGTCGTTAGAGAAAAAGTGTCTACGAAGTGTATGAGAAGAAAAAAAGGCCTCAGATGAGGCAGATATATCCCAGAATGCTTTGCGCAGAGAGCTCTCCTCGCAAAGCATTATGTGATTTGCTGTCACAGCGGCCCTCTGATGCCATAGGCTGTAGCTACCCGACAGCTGCGACTAATAACAAACATGGCAAAAAGCAGTGATCATCTGTCTGAACGGTCAGTAAACTGAGTTTGCTATAGAGTCCACTATATAGTCTCTGCTGTATGTGGACACAGTAAGCTTATATGATCTGTGAAAACAGCACATTTTAAACAGGGTGTGCACAAGGAGAAATGCGCTTGTGCATGCTCTTGCACAGGCATTTTTTTAAAGCGTAGAGGGCAGGTCTTTTTAAAAAAAGGATCTACCATACTTTTAATTCCTTGCAAAACTTTTTCTACAGTGATGATAATCTCTAAGTAATTAGCATACCCTATATTTATCTAAAAACATCCAACCAAAACATTTGAATGTCAATCATGCATAGAGGCCTGTTTACAAAACAAAACGAAGAAAACCAATTAGAAATATAGAGATATAGCCATGTTTTGGTTCAGATCAGTCTTGTTTGTTTCCAGAGAAACAAGTGGAGATTTTAATGAATTTCATTTCAGTGGATCTGCTTGGTTGAGTCATTTCCAAAAAAGATAACTTTTAAAATTATTGGCCAACACAGAGAAAAACACCATTTTCTGTTGCAGTCCGACTTCTCATTGTCTGTCAAATTGTGGTTTGTTTGGGGGGGTTTTTTGCACATTAGGACTGCAGAGCTTTAAAGATCCAATTTAGGTTCTCCTTCTCTCACCGTCAAACATCTCATGCACTCCCTCAGCTTCATAGTTTGCACCTCCTTGTGAAAGGAACCCTGCCTTCTGCCTTTCATCTCAACCCCTCCCTGTGTGCATGCACTGCAGTGATCACCATGTATTAGTAAGCACTTTCCCTAAATGAGTGATGACATGTAATTAGAGGAGGATTTCTGGGAATGAATGTTGACTGCTTTAATTACTTTTTGTATTACGAACAGAAAATTAGAAGGTTTGAGGCACTGTCACTGCATTCGGTCTGCACTGGGTGACGATAATAAAAAGAACAAAAACAACCAGGCAATCCTAATTTAGCACATTGCAAACTGCTTCAACAAAGCGATGGCTGGATTTTACGAGGACACACCCGGATCTCTCCGTTGTCGTCTCCTGTAGCAAGGCGTTTGCTATCCCAAGAGAAGCGGCAGCTTCGGACACACTCATGATGACCTCTCAGGGTGAAGACGCACTGCCAGGACTCGCAGCTCCACAACTAAGGATCAGATGAAAATCAAAGTCAATTATGCTGAGGGAATAAATCTTTAAGCTTAGATTTAAACAAAATTATCATAAATGTATCCAAGTAAAACTAAAAAGAGTTACAACATGCTACATAATGATGAGATCTGAAAACTTGTTTAAAATTAAAACATGTTGAGGACTCAGAAGATAAACTGTGAGCCATCTGCATTGTATAAACATAATTACGGCATTGTTTGCTTATACAGTAGCAACCTGGTAAACCTTGTACAGATTGCTTTATGGTGCTACAGCTTTTGTGTTTAAAATCTTCCCCTCGTCATTCGTCCTTTCATTTCTACCTCCTTCACCATCTTTGCACATTGCATAACAAATAACCCAACCGCTAATTATGCACTTCATTTGGCAAACATAACTGCAAAAAAAACTAGGGGAAAGGGAGCAGAGCATAAGAAAAGAACACAACAGAGCGCTCTGTGATGCCTCTGAAAGAATTTCAAAACTACACTTTTTGGTTTGACCTCCAGACAGATGGAAACCAGGGACATTGGCGGTTGTGTGTTCTTTGTTTTTATGAGCCAGCAATGCCCCCAACTCGGTCTGGAGAGCAAAGACTATGTGGCTGGCTGCTGACCAGCCTGATAAACACACAAACCTCAATTATGATCTTTGCCAAATCCATAAAAAACACAAAGTCGTTGTGAGAATCAGGGTTGGCGAGCAACCAAATCTGAATTCCCACGTGAAACCTGCGAGCAGTGGCTCCTGATTGAGTTATTTAACAAAAGGTGGACGATTGGCTTGGAATTGGTGTTGGTGCTGGAATGAAGACAAAAGAACAAAAAAACAAGGATTGCATAACTGATGAAGACCCCAAAGCAACAGCTATAATCCCAGTCCTGGATGATTCGTGATGTACAAAGCCAATATTAATTCAACTCTTCCAAACAAACACAGTGCAGCTACTCTAAAAAAAGATGCACTGAAAAAAAAATCTTAATTATTTTTCCCATCAACAGTCATTCACAAAGCACGGATGAAATGACTTGCCTAGATCTGAAAGCACAGGGTTATAACCAAATACAAAATCTCAGCTTATTAAGTCAAAGTCAGCCCAAAGTCAGGCCTACTGGTGTTGGTACATAGTCATTTGGCAAAGGCTTCATCCAGAGAGGGCGATGGGTCAGCTGAGGGCAGCTAACCTGCAGCAGGACTTCAACTTATATTCAGGCATAGAAGGACAAACAAACCTGGGGCTATCTCATCATGCCTGCAGCCATCTGATGCTAATATCTAAGTTCGCTCACCTCCCTGCATGAGAAACTTTTACCTCCAGACATTACTCTAAGCAACATATTAATACCTGCACCCCATGAGAAAACGAGACAAGAGAGCTTTGAGAGACGACTCTGCTGTGCAATAGGTCAGGCTGTCACTCCAGGCAGAAATAGATATGTGTATGTTGGTGTTGAACCTTAGTGGTTTTGTCAGCAGAGGTGGTTGCAAAGAGACATCCGTCTGGCGAAATGTGACAGGACAGAATAGCTCCCTGATGAGCCTCCATGTCCTGCAGTTTCTCCCCGCTCTCAATGTCCCACACCTGGTAGCGAGGAGAGGAAGGACAGATTATTTCTGGTCCGGTTTTTACACTGCTGGTAAATGTAGTGACAATTTCTGCATCTGTGTGTGTGTAGATGTCAGTTTCACCTTCACAGTTCCATCAAAGGACCAGGAGAGGAGCTTTGATTCATTTGTTGAGTCAGAGAGCAAAGAGAAACATCGGACCTGCTCCTTGTGACCCTGAAGCACTTTACACTCGCCTGATTTCCACCTCCACACCTAAATGGGATAATAAAGAGTAGTTCATCAGCTGGGGGTTCCTCCTACCAACATGTCTATTAATGACTTCTGTTATGATGATCCTAAATTCAGAAAAAAAGGGGTTGGATTATACAAATTCTTCAGAAATGGCAGTTTTTGGTATTTAATTAAAGTAATGGTTAATCTATAGCAATTTTGCACTATTTCATTGTTGGTTTTGTAGACATCTGAAAATAGAAATGAACCATTGCTTTCGAATGCAGAGCAATAGGATTACAGGGAACCACAGATAAATCTGGATGTTTAGATGCAGAGTTTGGTTTTGTTAATCAGTTTATTCTGCATGCACATATTCAGACCAGGGATTTTAATTCCAGGGATTTCTAAGAGTATAAAAACAAAGCCTTCATGTTATATTATTGGTAATAAATCTATATTGTTTAGATCTGGAACCCAGAAGAAAAAAAAGATGGACTAAAAGCTTAAAGGAATAGTACACCCAAAACATGATTAGCCTTCATTTTCTACTCACCCCCATGCTGAACAAAACTCTGGAGTACTTTTTTGATATCTCAAATGCATCTGGAGATCTGGGAGGCTTCTTGCTGTCTGCTGACATTCAAATAATGGAGGTCTATGGCGCCCGAGACAGAAAGGTCCAAAAAAGTCCACAAAAACGTGTCAATATTCCTCCATACTGCTCGTCCAATGTAATCCAAGTGTCCTGAGTGGGTAGCATCCATAATTTACTCGAAACGAAGTCATTTAGAACGTTTTAGAGCCTAAACAGTAGTGTATAGGATTTGCTAATAGCGCCCCCATGCGCGCTCACGATTCTACGGAAACCGCGGCAGACCAAACCGGAAGAAAGTGCGCATTCAGCGTCTGCTCTGCCGATAATGCAAGCGTAGAAGAAGAAATGTGCTGTTTACCTGTGCAAAGAAAGAAACAACGAAAGAAAAATGTCTGAGGACTTCAGTGTTGAGGAAGAGCATGAGTTCTTTGCCGAGCCTTTTCTCTATGAACCAGAATACACAGATGACGAACTTAGAGACATGGATGAGGCAGCCGCAGCTCAAGCTGAGCCGCAAACACCGTTGTGCTACAGACGTAGAGCGTCAGAAACATGGTGGTGTAAATGTGGAAATTGTCAAGCAATGCCAACAGAAGAGGAGAGCATTTGCTGTGTGGACTGGGACTTGTTGATGCCACCACTGGAGGATCTAAATATCTCCACTGATGAGACCGAGAGCACTAGCCAAAGACTTTGTGTCACCCAAAACACGGATTATCCACCATTACTGACCCGTGGCGTTCTGGAGATGTTTTTCCATGTGCCCAAAATCAATTGGAAAAAGAGGCCAAGACCCGCAGGACCAAACAACACGCTCTCTGCAGAGTAAGTTTTGTGCAACAGGCCTATGCCTTGCTAATAATGTTATTATATATATCATATATATGATCTATATATATATATATATGATCTATATATATATATATGATCTATATATATATCACATATATATATGATATATATATATATATATATCATATATATGATATATATATATATATATATCATATATATGATATATATATATATGATATATATATATATCATATATATATATATGATATATATATATATCATATATATATATGTTATATATATATATGATATATATACATAATGTTAATGGTACTCACTGTGCAGTTTTTTGTATGTGATGCTAGTACTAAAGTCTGTTTACTCAGCATCTTACCCAGGTTGTGTGCTGGATGAGATACTGCCATATTAATTTGTACTACTTCATTGTATTTCATATTTTTTCCCAAATCACAAACCTATACTGCCTCATTATAGATATCATTTCAGAATTTATGTAGCCGATAACTGTAACCTTTCCTGTACTATTGTGTTGTTTTGGAAATAAACAAAATGACTTTGGATGGTAAGAAAAATGTAACTCTGTTCCTTTGATTAAATATTTATTCTAGACCTAAGTGTGAAATGCAGACAAGCCAACCACAAACACATGCCATTTTATTTCAAAATGTCATGTTATAACTATATTAAGTAAACCCCTTATCAGACTCTGTATCCCAGAATTTTGAAAAAAAAAAGAAGGTTAAAATTACATGCCACCAGCTAGACTTTTTATTTGCATAATTACAAATATAAAAAGGCAAGAGTAAAAATACTGCACCACTCAGACTAACTGCTGTATCGGGAAGTATGTTTTTGTATGGCTTCCTCTTTGGCAGGCTTTGGTTTCTGAGCAATGTTTTCTGGTATGGGAGGGATAGAAACATATGACTGGGGGTCTTTGATCTTGATGTTGGGGTCCAGGCGTCTCCGCACAACTTGCACCACCAGATTTTGCCGGAATGTTTGTGTTGTTGGAACATAGATCTTTTTGGCGACCCATTCTTTTGTTTGTTTTGGGTAAACCACATTGAACCGTGCTTGTCCTAAAAAACAAAGAAGAAAATGTAAGACAGAGGAAACATTAATGAAATAACATAGCTATTATAAAGCATTCAAAAAGTTTCGGTTTTAGGTTTCAAAAAAGGAACCAGGAAATTGTATCCAAATAATTAGAAATCTGGTACTTGTAATTTTGTGGTGGTGAGAATTAGGACCATAAAGTACCATATTTGTTATGCAGATCTTAGTGCAGCAGCTCACTAAACAGGTGCGGTTCCCATTGAAGGTTAAATGTAATGTTTGCTGTTTTTTCAATACAGCTCATTTTGAGGACATAAATGAGTATATGACACTGAGCAAAGCGCACAAGGTTAGGTTTTTTTGTTTTGAATATACTTTCTTGTTACCTGTGTTGGTGTAGGCCTGTTCACGCTGAACATTTTCATTGTGGTCCATAACGGCAAGCTGGGTGCGAGCTTTCATTGTTGAGTAGTGGAAGTGCAGTCTCTTCTCTGTGTATTTCAGCATAGATGCATGGAATACTTCAAGCTTCCCTGAGAAAACATAATAATGACAAGTTCACTAAATATTAAAAATTTTGAATTTCTCATTATTATTGTGCTTTCCTCGTTATATTTACCAGTATGTTTGAAAAGGGCCATTTGCCTAAGGTCTTTCATGAGTCCTTTGTCCAGGGCAATAGCTGTCAGGGCTTTGAAAGCGTAAGAGTCTCTCCTTAACCACCTCTTTCGCCTCTGTTCCTCTGACGTAAGGTCAGCATGCACACATTTAATCTCCTGTCCATCTTCCTCCCAGCGGTGCACACCACAGATGTGATGAAGTAGTGCTTTCCACTTCCTTATCAAATCCTGAGGATATTAGAAAATTACAATTCAGTATCAAAGAGAGTAAACGGATTGTGTCAAAGACTATCAGTTATTATTATCATAACTTTATGTTGCCTAAATGTGAAGAATGTGATGTTACTCACATCAGGGTCACCTCCACAAGTGGAACAGGCGTACCACAAGTGATTGCAGATGGATTTTATCCATGGTTGCAGGTCTCGGTTGTCCTTTTTGTTGGATGCTGACAGCAATTTTTTCATTAGCCCTACCAAAAACAGAACAATCGTCAATGAGTCTCAAGCAAGCATAAAATATGGCAACTGGAGTAAACGTGTGAGTAGAAGATGTTTTGTCTCTCATCCAAGAAACTTATTCCTTTATAAAATAGTCTGGTTGGGGAGTACAAGAAATGTATCCACCAGGTGTATGGTGGCAACGTCACTGAGGTGGCACTAAACGTTAGACAGGGCATGTTGTTCATACAGGTGGATCAAAGATTTTGGGAAGGATCAAGGGAACCAGGTGTTAGAGACAATATTGCTTTGTTGTTTTGAAAAAAAGAAAGGAGTGTGAGCTTTTTAAAACATTTAATTTACCTTCTGGGATAAATAAAGTATTTTTCATTTAATTTAATTTTAACGACAATGGGGAGCTCAGGGCTCAGAGAGTGTAGGTGATTGGAGATGTACAGTCCAAACAGACTGCACTTCTGCACATGGGTGACGTCAACATAGTCTTGGTGGGTATGAAGTACAAGGTGGGAGCAGGTAATAGAGGAGTGTGGGATCACAATGGGGCTGTGTATAACCTAGGCAGGTGCCAGCGCTTTGGCAAGGGAGGGGTAAATTATGTAAAAGTTTATGTGGCTGTACAAGGGCTATCCAAAGTATATTGTAAAAACATTTTCCTCATTATAGTAATTCCTTTACCATTGTACATTTACAAATTACAATTTGTCAGCTTACCCTTGACAACATGCCAGATGTCAAACTCATGGTGGATTTCCGGATACTCTTCGCGCATAATTTTTCGTATAGATGGTGATCGGTCAGTGGTTACCACCTCCACTTCAAGACCTTGCTCAAGGAGATAATCAAGTCCTCTCCTGAACCCCACTGGCTCCATGGCAGCAGAGCTGGATGCCTCTGTCACCTGTACCACAAAACAAAAAATTAATGTTTAAAATCATTTTCATACATCTTTGATGGGACAGTGCTTGTCATAATCCGATAGCAACATTGATTTTGTAATATGTTCCACATATTAGACATACATTTATTTACTTCTTTAATTTCATTCCGCACATGATGAAAATGAGAAACATTACCCCAAAAAAAAGGAAGAAAAACAATATAATAAATGCACCAAAATTGATAATAAATACAATAGATAATAATAATATTAAAAAAAAGATACAATAAAAAAAGAAAACTGAAAATAGATAAATATAGAAATTTAAAAAATAATGTAGGCTACATTTATCAAATTGAAGAACGAAAACAAGTGGGATTAAGTACAAAACCAAATTCAATCCCACCCTTTAAAAAAAAAACATATACATAGATCACAGTCTTCCGCTTCACAATTATTATTTGCCAATTAGAATGACCAAAATCCAAATAAAACTACAAAATATATGCATATGTATCTTTGTGCAGTCAATTTGTAAACACACAATTGACAATTGTTCTCATATTATGTTGTAATATGAAATATGAAATAATAATTTCCCTTACCTGCACTAACTGAAAAATGATTATTTCCTTTGTTGTGTCCTCCATGAAGCTGTAGGTGTTGTATTTTGCGGAGAAGCCTGGGCTGTAAAGACAAAAAGATAAATAGGCTATCAAATCCAATATTACATCAATTACTCTAACGATAACTTCAGATAATCAAGAGTTAAATATTTGTCATTCATTATAAATAATATACTAACCTGTCTGATCGGCCATCTCCAGATACATGCACTCCCTTTTTCAGAGTATACTGTTTATGCAGTAGCTGTTCCATGATGGCCTTGTGCTGCTCGTTGTACACCATGTCGATGACTGGGATTAGATATGAAGACTGTATTTTGTAATATGTTGTATTGTTGGGAATTTGGAGATTCAGCAGTCCAGCCCAATCAGCAATTGTTGTGTACGTGGCACCAGTGAAGAGAGTTGACGCTGCTACAAGTAGATTATTCTCTGGCATCCCTCTAACATCTGGACAGGAACTCCACTCATCACTATGTTGATTCAGACACTCCCACAATATTTTGATACAGCTCCCAGATATCTGAACATTTTTTTGAATGATTTCTGTTCCACACTGATGGCAAGTCTTGAAAAGCTGAAACAATTTTGACTCGTCAACCAGCCATTTCCTCTCATCCCAGGTTCTCAAGTCTTCAGTTTCTTCTGAGGTTGGAGTTGAAGTTGATGTTGAGCTTGGAAGAGCAAAACTGGTGTCTTTTGGGTCTAGAGGAACACCAATTGAGGTCATGCTGACATCCAAACCTTCCTCCAAACGTTCCTCTGACATCTGAGCTTGCATATCCTAAAATCAACAAAATAACCATTAGACTTGTTGAAGAAGTTATATTTACTTGCTTTAAGCCACACATAAGCCGAAACTGTAACTACTAGATTTGCCATAGCAGCCAGTGGGTGAGTACTTACAGTTTGAGATAACCTTGTGGGGGGGAAGGCATGATAACTGCCAGATGTGGATGGACATGTGCGTTCTTTGGTTGTTTCAGGGCTTGTTAGGACCAGCTGCAGTCTTGCATGAGAGTGCTCAGGTCGATCACCAGGTTGTTTTGGTTTAACTGGAGTGGAGTGTGGCACATCATCAAAAGAAGTCTCAATGTTGGCTGTCTCAGTCACTGCAGCAGCAGGATGTTGTGAAATGCCCTAGAAACAAACACTATTATTAATAATAAAAAATAATCATGCTATGATTTCATATGAGCAAATAAAAGTTGCAGCATCTAAGAAAGACTATGTGGCAATGAATGTCATTCATTTCACTTTTTTATTTATTTATTTATGTATTTTAAATCATGGATCACATTAGTATTTCCCTGGGTGCTAAAAGTTTAGTTATTATCATCCAGATTTTTATTTTTTATTAACTCCTAAACACTAACAACTTGCAGGCCATCAATGATCACATTGATTGATCACAAAATTAATATAATGTCACACTGAGCTGTGGAGAGGGTGTTTGTCAATAGGTGGGTTGTACATACATACAGTGTAAAAAAAATCCGTCTGATAACAAAGCAACTAAAATAACATGACTTGTAAAAAATTCCATGATTGTCCAAATTGATGTGGAAGTTAACATTTTTACTCAAGTAATATTAGCGTGTTTTAACATTTTAACGTTTTTAAAAAAAGTACCGGTAAAAATACAGATCATATACAAACGTGTAAGTTACATAAATGGTTTATAAAGTACATACCTCTGTCCTTAGTTGTGACACCATCGGCACAGCTGTACTCTTTAATAAAGCTCTTCCTTTACAGGTTCGGAAATCATCCGCTGAAAAGTGTTCACTACAGACACGGAGAGAATCCACGTTAGCTGTCCTTAGATCTTTTCGTAGAGCTATTAGCCACAGGTTTAGCCTTTCAGGGTCCCGAAGAGGTAATTTGTGGAAAGTTACGGAATGGGTTATTCCACACTGCCGCTTCATCTGATTGAAGCATCCAGGATAGGAACACACTCGAACCATCTTCTTAATTTCACGACTAAAATCACTAATCAGCAACTTTTTCAAACTCTGAGAGAGACTGACCTCGTGCTCACCTGGCTCAGGGCAGAAAATAAACAGGTGAAAAGCGGAACTTCTTCTTCTACGCTTGCATTATCGGCAGAGCAGACGCTGAATGCGCACTTTCTTCCGGTTTGGTCTGCCGCGGTTTCCGTAGAATCGTGAGCGCGCATGGGGGCGCTATTAGCAAATCCTATACACTACTGTTTAGGCTCTAAAACGTTCTAAATGACTTCGTTTCGAGTAAATTATGGATGCTACCCACTCAGGACACTTGGATTACATTGGACGAGCAGTATGGAGGAATATTGACACGTTTTTGTGGACTTTTTTGGACCTTTCTGTCTCGGGCGCCATAGACCTCCATTATTTGAATGTCAGCAGACAGCAAGAAGCCTCCCAGATCTCCAGATGCATTTGAGATATCAAAAAAGTACTCCAGAGTTTTGTTCAGCATGGGGGTGAGTAGAAAATGAAGGCTAATCATGTTTTGGGTGTACTATTCCTTTAACAAATGGATGAATGGATAACAGTTTATTTGAACGTAGAAAAGGTTTAAAACATCAAAACATATTTTTAACCTTTTTTTTTGCTTATTTATGCAGTTCTTGAAGCAAATTAATTCAGTCTTTCTCCACAGGAAACCTTAAAAAAAATACGCAACCAAAATATTCTATTGATAATTTCGTTGTGTTTTAGACAAACTCTCCAGCTTTTGCCTAACAAAAAATTGTACAACAGAAAGTTTTAATAGTTTTCACCCTGATGACGATGATCAGTCTTAAAACTTTACCCAAATATCTATTGCTGATAATCAGAATTAGATCTATATTTGCATATGCAGCCTAAAAGTAAACACAAAAAGCATACATGGTGACAATTCTGAACTTCCAGATCAGCTGTATTTTGCACATCAGCAGATAAATCAGCAGAAACTGGGAAGCATCTGAACTCCTAGATGGCCAAGGCGAAGAAACAAGGACCGAGCCATCATATCCCGCCGCACACGCTTCCCTTTTTTCCCTCCTTTATTGGTCTGAAGGTTAAAATCCATCATTGGTTTCCATTTAAATTCACTTTGCATTTGCGTTACCATCTAAGCACACACGTCCATTTCCTCGTGAGCGCATGTCAAGCTGCACGAATCTGAATATTTTCTGAATAAGCAGCGGACGGCCTGAGAAGAGAGATGCTGCAGGCGGCAGCCGGATGAATACAAAATGAGGCGGCGTGTTGGTAGAAAGGGGGGTTGGAGTGCTGCAGTGGAGGGGGTCCGTGGGCAAAACCGAAATATGGAGACGAAAGGAAAGAAAGGGATGAGAGGAAAAATGAGCAGCAGAGCATAAATGGTGAGGTTGACAGAGCGGAACAGCCTCACATAGCCACACATACAGTATTCAGATATTTACTGAGGCAGAGAAGGGAACAAGAGGAAGAGCTGAAAGGAAAAGAGGAGAGGCCAATGAATAAGTTTAACAGGTGGGGGGGTTAAAACATCAGATGAATGAGTGAGTGCAGACGGTATTTTCCTCAAGGGGAAGGATCGGAATGAGGTGGGAAAACTAATCAATAGCTGGGAAGAAAAATTGGAAGCAAGTTGGGAGGGAGAAAATGTCCCATTAAACACAGGAAATTAAAGTCTGTGTGTGTGTGTGTGTGTGTGTGTGTGTGGGGTGGGGGGGTGGCGGGGGGATTGATGGAGAAGGGGAACAATTAGCAGGCACAACAAAATATGGGCTGAGCGTAGCCTACCCTTATGGTGGCGTCCTCGGATGAGGTGATGAGTGTTTGTCCGCCGTGGCAGAACTGGCAGTGAAGCACCGTCTTAGTGTGTCCCAGCAGAGTGGCTAAAAGCTTCCCAGAGGGAAGCTCCAACACCTGGAAGCAGCAAACATTAGCCCATCAAAGACTCATCACATCTGCCGCAGTTTGGATATGAAGGACTGGGCCACCTGAGCTGTACATGCTTGAGTCTTTTACCTAAAGTTTATGCTTCATATCAGACAAAAACAAATGTTAAATTTAATGGATCTTGATGATTCACCTGTTATATTACTTTTGCAACACACCAACTTTACTTTTAAAGCACTTATATAAAAGAAATAGGTAAAAAAAAAAAAAGTTTAAAATAATTCCTTTTTTTGGATTTGTTTATGAATAAGAAAGATTTAAAAGGAAAAAAATAAGAAATACAGGAATATAAAAGCCAGACTCTCAGAAGGTGGAACTTATGATTATTCTTTTGTTTTATAGTTTTTATTTTTGTTTTAGTCAAAATACTGTGAAATAGTGATATTTTTACTACAGGTTATAATACAGTATGAACTTGATAATGGGCCGTATCTGAAAGCTCATGCTTACAAGCTATTGTGTAGAAGTCATTCTGATGCTTTCGAGTGTTTTAAAGCCAAGAAGATTTTGTTTCAAAGCTTTTAAAACACAGATTTAACTCGGTAAATATCAATTTATCGAAACATTTCTTATAATTTCATCACCATTATTGTTTATTGTTAAAAAAGATCCTCATTAGCTGTCACCAAAAGGGGGGCGTCTTCCTGAGGTCCACAAGACAAAACAAAAATCACTTAGCAATTAAACAATTACTTAAAAATCAAACATTATAGACATTGTAATAGATGTATTTAGAAATAATTCCAATTAATTATTACATCCATATCCATTACATTAATAAGAATTAATTCACATTAATTTTCATCGTTTTTAAATCTGCATTAAACCCTTTAATGGTTTGCTCTACATTTCTCAAGGCTTTTTCTTTCCTCTCAAATGTCTATTAATGTGCTGATGAAGCCTGTCAATGATTGATTGTCAAGTCATCTTTCCTGTGAGTGTCTCCTCATGAATGTTTGGATTTTCTCCAGGTACTCTGGTTTTCTACGACTTGGTGGTGCTAAATTTAAGGATGGCTTACAGTTCTTATAAAACTGGGTGCATCCGGGAAGCTCAGACACCTGGAGTTGTTATCAACAACTCTGCTGGTAGCAGCATGATCTGGCCAGTCAGTTTAAAACTCAAATATCTAATATTTTTCCTTAACCTAACTATAAAGCGACATCTATGTTGCCTCTGAGGGAAGAAGTCTGCAAGTTAACCATTATCAATATAAGTGAGGAACTTGAAAACAAGGTCAAAGGAAGCCCAAAATCTGTAAGGACTTAATTTCAAAGGAAATCCCTTCCTACTGAGAGATTTTGGCTTTTATTCAGTTCTACTGCTTTGCTGTGATACAATAAAGCTTCTGACGGTTCACTTCCTGTTTCAAAGTTTCCTATTTTTATTCTTTTAGGCTTTCAACCTCAGTCTGCTGTAGAACATGCTAGATTTGGAAATGTTAGAGGCCTCAAAGTTAATGCAGCTTTTCTTGGCAGCGAACACACAAAGTTCTGCTTAGAGTAAGCATTACTAATCTAAACTCAGAACCCAAAGTTAGCTTTAAATGTTACAGTAACTTAAGGCCAAAACACACCGAATCCGATTTTGCGTCTGATCCGACAGAAAATCGTGCCGGCGTGGTTGTGGCGTTTAGCGCTTATTGAAAGTCAATATGGATGATCACACCAGGCACGATTTCATGCAAGTGGGCTGCGCAAGTCCAACTGAGCTAGACCTCAGGTCTATTTAAGTCGGACTATGCAGCAATTCAGCAGCATTTTCATGGGTCTGACAGGAAGGGAGATGTGGTTACAAATTAAAACACATTCGCTTTGGGGGACATAGAAAATAAAATCTGGTAATCACAGAGGAAAACTGCCAGTTTTGGAATCGCACATCACGTATATAGTGAGCCAGACAGATTTGCGCAAAAAAAATAATTATGAAACATTAAAATTTATAATATAGGAATATTAACATTCTATATCTGTTCTGGTTCAAGATGCTGCAGAGACTCATTAGGTGGGGCTTTGCTTTATAGATTGTATAATTTTTCATAATATGTCCAATGTAAATGTGGGTTATTGTTTCACTTTATATAACACAAAGACAATAGTAAAAAAAAAAAAAAAAAAAAAGACAGATCTGCCCACCCCGCCTAGTCGGAGCCTCTCTTTACGCATTCAGTAGAAAAAAAAAATTTAAATAAATGGTAGGGAATGAAAAAGTCGTGCGTAACCGATGTGTTCAGGCCTTAGTAATCATTTGGTCCCAGTTTAAAAAGCATAGTAAAATTCTGCCTCTGACATGAACTCTGCTTAAGAAGGCTTGCAGCAAAAATAAAATGTGTACATTTTTTTTTCTTTAAGGAAATAACCTTACAATAAAGTTTCTTTCCATTTAAAAGCAGAGAATCTATGCCAGTCATGTTTAGCAAACAGTAACATCTGATATTAATTATTATTTGTTGAAGACGATTAATAAAACAGACATTTATAAGTTAAAAGTGAATCAAACTATGCCAAACAGGGTGGGCTGTAAGCCATAGCTTATATAGCCTGAAGGATAACATATGGTCAAAAAGCCCCTTTGGCAGCAGAACCTCTGGTTCAGTTCCAAACTAACTGGACGTCAATCCAATGTCCTCCTTCCAAACACTTCTTGCCCATCTTTACTATATTTTTGGAATAAAATCTACCATCCAGTTACACAACTACCGTCTACAGCACATCACATGTGGGTCTGGGTAAACTAAGGAAAAATAAACATAACATTTCTTTGTTTCTACCAGGCTGTAAAATATTCAGAACTCACATGAGAGGGTTGAAACGTCTGAGCAGACAAAGCCTAAGGCCATGCTGAGCCATTCCGTCAAACTTCAGGTACTGGCACGCAAGCTGCGCACAATAAGTGCGGATGCTGTGGGACGTTTCTAAAATGTCTTAGTTGAGGATTTCCAGAGTGACGCAAGAGAAAATACAACAGAGCAAAAAAGGATTTTACAAACAACCGTGGAAAAAAAGCTGCAACCTTTGAAATCTTTCACTGTCAGGTTAAACTTTAGTGTTTTACTGGGTTAAAAATCAGAAAAGTGAGCCTTGATATCTATTTGGCACCCATGAGTCAATTCTCTATAAAAACAACCTATATCTATGGTAACACTTTAAAATAACGCCCTACTTTGTGTTTAACTAACAAATGAAAGTACTCCACAATAATCTTAAAGAGTAATGGGTTGCACCATCACAAATTGTGAGAAGGCGGCCAATTTAAAGCAGGAAAAATTATAAATAGGTGTTATTTAATTTTACATAAAGGTTGAAACAAGGTGGGAAGAAGTTTGTTCTGCAAGATTAGATATACATAGATTTTCTCTATTATTAGTCTTTAAAAAAAAGCAAAAACAAGTCTGAGAATTAACTCTTAAATGGCCAAAACCAGAAGACTTCCTACTCTTTCTCTATCATACGATACCTGCACCCTGCCTGTGCACTGAGCTACAGCCAGCAACACCTCCCTGTAGGAGGTCAGCAGTCGACGGATCCTGCAGCCAACTGTCCTCAGCACCTGTCTAGCTGTCAGCCCTGACACCTGCCACACAACACAAGATTCATTCCTACTTACTGGAAGCACACAGGCACACTGTTCTCTGCTGCACTTTTTCACTAAAAGCTTCCTTTTTTTGTTCTTCAGCAGAACAAGCTGACATCTGAGAATGTCACCAGAAAATATTGCTAATTTTCATCTGGTGCATTGGTTATAAATGTGGCAGGATGAGGAAGGGTAAGCAATGCAGTAATTTGTGGCCGCAGGACTCGATCAGAGGGCGCCACCTGCTGGTAGCAAATACAGACATAATTACAAACTGGAAAAGTAAATCTAATTCATCTTATATGAGAGTTTAGAGCTGCTAATAAATTTGTTTCCTGTTAAGTCTTTTAAAACATATTTTGATACATGAGCCTGATTCCAAAAACTGCATAAAATGTTCTGAAAAAGCAGGAGAATCACAGCAGTTTGAGTATCGATGTAACAGCCGCAGGTCTGAATCCTTTAATGGAACAGTTTAAAGTTTAATTTTCTTTTTTTCCTGGCAGGAAAAGGTTCTCGCCTCTCCAAGGTCAAAAGATCAACCATCCGGGCTCCTGTTTCATTAATTGCTCCATTAATTATCTCTAGGGTCAGGAGCATGGAGAGGGGGACAGAAAGTTCCAGAGAGGAAGAGTAATTAAAATGCAGAACGTCTTCAGGACCTCTTAAATAATTAGCACTGCTCTCTGCTGCAGGACGCTCGCTATGTCACTACATTCCAGTCTCAGGAGACTCTGCCTGTAGAAAGGTTTTATTAAGAGGGTTAACTTTAAGGGGGCGTCCAAATGGGCGAACCCAAATGAACACAAAGAGCCACATACAACACTAGGATTCTAATCACTGCAAACAATGATGGCTACACAACAGCATTTGGGAAACAATAGGTGCTGAAGTTCAATAGCTGCTCTGCAATAGCTGCAAAAACTCTTGGCTAGATGCTGAAACTTTTTCAGAAAAAGAGACAAAGTCCAGTTGCCTCCGATTTAAGCACGCTTCAAGGTTTCTTTTGAAACTGGAGGCCAAGCAACCAGATCTAATTATACGAAGCAGTTGTAGAATGCATAACGATCAGTTTATGTAGATTAATTTTCCATATTTAGACAGAAGTACATACCAAAGGTGTAGACATAAGCAGTCTAATTATTGTCCTGCTAATTATTCACCTGCAATTCTCCATTCTCTTGTCCAAGCAACACCGCGGATGGATTCCTGCACAAACACGTACATCGGATCCTAGATGGCAACTCTTCCGACTGGAAAAGAACAGATCCTGTTCTGCCGTCCCGCACCTTTGACACAAACAACACAGGATAATAATATATCCAGGCACAGCTTAGGTTGGTGTAAATCAGTTCTCCTCACTGCTCACCTGCAGTCTGTTGCAGTTGTCTGCAGCCGATACGATAATTTCCTCATCATGAAAAATAACGTCTGAATCTCTCTTCAGGCAGATGGCTGAAGACGTGTGGACCTTCTTGGTCTCCCATAACTGCAACACAGTACAAAATAAATACATGTGAAGCCTTATTTGATCTTTCTCCATGAAAGTAAAGCAACCATTTAAATTAGGTCAGAAACTGCCCCTAAATGTGTCCCTTTATTTACTGTGGCCACAGAACAGCTAAATTCTGAATCTGCTGTTCAAAAGTTCACACCCAATATACCAGATTAAACTGAAGAGCTCCTTAAAGATCTATTTCTACTTCCATGCAGATGATAAATTATTCCTTTATTAGGGGTTTAAAAAACTGTAAGTATATATTCTTATCTTTTCTTTTTTGAATTTTGTAATTTTACTAATTTATCACCCCAATTTGGAGGCTTTTTGTTTCATAAGGTTTAATGTTTTTTGTGCCGACTATAAACTTTTAGTTAAATCAAGGTGAACTGATAGTACAGATGATAAAATAAAGAAACAAGCAAAACTTGTCAGTTATAGTTGGTCTACGTTATTATGAAATAGGTGGAGATGGTAAAGACTAAGAGAAGAGAAACATTTTCTTATCTGTTGTAGAATAAAAAATAAAAAAACAGACGTAAATTTCAAGTTTAAACACCCAAAATAATAAAATAGTGAAGGTTCTACACCTTTTTACATTAACGTTACATAGCTTTCTCAAACGAGCAGAGTACTCAAGCCTTTTTCTGTCATATTTAAGAATAAATACAAATGTTCACAATGTTTTATGGAATATATTTCTACAAAGGTAAGACTTTAAATATTAAACCTACCAAACCATAGAGAAGAAGCAATGCAAGAAAATGTGAAGAAAAGAGAAACTCTTCTGACTTATTCTCAGGTGGAGTCCAAAGAACAGATTTCCTCTTTGATATTTAAGAAAAGTCATTTGGAGCATCATCAATGGACCAGATTCTAATAGCCCACTTCTCTCTTCCTCGACCTCAAAGTTACAGACACCAGCATATGTAATGTTTTAAATACGAATGCTTAAAAAAAAAAAAAACAAAAAAAAAAAAAACACAGGCCTGACATCACATCAGCTTTTCCCTGAAAGGTATCTGCAAGCATTTAAAACTGATTAGTAAAATGCAGTGAGACTAAAAAGTTGTTCAGCACACATAAAACACCTAACTATCCAGCTATGATGGACAAACACCACGGAGCAGACTGTGGGATGTTCCAGTCCGCTCATTAACATTTAGACAATGAATATTAAAGTATTTCTCAACATTGTTTTATTTTCAGACCTTAAAAAATATCTAAATCTCTTACATTATTTTGTTTTACTCTATTCCAGGTTACCTTGTGACGCTCAGTAACAATAAAACTCTGATCTAAATATCAGACACCAACATCACTAACTTAATCTGACCTCTGTTTCACCATGGAGACGCGTCACGTAAGAAAAGTCTCACCCTGACTGTCTGGTCGTCGGAGCAGGAGAGCAGCTGTGAGCCGTCACTAGAGAACTGAACCCGTTGGACCCAGCTCAGGTGGCCGCTGCAGTCGGCCATCTTTTTGTTTTCTTCCAGATCCCACAGCTTGAAAGAAAAAATAAATAAATAAAAAGTAATACTTCCAACTCAGACTTTTTTTACTTAAAGTTTTATAAAACATATCTAACCTGCAACATATTCACAATACCCCTTCATTTAAGTATAAAAGGTTAAAAATAAGCCTAAATCATTTGCAATAAAGCAACTTTTTATTAAGCATATTTAACAGAAAGTGTTATAAGAGTGTTTTAAAAGTATAGTGGAGGATGTTCTTTTTCCAAGTTGATCATCAAAATAATTGGTCCTCTAATTGTCAATCATTCTTGTGATATGTTTACATAACTATGTGCTCATTCCAATTTAGAGTCTGACAGTGAAAAAAGTGCAAATCTTTTGGAAACAGGAACTTTTAATTATAGCGTGCATGAGGAGAAATGGGCTCCTGCATGCTCTCACATGCGTTTAATAGGCGTTCCCTCTCGGGAGCAGGTACAGGGTTGTACATGTGCATTTTTTAAAATAAAAGTGCAGAGGGCAGGTCTTTTAAAAAATCTGAGAAAAATCCATCGCCCTACCTTCAATCTAGAACAATTCAAAAGGTCAGAGAATACAGAGAGGATTATTTTTTGTATTCTATCTTACGGCACCAAACTGCCCTCTAACAGGGTAACCAGGTCCCTGAGGGGCTTTTCCCCAAAACCTTTATGCAGACATCCCCTAAATTCTTTATCAACAAAAAGATCAACCTTAGTATTATCTGATCAAAGAACATAGTTTCAGTTATTGTCCACAAAGAGTTTAGAAAACAACTTCTGTCTAGATGGTAAAACAATGTGGATTTATCGTCTTAAACAATCTCTTTTTTAGAGGAAAAATAACAGGATGCCAATTTAGTGCTTGGACATATGTAGATGTTATTAAGCATGTAAGCATTTTACCTCCACAGCATAATTAGAGAATGCTAGTGCCAGCAGGTTACTGGTAGGACAAGCATGACAGTATTGGACCGTGCTCAAACGATTAGTCCTGATCTCCAGCAACATGTCTGACGTCTGGACATCAAACACCTAAGAAACAGGAAGACAACATATCAGTGTCTAATCTCACCTTAGATTTTATTCCATTTAAAGTGAAAACATACATGACATTAATCATAAAATGCTTAGCAGGTGTAAATTCACGTTGATTTGCATTCAAAGTTTCTCATTTTCGGTTTAACTCTCACCAAAACTGCATTTCTGGCGGCACATATGATGCGTGTCCCGTCGCCGGTCCAGGTGCTGCATTTGACAAGCACTTCCTCATTTTCGCTTTCTGAAAAGAAGCTCTTCACGTCGATCGTCTTCCATTCATTGGCTGATGAAACCTGGAACAACTGCATTAGCAAGCATACTGTTTGTTAATATAAAACGACTGCAAAACGATCAAAGCTGTAAGCTGAGCTGAAGTGGTCCAGTTTTGAGATATTTTAAAGGAGAAGTCCGGTCATATTCAGAATTCAAACTTGTGAAAGTACTTTAAATATGAAATTATTACATACTGCTCAATAAATGATAAGTGTTTTTAATCAAGAGTAATTTTCATTTGAATGTGCTTTTCTGGAGGTATCCATGTTTGTCAAAGAACACTACTGCCACCTACCGTTTGTGACGTCACGGTGCGGTATCGGCTGTATCTGGTGTTTGTCACAACGCGCTATTATCTAAGTCATCTTGAAAACATTTTTCTTCTAAATGTTGGCTGCATATTACACGTTTTTTCTCTGGCCAGAAGTTCGATGGCAAATCCTCCCTCTTCAAGTTGGCAATCCAACAATGAACCCGTCCGTGGAGGATCAGGAATCGGAAACGTGAAATAACTAGTTTTTTCTTCACTTTTACACAATGTATTACAACATCCAACTGCCATTCATGTGGGCATTGTCAGTTTAACTATAGCTATTGCAAATTTCAATGGTGAAGTCCTCTGGAAATCTTCAATAACTGTTGTTGATTGCAGATGTGTCTAGTAGTTCCCATTGATTTTGCTTGTAAAGAAGGGAGAATGGCGCTAGGCTTACCGCACCGTGACGTCACTGCCGGAAGATGTCAGGAGTGAGGGGTTACTATATTTGGGCAAAAATGGCCGCTCCCAGACTCAGTGATCAGGATGAAAATTATAGTTTTTTTTTTTACTGATTAATGCAATATTCATTAAATAACCGCAAACGTATTAATTTTAGGTATAGATAATGACCCATTGATTATTCCTTGCTGACCGGGCTTTTCCTTTAAGATTGAATAGAAATATCCACCTTAACGGTGCCGTCATTGGACGAAGTGGACAGATAACTATCATCTGGGGAGAAACAGCAGTGGTTCACTGGCTCAGAGTGACCAAACAGTGTGTTCTGCGAGGACGGCTTGTTCAGATTCCAAATCTAAAACCAAAGAGTTTGCAATGTGATCACTAAAGTAAAAAATAAATACATTAAAATAATACAAAGCTTTAATGAAACCCAAATATAAGATTTCACCTTTAACAAGCTGTCGTTTGAGCATGTGGCCAGTAGGAGGCGCCGTGTTGTGTTGGTAAATTCACAGTGGTTGACCTGCTCCTCATGCTCTTCAAAGACCCTCAGTAGCTTGCCTTGCTGTATGTTCCACAACTATAGAAGATCATCCAAAATTAAATGGACCCTAAATCGCAGCATTTTACTGCTGTCACTCATTGGCTGCTTTGGTATAGTGTGTCGCACCAGGCCTGAGCCCCTCACCTTGACTTTCCTGTCGCTTGAGCAGGTTGCTAGAAGACGGTCATCGGGGGAGAAGGCGCAGCAGAGGACTTCTTCATCATGGGCCTGGATCTCTGAGAGTTTCTCACCAGAGGTGCTTTTAAATACCTGAAATCACAAATATATAAAGCTTTCGATCAAAATCAATGGAAATTAGATTTAAATTCCCAAACCAGAAAATAAAAAAATTATAAACGGCAAAGTCCCAAATGACTGTGAGTAAACAAATAATTAAATAAAAACAAAACTAGGGATTGTTTAAAGATATTACATTTTTCTGTTATCAGCTTAAAACATTGTTTAAAAACTTGCACAGAAATATTACATATTAAAGAGGAAAGTTTTAAATAAAAAAGAGAAATGAATTAAGTATTAAATAAATACATCAGCAACAGATATATAGCATGATTTGAATAAATATAAGTGATGAAATAAATTAACTAAGCATGCAAGGATTGTGATAAAATAAATGAATTAACAAATAAAACGACCAAAATCAGACTTTTAAACATAAATATATGTAAATATGTAAAGCAAAACGCAAATATAATATCTAATTACATTTAGAAACCAATATTAATGAAATAAAAATCATATTTTTTAAGGTGATTATTTGAGATAAAATGTTACAGAGACAGAAAGAACCCAAGATAAACAAATTATATATATACATTTATATTATTAGGACATTTATCAATGTTTAGTATTTTTCTTTCTATATTTCTGTTCTACTTCAGACATAAACCCTTATTGCTTTCTGCCTGCAGATACCTTCAGCGTCTTGCTTGCTCCACAAGAAGCGATTTTGGTCCCGTCGTGAGAAAAGCAGGCGGAGTAGATGGAGCCCAGGTGAGGGTGAATTACCAAACGGGACAAATTCTCCACACTGCTCTTATTTCTGTAATGATAGGCACACAGACAGCTCAGAAAAACAGTAACAATAGGGTTATAACTTACCACTCTTAAAGCTACAGTGTGTAATTTTCAGCGACATCTCACGTCCAGACTGCAGACTGCAGCAACATGAACATCTCCCCCCCACCGCTTCTCCCCCCCAACAGTACGGTGAGCGTTACGGGACAAAATGTCTTCCACGACGTCCGCATCACCTACCTTCTCAAGTGATGAGGTTTGTTTACATAGATAATTTTACAGATAGTATTTATTAGTATCTATAGTAGTATTTAGTATCTATTGTTCAGTACCGTCTCAGTTCATCTCTCTCAACTTGCCGTAGTTACTTTGGAGCGTAATGGGCAATCTCGCAATCGCTAGTTTGTTGGCTCTGCGCTGCCGTAGCGCAAAGATGTCTGCCTCCATGGCTGCGAAACTCGCTCCTATGTAATTATAAATAAATTCTAAGGCAACGCAAATATTAAGGTTAAGAGGCTGAGCTCGTAGATGATGATAAATAACATAGTTATGTATAATATATTAAATTTCTGACTGTATATCCCTGTAATTATTACACACTGTATCTTTAATGATCAAGTAATTAACACTGCTTACTTACATTAATTCAAAGTAGAGCTTCCCACTCTTAGCCCGGTTCAGAGCCTGCTGCCGGGCTTGTTTGTAGACCTCTGAGGAGTGTGGCTGAGACAAAGCGAGCTGCACCACGTCAGGGAAAGGACGCTGCTCCAGGCGGTGGCCGCTAAGAGACAGAAACTCCTGAAACTGGCTCCGCACTTCACTGTTCTGGAGGAGGGGAGCAGAAAGGAGAACAACTTTAAAACTTACACAAAGACAGCAGCTAAATCTGCTATATCTTCCAACCGGTTTCATGTTTACTGACCTCTTGGTCCAGAATGGGTCCGTATTCCACGTAGTCATTGATGAGATGGGCTGGTCCCATTATCTTGGCCTTGATGCAGACCCAGTCCAGCGAGAACATGAGTGAGTAGAGCTCCTTTCCGGGACAAAAAAAAAAAAAAAAGACGACACGGTGAAGAAAATAAATACTAAAGAAGTTTAAGTGTTTTATATGCAAACCTAAAACAAGTAAACAAATATGCTGGCTCAGGATCAAGGAAGATGATATCTACATTTTACCTGAGACAAATTGGCTTTAGCCATGTGATAGGTCAGAAACCGGATCCAGTACAGACATTCCTCATCTCCAGACATGGGAGGAGCCTCTCTGTAGTGATGCTGGTACTGGTGCACCACCTTGCTGTGGAGACTCTGAAATATGAAAATTTTTACCGTTAAGCTCGAAAAAAAAAAATGAAACTGTGGTTCAATCAGGTGTACTTCTATTCTAAATACTTAATGCATCTTTTTGTAAACAATAAATAATCTTTGGATCTCATTCAGCAGTGGGTGTAATCACCTGAAAGGTTTTAGCCATTTTAATTATTGCTCCGACTGCAGCTGGATTATTTCTTTTTTTATTATGGATTATTTCTTTTCTATTTATTCTCTTTGCTTTCCAGTTTGCAGACTGGTTGCGAGAAAAAGGCGTGTGTTACATCTGCACAACATCGCCAACTACCCAAAGTTACACTGTAATTAACACACCATTACATTTAGCTAAATAGAAATGGTCAAATAAGTAAGTCAGGGAAGCGACATGAACAAACAAATAAAAAAACAAGAATATGTTTAAGCTAGATTACAAATCAAGTGCTAAATGAGATGATTTTTTTTTCTAGATATTACAGGAGATCAGGTAACGGATGGTTGCAATTATCTCCAATCAATAAAAAAAAAAAAAAAAAACATCAAACTGCAGTGAAGACTCTCATACTGAAACATGGAAAACTTTCTTCTTTTTAGAGAAAAGGCAAGCAGGAATTCCAGGATTTACTGGAAAAATCCAGTTTTAAGAGAATGAAAGTTGTTTTTGTTATACTATAATCACTTTTCTGTGTTTTTTTTTGCTCAAACCTATATGATTTAAAAGGGTAATCAGTTTACACATAGTTAATGCATTTAACATGTATCAAGATCACCAGGTTAAGCTGACAGATGAGGTTTTATGATGCACATAACAGTATTTTTTAACAACATTTCTATTTGTTGTTTTTTCTTTAAGTCTACATAAGACATTTCATGGTGTTTAGGGTGGGAACAGCAAGTTTATAAGTGTGTATATGCTTGCAAGTGTCCAGGGCCTTCTACAACAGCGTGCTGAGGAGGATACAGTGACAAGTTCAACTGTTTCTAAGTTAAAGATATTTGAATAAAAATGTTAATGATGCAATTTGATAGTTAAATGCTACTATTCAGTTGTTAGTAGATAACTTGGTGTTTCTAGGAGTTGTATCTATTTTTTTCCTTTTATATATTTATATTCTTATTTGTTGTTTTTTTAAAGCAAAGTTTTCTGAAATGTAAATAGTGCATAATAAATGGAGGTACCTGCAGTTGAAAATAAAAGAAAAAAATTTAAACAAACAAAAGATTGACTCACAGATTATTCCATTCATCCTATGTAGCTGAGAGCAGACTTTATTTTGGATACGTGTAAATGTTTGACATCAACATATGTGGACTACTATATAGGCAAATATATAACTGCCATCCACTCAATATTACTGTAATATTAAAAATGTTTAATTTAAAAAGAAAACTGTAATATAATATATAATTCTACTTTTATTAATGGTGCAATATGTGTGATTCATGACATGTTGCAACTAACATCTCATTCAGATGAAAATTATGAAAAATGAATCATTTTATCTGTTTTTTGGGGGTTTTTTTTTTACTATTAACAGACAGATGCATGTTTATTGTAGAAAGTTTTGATGTGACAAAATGATAATTGACAAAATTTCAACTGTCCCCGATCTCCCCCACTTTTCTGCTAATCTCACTTGTTAAGTTTTGACATGCTTGGGATAGAAAAAAAAAAGGGAAAAAACCTCTATTTGATTTCGGTAATGCTCCACCAGGAAGTCCAGCTGCAGGTCATGAAGGTAGTACAGATGGGGTTTAGAGTTTCTGTCTACAAAAAGCAGAGATTTGTTGACAAATTCTTGGAGAATGTCTTCCACCTCCTCTGGCTCCAGATCCCATAAAACACTCAGCACCTACATGAAAAGACAGAGAGAGACTGCCTTTATTATATTGTTTTTAATGAGGGTCAATATTTCCCAAATTCTGGTTGTTGTTTTTATTTTAACCCATTTCTCTACAGATTGGTGTACAACACCGTCTTATGAAAGAAGCTGGGCCAAGTCACCATGAAGGTTTAAAAACATCTCGCTAAAGTATTCAAACCTTTTTACTTTCCTTCTTTGTTGTCACTTTAAAACCTCCTATAATCATTTTTTCACATATTTATAAGTATTTTTTGTCTTAATATTTTTCGCTAACTCATTCTAACAAAGGTGTTTTTTCAAACTGAAATAATTAATTATTAATTCAAAATAACCCACAGAGAATAACAGTTAATCACATCACATAGCACAAATGCAAAAAAAAAAATCAAGATATGGCCATGCACTTAAAACGACAAGCCAGGAAATGATACCATGAATCAGAGGAAGCAGCCAAGAGGTCTAAAGTCTAAAGAGGAGCTGCAACGATCTATAACTGAGGTGGGTGAAGCTGGTGGACTTCACGCAGCAAGGTTGGATTTCTAAAGAAAAAAGCAACCTTTGGAAGAAAGCAATTCAAATTTCTGTTTGCAGCTTTCCATAAGCTTTATAGCAGAGACCAAAACCATGCATATATTTTCTATATTCAATTACAATAGCAGGAATGGTTAGTCAATAGGAAAATAAATATAACTAGATTCTGAACAATACTGAAAGAAATATTAGTGGCTGAAATTTCAAGAAGCATACAAAAATATCTGACTTTTTTTGTTATAAGTTTCCATTTGAATTTTGTTCAGAGATTCTGTTACAAAATTTAACAGAGAAAATAACTTAAACATATAGCATGAGTCAGATTTTTAACTATAAAAGGATTCATATTTAGCACAAAAGCAATTAAAAGAAATGTTAGTGTTTGCTGTTCGCATTTAACCACAAAAGGCAACAGCTGTGTGTTATATGGAAAAAACCTTTGCAGGAATCTTGACATCCTTTTCTAGCACAGTCAGGTCTTTGTAGAGCTCCCGATGCTCATCTGGTAAAACCTCGATGCTTGCAGCCATGGCCTGATCCAAAGCATGATAGTCATACGATGTTGACTTCTTTATGCGCTTAAACTGCTTCTGCTGCAGCTGGCGGAGGTAGTAAGGCCAACGGTCGGGTTTCTCTTTGAGCAGAGCGCCGATCAGAGACACCACCAGAGGAGAGCCTGGGCAGTGGCAAGAAGCACAATTTGACTTAAAAATCTCAATTTAAGAGTGAATCATATGAAGCCCTGATGTGGGAAACAATATATACTGCGTGCCCAAAAAATACTTATTAATTAGATCCCACAAAGCACTAATGCGCAAACTTGTCTCACGATGTACTTATTTGTAGCCACAACATAAGTATAAGCTGCACATGAAATACTGATGCAGCGCACCTTCTGTAACATTAGAGGAATGAACTAACATGATACTTGGATGGAGTTTTACTATAGAACTATTGTTTTTTATAGAAGAAGAGCAGCATATTTCTCTTAATCAATAAAAGGGGAATACTAATAATCCAAGATTTCTTTTTAATACAGTTGCCAAACTCAGCCACAGCCATAACTCTGTTTAACCGTTCATCTCCCCTTCTCTTAGCAGAAATTAGTTTATGGGATTCTTTATACATAAAATTGATTATATAAAAAAATAACACTATTAGCACCCATCTAAATATGATTGGTTAATCTTTGGAAGGTGAGGCAGCATCTGAGGTAATTTTACAACCTAACTGGGTTTGGACTGTTTTGATCTAGGGCCCTATAATTTCCACGATCACGGAATCGGCAAATTAAGGTGGAATCTAGGGTAAACGCGGAATTTCTACATTTGACATGAAATTCTGTTTTTGTGTGGAAGAAGAACGTATGTCGGGGGGAAATGCACACTGGGGGACGCAAATCTGGGTGACACAACCCCTCCAACTCAGCCTCCCCCATCAAAACATTGAAAAAATGGCGAAGTGGCTCTCCACAGCTCCGCTTTCGGCGAAAAAGTTGAGAAACACTTGCTTACATACTTGCTGTATTTTGCCTTGTTTTTTATGCACTTTAATGTACTGAATAGAAAATATGATTCTTTATTAAATACTTTAGAATTCTGAAATTGAGAGGTCCTATTTAATTTTTTTACTTGAAAAAGCTAATGGAGCACTTTTTTTTATAACCATTGGTTCATAACCATTAACATTTTGTTAGTACTTAGATTGCATTGTTATGTTGCATCATGCAGTAAAAGTACTAAGTAAATGTGTTTTTTTTACCTCAAATTTAAGGTCATTCCTATTTTATTTGTGTAGATTTTAATCATTAACATTAAAAGCACATTCCTTTTACGACTGAAATAACAGTAAAGGGTAAAAAAACTGAATTCGCAAAAATTAAAATGAAAAAAAAAACAGAATTTTCAAAAATTAAAATGGAAAAAAAACAGAATTTTCAAAAATTAAAATGGAAAAAAAACAGAATTTTCAAAAATTTGGGAAAAAATAAAACGGATTTTGGGAAAAAATAAAACGGATTTTGGGAAAACATAAAACGGATTTTGGGAAAACATAAAACGGATTTTGGGAAAACATAAAACGGAATTTGGGAAAAAATCAAACGGAATTTGGGAAAAAATCAAACGGAATTTGGGAAAAAATCAAACGGAATTTGGGAAAAAATAAAACGGATTTTGGGAAAAAATAAAACGGATTTTATAGGGCCCTATTGATCCAATTGAGCTTTCAGAGTTAGCGAAAGTATTATCTTTATGTTATGTTAGATTCCCCCTGATCTCCTCCTCCATTTTAGATATAATTAATCATCCCTGTCGCTGGCTTTTAAGGTAGCTGTAATTTATGGCTGAAAAATATTTTTTTATCTGGGAGTCAATTCTCCACAAGCAGTAGTCGTGAAACCATGATAGGCCAATCAGCAGGTGTTGTCAGTGCTGCGCTGCACCAATGATGAACGTAGAGGGAAATTAAATTTTTTAAAAGAGGAATAAGAAAAAGGTAGGGAAATGTCTTTTACTTTTTAAAAATGCTCTTATTATCATAAAAAAAAAAAGTACTCCATGCGCACATATTAGTATTAATTGGGAACTAATAGACATTTTGTGCCCTCATGTCAGTTCCTGACCCCCATAGAATCACTATATCTAAATATAAATAAGTTAATGTCATTTCTTTCTTTAGATCACAGTAACTTAAAAACAATTGACAGACCTTTACATTCTCTGACAATGCTGCGAGCCTCCTCGGGTAACGTGTTTGAGCTCATATTTGTGTACAGGGCCAGGATCTCCAGTGCCTTCTTATCATCCAGACCACTTTCTACTTCCACCTCATATTTTGGACCTAAAACATGAAAACAGAAGAGGAGATGAAACACACTGCTTGGGAAAAGCTGCAGATTTTTTTCCTAATGCAACAAAAAACAAAGAAGATAAGCTGTGTTCAGTGGAGATTGCATACCGCTAACAGAGTCAGCGAGGCTTCGATTTCTGGTGGTCAGAAGAATCCGACAGTGAATGTCAAACACTTTCAGCACTGAGCTGTCCCAGATGTCATCAAGGATAAGTAGAGATCTAACAGACAAAACAGAAAAAAATAAATAAATAAAAAAGAATTTCTGTTTCTGGTTTGACTGTTTTTTTTAATCAACATTTCATTTTATAGACCAACACAAAAATAGTCGATAACTGTGCTGTAAAAAAAATGCATCCTTTCATTCTAAGTAGAAATAAAAGTAGTCGTTTTGAACTGTAACAGAGGAGAATACACCATCTTACCTGGGATACCTGCGCAGCATCAGGAAGCGCAGGCGCTCCTTAGCTTCATCCAGAGATGTGGGCGGCCGAATATTCGACTGGGAATCCTGGCTCTGCTCCAGACGAAAACACAGTGACTGGATCTTCACCAGCAGGTCTGGTTTCTCCAGCTGACCAATGGAAAGCCAATGAACCCCCCCTGGGAAACATTCTGTGGGCAGAAGATGAGAAGAGGTGAGAAAATTTAAGCTATTTGAACTTTTCCACTATCCGTTGCATCATGTTTCATTGAGTCATTCAGATTTTTTTCACCTTCTATGAGTCCATGGTCTCTGACGGCCTCAGCTGCAAGCACGGACTTGCCTGACCCAGCCATGCCAAACACTGTCACCCAGCCACCTGCATCTTTCTGGAGCAAATAAAGTTTCTCCCTGACCTTATTCAGCAACTCTGGTCTACTGACAAACACCACAGGCCTCTGCGGGACTCCACCTTCACTGAGCACACGCTGGACTGTTGGGAAAGGCAGGAAAGAGTTCATATAAGGCATCCATGTTTGACAAATGTAAAATGTTAGGCTAAAGCAGGTAACTAAAACGGAATGCACATGATTGCTTCAAAACCCAAACACCTACACACTGAAAACATAACATCTGAATTCCCCGCTCCTCTAGTCAACAACATCCCACTTCTCACCATAAGATAAACTGTCAAAAGAGCTTTTATTTCCATCCACCGACACGTCTGGTAGGTCTTTTTGCAGCAGTCTTGCCAGATCGTCATACGCTTCCTTAACCAGCGCATTGTAGAAGGAAATGAAGCAACGATTGTCTTTCTCCAGCACAAGCTTAATGAGCGCTGCAGCCTGGTCTTTTCTGGTGGGCTGCAGGCAGAAATAAACAATGACTCATGTGACCTGAATGGCACATCAGACACATTGAAAGCAAACTTAACCGTTCCATCACAGTGGTTATAGCTACTATATGCCTGGAAAGTTTTCGTTTTTCTCATGCTCGTATACAGCTATTATCTTACAGACATTACAAGAATGGCACTGATATTTACAAATAAAATTAGACAAATTATGGGGAAACCAAAGGAACCCTTCCACAAAGTCTAAAGAACTACTGATAAAGAGCAGGAAGGTAGTCTGGTATAAACAACTTGTAAAAACTTAGAGTATGAGTAACTAATTATTCTGCTCAGCTTGGGTCACCTGAATCCTGATCTTCTCCTCCTCATCCACTGTCATCACACCATCACTGATCATGTGGTCCATAAGGAACTGGGGCTTGATGTCCTGCTCCAGTTGGTGGTGAAAGCGCATCAAGCTGCTCCGTGCCCGCTCCTCCAGGGCCATCTGTGCGGAGGTCACCGACCCTTCAGCAGCTGAAGATTTCATTAAAAAATTTACTGAGGTATTCGCTTAAAAAAAATGCTAAGCCATTTCAAATAAAGTATTTTAATGTATTTAAAATTAAACCTATATCTATTGCAGTTTGCATAAACTAACTGTAGGAGCTATTTCTCCATTATTAAATCTTAGAATTTGGATTATTTAGTTTGATTTGTTATTTAGAATAGGATTTATTTAGAGATTCCCTTATTTAGTTAATTAATTTTAGCTTGGGATGTGGGTGCTTCACAGTATAAATAGGGAGGTCTTAGGTAGCTCATCTTGCATGTGGGTGGTAATATGTTTTTTTTTTTACCAGTTCTCAGCCAGTTAATCAAACAGTGAGTTAATCAAAGAACAGGTGCAGGGATCCGTGAGATCAATAGAAGAATCCTGTGAGGCCTGTAACCTGTTTGTATGTACGGAGAATAAAGCAAGCAAACAACTGGATTTTGACCCTTTTTGATCTTTTTGGACTTCGTTAGCCAGAATCCACTGTTTTTTTCCAGTGGCTATTTCAGTTGAATTCACCTTTTGCTTTGATCACGTCTTAAGTTCTCCTGAATTATAGTTTAGTACAAATAGTCACTACACTTACATAAAAAACAGGAAAGTAAATGAAGGCCCACAGTATTACAGATCCTCCACTTTACTTAATAACAGTTATGAGAGTCTATGATTTACTGAAAAATGCAAAGCTGGCTGATTTCTTTTCTAAATTCTCCTGACCTAAAATTGTTGCTAAAAAGCAATAATTAAGGCAACCATGGCCTCATCAAAAGGTAATATGTTGCAAAAGGCTGAGCAGTAGTGATGTTATGAGATGAGGCTTCAAGGTGTGTGCCATGATTCATTTAGGGGAGGGGCCAAAATTGATGATGACCGAAGCCTCTCTATCGTGATACCATGTGACCACTTCAGGAAGTGGTTCAGAAAGCTCAAGAATTTTGAAAGGCTTTGAACAGCCTCACTACTCGGTCAAGATGTGGGAGTTTGTTGGAGAGTCGCTGTCAGTTGGATAGAGTTTGAATAGATTTGTTTTTCCAATCAATCTATTTGGTTAAAACTATTTTGGTTAAATTAAACAATGTAATGATCAAAATCTGCATAATCCACTGGACACAGTTGTAACTGTGTTAAGTAGTATTGCGCTCCATTGAATTGATATCAATGTTAGTGGCGTCATCTGTAAGACATAGGCTTCTACCCCTGAGGTTGCTGGTTCAAAACCCACCTTTGACTTTGAAAGTTGTGATGAAACTTAAGTATTTTGGCTTATGAGACTAATTTGTATTGGTTTGCCCTAGTAAAAATATAGATTGGGTAAATGCACTGCCAAATTAGATTGGTTGAACTCATAACTTCCAACCTGATTACCAAAAACTGTGGAAACAACTATAATGTTTGAATAAAAATGACTAACACCTTTCATTTTGCTCATCACTGCCAAATTTTCACAAACACTGTCAGCTTGAGTTTATTTCACTAAAATGTCAGAAAAACGGTGCACCTTAAATGATTACTCTCTTCTAAGACATTTTACACTTAAAACAACAACTTACAAATGATTTAATCATACAATCACTACTGAAGCAATCACTACTGAGTACCTTCATCCCAATATGCACAGATGCAATAATTACAGAGCCCAAATCCGTTATATAGTACATAGAAAGTGAATTGCACGAATGTTCTAGTTAACAGACATTAAACTATCATTATTCTGATTATTCTTACACAAATATCCCAAAAAAAGAATCTGACATTTGGGTTTGCATGAGGTGCCAGCCATAAGTACCACAACTACCAGTAGCCTGAAATAAACAATTCTCTGCGTCAGAGCCAACCCTGGTCCTCAAGGCACACTGCTCTGCATCTTTTGGATGTTTCTGAGCTTCAGCACACCTGATTCAGATGATTGCAGTTCAGCAAAGCCTGATAATCTGCTATCAATTGATAACAGGTGTGTGGAAGCTGGGAAACATCTAAAACATGCAGGGCAGTGTGCCTTGAGGACCAGGGTTGAAAAACACTGCGTTAGAGATTGTGGTACTGCATTAGTTTCACTATTAGAATGCAAGGACACACTGAAAGAAAAAGAGGAACATGAAAGTACTGAAAGCGAAAATATGACAGGGCTTATCAGATGCCCACCTGTTTTTAAGGTGACTAACTTCTCAAATCTACAGCTAACTTTTAAACGTCCATAAAGTCAAACAAATAATGAGAAATTGAACTTTAATACTTAATATAATAAACAAAAACCTATTTAATATCAAATAAACTCAGCGTTTAAAGGTATTTCTCAAGTCCATACACGACTTAGGCAGAGACAAAGAAAGCGGCAGGAAACATGTACTCACTGCTGTCTTTAGTGAAGAAATTTGGTGCTATATGTTGAATTGTGACCGTCGCAGTTAAGGCTCCTAGTTAGAAGATCCGAATGCTAGAAAAAAAACATAGCTTTCTATTTTAAAGTGACGCTACACGCCCAATTTAAGACGCGAGCTTCCGGGGTTTACAGCAAAAACAACTACTCCGGTTTGAGATAACCAATCACATACCGATATCTCGGCCACGTGAGCAGTGACCTCACGGATTAACGAAGCAGTAACTGGGCAAACAGCTGCTGCGTTCAGGTAATTTTCTCTGCGTCGTACATTTCTAACGTAGCCAATTGATTACAACTTTTTTCAGCAAATAATGTTTCTAAGACATCCATATAACAAAATACAATACATGTTTAGCAAATTAATTTGTTGAACCGTGCTGTACGCAGGTACATTTGGTGTCTGCGAATGTATCTAAAAATGAAAGCATAACCATCCTTCAGATTTTGTTTCATGATTCTGGAGAGATAATTTTGTGATTTTAATGTGTGTGTTTTTTCATCTCAATAGTTCAATGAAAGTTAGTCTGATTAATATAGGAGGAAATAAATCAGTTTAAGCACGATGGTGCCTTAAAAGTGAACTTTCCAGACAACACCCAAAGGTAACTGGTATTGCTTGATGACAGCTACAGGTTTCGTTTGAGTTTGTGTGTTTTTCTGTGTCTGTACAGGATAACTTGAAAAGTTTGTTAATGACCCAGATTGTAATCTCTATAGTTTTTTATTTATTTATTTTTATTATTACAATTTTTTGAGATTCTCCAACATCATGAGATAGGGCCATTTGGTGGAACAAACAGTTCCCCTCTAATCCAGAGGGTGGCAGCAGTGTGTATTGACAGGCTCAGTATCAGATTCAGCAAAGATTAATTTTATGGCAAACAAAAGCATATCAAATGGTTGGTTTGTTTTCAGGATCAACATAAAAACTTCTGAACAGATTTTTTTTTTAAATTTGCACCTCATGACAAGAACTAATTAATTAAAATCTGTGATTTGATGATCAAGATCGTGTGCAATTTTAACTGGTGTTGCAGCAATACCATTTTTTGGCCCCGATAGCCGATACCTGGCTTTGCCGTATCGGCCAATACCATATCGATACCATCTGTTTGAAATTGATATGTGTGTGTGTATATATGAAGAACTGCATACTACTTGGATGTAAAATAATTGCCATCATGGCTTTGTCAAGCTGCTGCCTACCTTTGTGAAGCAGGAAAAAAAAAAAATACTAATAAAAAGTGAATCCAGAAGAACTTTTTATTGCCTAATGGGTGACAATAGTTGAATAAACTTTTTGCTCTCAAAAATTGTATTGGTGCCCTATTTGTTGGTACTCGCTGATACCGATGCCACCATTTTAATGCTGGATCGGGGCCCCGCCTGATACTGGTATCGGTATCGCTGTAACACTACTTTTAACAATAGGTGTAAAGTCACAACATGGGTCAAAATGTGCTGTTTGGTGGAGATCTGCACTCTAGAAGTGCTTTTCTACATTATTCTGCTACCGGAGCTCAAGCTTTGTGGGTCCAACATTTGTGTTCACACAATCACACAATTAAATACTATGGCAATTAAATGTAGATAAAACAATTTAATGATGCTCCTTGCTTATCGTAATCACTCTGTACAATACACCAGTATAGCAGTGAAAACTCCCCACAGTATGATGCTGCCATCAACATGCTTAACAGTTATTACAGTATGTTCAGGTTTTAAATCCTTATACTTGCTTTAGCTCCTGCTAAATTATTTTTCTGGCCTTGTACTGGGTTTTGAAGATAGTACACAAACTGCTTTAGGTAGGGACAATTTCTGCAGCTTAATATATGCTACATAGTTTATGCTATATAAGTTTGTGCACAAGTTATAGTATGCATCTTCAACAACTTCTTTATTATTTCATCTGCTTTGTAACAATTTTTTGCTGCCCTTGTCATGCCTTATATTTGGCACATTATCTTTTCTCATCCTTACTGTGGCATAATAGTTCAATATAAATCTTGTATGGTCTCATCCACCTATAAGATACTGTCAAGAAGACATTTTTTTTGGTTGTAAGGATCCGGTTAGCAATTTACATCACACAGAAAATCTTTAATATCACACTTGGTTTATTTAGTTTCCACTATTCACACTTCTTATTCAAGTTTTTTTTTTTTTTTTTTTTTTTACATCAATTGTGGTACGGACAAAAATTGATATAAACCTCCCACATCTGTCTGTAAACTGCTTTTCTTTGTGCATTTTAAGGTTTTCAGAGGTTTTCAAACTCTCAACACAAACTATGAGTTTAGCACCTTTTCTTTTACTTTTTTAAACAAAAACAAAAAGACACAAATACTGAAAAACATTACAAGGTGTACAATGAAAAACAAACAAACTATATAACATGCCGTCCACTGGCAAATGTGTCAACAATACAAGTAAAAACATAACATGTGGCAAAGAACTCCAACACCAAGCTACTCATGCAAACAGGAAATTAAAGTTCTGACAGTTAAACATTTAAGCACTGAATGTGGCACTTACTATATACAGCATGATAATACCAGAACTAACTTAAATATTCAGTTTCTTATACTTGTATCAGTAATAAACACCTTGGATATGCAAGGAATCTGTAAAACTTCTCTACCAAATCTCTAAAAATATAAGCATCTCCTCTGTCTTGCTTTACATTTGATTATATGTGTTATAAAGATGTGCCCTTTGTCGTCTTATTTACAGCTTTGAGCAAAAAGGGGGAGGGAAGAAATAAAGCTGGATGTCAGATAATGTTCAGAAATGGAGTATTGTAACACTGAGTTTGTGCTCTGAAACTAAATGTTCACAATTCAGCTCACAATTAAAGCTGTTCTAGGATTTACTGTAGAAATGTTGAGATACAAATTGTTAGGTTTATTCAATGATGATAATTAAAGTAATGTTTGTTCATATGAAACATTGTAGAAATGAGATGCTTCACTCCTGTCTCATGATTCAGTAGGGAGACCATCCTGCCTTGTCATTCTAGTGGAGCGTCCTGTCTTTATGAACTGATCAATTGTTCTGTCAGAGAGATACTCTGTTTGTAACCATGTGTCATGTTCTGTTAATAAAACGCTCTGCAGAGGATGTCCGATGCGAGACAGTGTGTTTGAGTCTGGGGTTCAACTGTCTCTTCTTCTGCAGAAGCCGTATGAAAAATACCTTACTGTGTATTTCAGTTCTTCTTTTGCAAACCTACATTTATGAACCCAACACAAATAAAAACTGGAGACAATCCAGTTGCATGAAGCACAACTGACTACTTTGACCTTGTTTGATATTTGAGCTTTTTTCAGTCAAAAACATATGGTTGGTCTAACTGCTACCAAACAGCAGCTTCTTGATGATGTCCAGGTAGAACGGTCCATACACAGCCCTGTTGTTTTCAATCAGGAAGATGAATGATTTTCCCGTCAGTATTAATTCAGGCTTGATTGCGGCCAAGCCTGCTGGTACTTGCTCAAGTTTGTTCTTGGTGTTGGGGTTGGAAAGGAGCGCCGCAAAGTACTGCTGCACTCGATCCTCTGCAGAAAGGATATGACAAAATCAGGTCAGATTAAAAAAAAGAGCACTATTCAGGGTATTTATCACACCTGGTTGCAAAAAATCTTTCATGTGAAAATTCAACACTAAATAAACTCAAATTTCTACAGATTTGGGGTCTTTACCAACCATTTTTAAAAGTAAAACTACATATTTATTTTTAAGTCTTCAAATGTTGGACTAGCAAACCCCTGACAATGCAGAAAGTTGGGTTGTTTGATGCAAAGATTGATGTTTTAATAGAAAAAAAAACCCAACAACAAACAAATGACAGTTATTTACTGTACTAAAAAAAGAAGAAAAGATTAAGGTAGAAGCAGCTCCCTGAGTCACTTTTATTAGATCCTTACCAACAAGAGTACAGATGGGGTTGTCCTTCTGGCTGATGCTGCAGATCTGTCCTGTAAGTGTGGTCTGCATCTCTGGGGTCAGTGGAGGGTAGCCTCTCACTGTCAAAGACTTGTTGAGCTCACAGCCTATCTGAGCACTGACGCCCTCAAGTGTTTTTTCCATGTTATAGTCTCTGTAAATAGAATAAAGTTTAATTCTCCTGAAAAAGATAATGATTCATGTGTTTGAATGTGGGGATAGAAATGAGGATGAACTGACGGTCTATGCATGCCCTCTAGCAGAACACTGATCATCTTCTTCAGGCAGTCAGAGAGCGAGGAAATCCCTTGAATCGGCCCCCCAATGGTGCTGTTCACAATCAGCAGCACCTCATTCACCGTCTCTAACAGCTTCAGCTGCCTCTGAATCTCCTCCAGACGGGATTCGTCCATTACCCAAGTCTACAAAACCACAAAGAAGCAATAAAATACTTATGTTTAGATACCCTTAGGACAGGGGTCGGCAACCCGCGGCTCCTTGATGCCCCCCCCTGGAGCTTCTTCAAAAGTTTATGAAAAAGATTTTCTTTTTTAGTTTGTTTATTTATTTGTATAATAAAGATATTTAAACAATAAATGTAAATATTTCTGTGGGCATTTTGAAGAAAGTTAAAGCTCACCCAAAAAAAGGAATAAATAAAAAGATAAAGAAAGAAAGAAGGTTTGCAGTCGCAGCAGATTCAGTCATGTCTGCAAGGAAGTTTGTCGGTCGTGGGCGTAAACGCAGGGAAGATCCATCACTCTCACCCTCTCGCTCACCCTATGATGGTGATACAGTCTGGAGAAGAACTGACGTTTTCCTCCTGCGAACCCCCTTTTATACCAAAACACTGCCAATACGGCATTAAACAGTAGCTGTAAGTTAGAAACACGTTTAGCGGTCACCTGGAACACGTCAATTACGTTGATAGGCATTGGAGATAAGTTCTTGATAAGTTACGCTTAACTTATGCATAAGTTAATCGTACACATCCAACATATGCCAGAGTTTTTTTCCAGATTTTTCATACATCAGGCATACGCTGGCTAAATCGTCAAGGCGTAACCAGGGCTTTAGGATGAATGTGGAGCATATTTTTGTTTGGATAAGATGAGGAAAAAAGCTAAACAAAATAAAAGGAGGCTACATAAACAGAACGGATTACCTCAGGCACTGGAGTCTTAGAAAAGTCCCAAGTGAGGAGACTGAGGCAGGCTGTATTGAGGATTTGGTTTGGACCAGGAAGAGTTTGCTGCCCTTCCCTGGGATCAGACTTTGCTGGAGGGACGGTTGCCGGCAGCAGCTCCTCCAATGCTGACTTGATCCAGGCGGTGGTGCGGTCTAAAGCAGCTAAATACAGAACAGTTTTGTTTCTAACTTTGGGACTTATTTATTTCACATTATTCAGAGAAATAACACTTTTTTTCTTTACTCACTCGGCGTTTTGTCCAAGATGCCCTGAAAAGTTTCTCTCTCGTATTGAACCCCGTTCCTCTGCAGAAGAGGTTTTAGGCTTTGAATTGTAAGGCTGACATGGTCTGCTCTCATCAGGTTCAGAACACGGAAGATCTCCCTTGTGAGCACAAGAAAAATCAAAAGGCATTTTATTTTTGTTTTACAAACTAAACAAATATAACAGCGTTTCTCACTTAAATGCATAAAAGCAAACAGTTTTATTTACTTGAATAGTGTAACAATGTTGTCTGTGCTTTCCCGTAGCTTCCTGATTTCTCCATCCCTCACTGGAGCACACATCTTTCCCATGGTGGTAATGATATAAGACGCAAGTCGCTGGATGTCTACAGCTTCATTTTCAGCCTGCTGACGAATTAGGTCCATGTCCAGCACCTCCATGATCTGGGTCCGCATCCGATTGGCACCCGGGTTAAGGAACGACAGCAAGATCTGTAGGGAAGGGCAAAACACTTAGGTTGAACGTCATTCTATGCTGACCATATTTGGGTTTTTAACTCAAAGCAGACACAAGAGAGAAGAGGCAATCTGGTTTGAACTAATGTAAAGAAGCTGCTAACATCCGATGCAGCACTGACCTCTCTGATCTCCTGTAATAATTTAATGGCGTGCTGATACTCAGGCGGGTCGTCGTTCAGCTCAGTCTCCAGGATATCCCAATAGGCCTTTTGGACATTATCTCTTACTGCATTCAATAAACTGCAAAAAAACAAACTATTCACTCTGTAGAACACAGTGAACACAAATGCTGCAGTGTGTGACTTTTGCCATGAATTTTATATCTAATAAGCTGATTTAGGTTTTTGGATACTAAGAAGCAGCTTTCAGGTTACTAGCAACTGTCAGCTTTTTATTTACTGCTGGAATTAGACTTTAAATTATTTGGAAACGACTTCACAACCTTTTACAGACCAGAACGCAGCAGCAATCGCTTCTCTAAGATCACTGCTAAAACTCTGCATTTTTGTAGAAGTAACACCACTCTTGAATCTTAAAGCTACACCAAGGGTATACTTAGTATTTTATATGATTCTTCAACTATTTTGTTCAATGCTAGACTTAAAGCATTTTTCCCCCTTATTTGATCAGTTATTACCATAGAAAGATATGAGTGAAATTAACATTAAATTCCATTTTAGTTCTCATTGGACACAGACAAACATACTTAAATGGATTATGGGAAGTACCTGTTCTGTGGCCCTCTGTTTAGGTCCAAATGGAAATCAAAATTGGCAATCTCATGTGCAAGTTTGAGATCAAAAAGTTCTCTTCCAGCCTCCATGACTTCATCTAGAGACAGGGTTTTGGGTGGACTTGCTGTGGGAAGAAAACATAGTTATTAAAGCTATGGAAAGCTATTAATTGATAAATTTGCAGCAGTTTAAAGTAAACACCATCTTGTAAAATAGAAGCCAGCTACAAGAAAAGTAGAGAAAACAAGTGATGGACAACTTGAAAAACTTGCAAATACTGAAATGGACTAACAGGAAGGAGTGCTTTGTTTGCTGGAGCCGTCGCTGTTGAAACTGTCACGAGAGCAGTCTTGGTCACTAGTGAGCGATGACTCCACATCGCTGCTTTGGTCCTCACTCCTGGATGATGAGTTGGCCCTCTCATCATTTAGAGGCATCCTGGTTTACAGCTGCACAGGAGATATTCATAAAACACAAGGTCTTGAATCACATTTTCTCTCATCACAACTTAAAAGTACTTTATTGGTTTTTTTTTTTATGAGATAGACCACATACTGTGAGGATTGTTTTGAAGTTGAGGGAAGCGATTCCTTAAATAACTCCTCTCCTCCACTACTAAATTCCCAATTAGTGAAGCTTAAATTTCCATTTTTCCAAACTTTAAACAAATTATAAATCTGGGGTATACATATCAGTTGATTCAGTTATGAACTGTCCTTAGTGCCTAACAAATAAAATACCATCTCATCTAAACAGCATTAAACTGCCGAAGAGGAAGAGGCGAAAATTTTTGGTTGCCTATGACTGCATCAAAAACACTGCTACACACAACAGCTGGTAGGCTGGTTACCACAGATACGGCAATAGCTATTGAAAGTGATACCACTCGAGCTATCGAACACAGAGGATTTCAACAGGATGTAGTGTTAAACTCAGACAACACATAAGGGATGTGCTTAATTGTTTGGTTTTAGCCTCAAAGGAAAACATTAAAAGACCACTCTCCAACAGAAAGCTGGTAAAATGACATAACAGGGGGGATCATTTTACACCTGACCATTCGCCGTCTGTTTGATAGAGAAGTATATCACCCCATGGGGAGCATTACTTTGCTTTTATTAGCATAAACACCGAGTACAGGACATGCAGAGGGAAACTTGCATCGTTTTACTTCCTGGTCTCAGTTATCTGCAGCCAGATATGAATACATGCTCAGCTCTGGCAGTATAAAGATAGCTCAAGGGGTGAGCATGAAGGGAGGGAAGGGGGGGTTAACAAGATTAAATTCTGCAAATGATCATCAGCTAAAACTGACAGCTAAATCAAACTGAAGCAGCATTATTTTTTTTAAAGATAATCCAGTAGGTTTGAGTGGAGCAAGATAATTAGGGATTAGATGTAATCTTTATTAGGAAAATCCCTTTTGGATGTTTTCTGAATATGTAGAACTAAATGTTGGCTCAAAATAATGCAAACCAGGCTGAATTAATATTCTTTAAACATGAAGAAAAAATTAAATAACAATGTTACACAGTTTTTACATTGTTATAATTACATGTAACAAGTGACATATTTGGACAAAAGTATATCAATTTCCATCAATGTTCAATAAACAGAAAACAATAGACTAAAATTGTGTTTTACATTAAACAATAATAAAAGCTATTGAAAAGGATCTGATTATTTAGTCTATAATCAAAACATTAAACAACCACATTTTAGAATGATAATATACCAATATTGCTGCAACAATGGGGTGAAATAAATACTAAAACGTCTATAGTTTTATATAATGATCCCCTAAAACACCAAATATTACAGCAGAATAATGTAAACAAAGCCTTAAATAAGGAAGGAGGGGCAATCTACAGAGGAGCTTCTGCTATTGGCTGCTGCTGCCTGTCAATCATCCTGCCATGGAAAACCTTTGGTTGTCTAGTTTTGCACATGGATAAAAAATATCCACACATACGTAAGAAATCAGTGCACGTGATCGGAGCTACTGACCAAAACAAGAACCTTGTGTACATTTGAGGCCGTAGGTTAGATTTTAACTCATAACATCTGTTTGTGCAACGACTGAATGCATTCAGTTCAACTCGGCGAACACGGAGCGAAATGTCAAACTCGACAATAATGTTTACATTTAACTGAATGTCTCGTGAAGCATACAGGCTGTGTTTTTCTTGGTCCAGCTGTCAAAGATCAATGCTTTTGTTTGCCTTAACGTCTTCGACTTTCAATCTAATACTGTACTTTTATTTCCGCTTTAAAACAAGGTGACACTCGGTGGTAATAGTCAATGTCGTCAAAAAAACAGCTATTGAATTGGACGGGATACTAAACTATAGAGTATCCTTCACAAAAATAGGATTTACCTCATGGAAGTTCGCACAAAAGAAGACTGAAACTGTGTCAGCAGCGTCGAGTTCAGCTCTATTTGCCGTTTAAAGGTCCCAAGCTCCGAGTCTAATGGTTCAAACCATTTCACTCATGTTGGTCTTTTAGTGCTAAACAAGCTAACAAACAACATCTTATTTCACAAAATAATTGATATCTACATTTTATAGTATGTGCGACACTAATGTAAGTGGTAAGGAGGTTCGAGAAGGATACTATTGGTTAAACGTAAAGTTGCAAATGTCATGTAAAATGGTATTGTCCAATCTGCCTCACAACCCAGGTGTACGGCAAACCATAGTATCATATAATCAAACAACTTGTTTATCTGACTTTTTAACCATTAAGAATGTATGATGACTTATACAGATTTATTTTGTCATTTTGTGTACGCAAACGGAAATTTCTTTAAGAATAGCTCTCCAGATAATTTCATTTTTTTAAAGTGCATACTTGAAAACAGCAAAAAAATACGTAAAATAAGTAATACAATCATATGACTGTATATTTACAGTTCTAACATTTCAGGCTTTTTTAAGAATATTTTCTTTAAAATAAAAATAGGGGCTGCTCAATGGCACAGTGGGTAGTACTGCTGCCTTGCAGCAAGAAGGTTGCGGGTTCTCTTTCTGCATGGAGTGTGCATGCTCTCCCTGAGCATCCTTTGGGTTCTCTCCGGGTACTGCGGCTTCCTCACACAGTCCAAAAACATGATAATGTTAAAAATAATAATAAGACTTGGACTCAGGCAACTTTTATTGTCATTTTGTATACACAACACACAGTGTACACAACACGAAATTTTGTTTTGTACAGCTCCCATGACATTTCTATTTCTTAAAGTGAACGGCATATTTTGTGGAATTGTCGAGAGCTATATCAAGTCGCTGCCGCCATGATGAATGTTCAACAACAATAACAAAAACAGTAATACAAATATAAAATCCATTATTCTGTTTTTCACAATAAGGCATTTAAAACATCCAGAATATGCTTGTCCTTGTCTTCCATTGTCATCTTAGATGACTCAGACAATGTTATAAAATACATGATTTTTTTTTCGTGAGCTTTTGACCTCAGACTTTAAACTTTACATAATACAATTTAAATGGCTCTGATATAGTCTGTACAAGTCTAATTTAAAGTTTTTTAAGGCTGATCTGTTTTATGTTTAATGATCTTAAAACATATTTACTAGATTTGTATAGCTACATAAGTGCTGTGTTTTAGTGTCAAATGTTGGTTTTTAATATAATTTTTTTTTTCAAATACATTCTATGTCGTCTGTACTCATTTAAATGTGGGCAGGACCAAGAAAACTCCAAGAGTATATGTTTGTTTGTGTTTAACTATTAAATGATAAAGCTGACTTCCATTCACCTAGAAAGGACGTTTTTTTGTTTACAGACCTTTCTCGTCGAGGTGTGACTCTTTTCCTCGCCGCTTGGAAGCAGCAGTGTGTGCCTTATTACAATGTACCAACGAAGAAGAATATAGTTGTATGATGGCGGTTGATTTGACTCCACGGTTTCGAAGGTTGAATAGTCAAACGAGAAGTCTCAGAGAAAATACCCCGAATGGTAAGATTTTAGCGAACAAATATATTTATTTAACATAGCCACAAAAACTTTGAACTGGAATATATCTTTATATAAATAATTTGAATAGCTACCTCCTCTTAACTCGATGTTGTTTTGCACTTCGAACCCTCAAAGTGGTTCTTTATCTGTTTTTCTTTAGTCTGGGGAAGAATTATAACTGATCTCTTATTTTATAGCATCTAACTAGAGACCTCAATAACGAAATGTAATATAACGGAAGTTTACTCTGTTTTAAATTTGCTGCTTAAAAGGCGATTATGAAATTCCTCTGGAAAGTGTTAATATAACTGGTTTTCTAACATTATAAATTTCCCAGTTTTCCCTGACCTGCTTCCTTAAACCTTCTGAAGAACCAATCACTATATTATGATACTGCCACCTACGTGCCACGCCATCTTTCTTGTTCTGCATGTAAACCAAAAAAGTCCTGGGAACTTTTTGTCTTTTGGTGTTTCCACAGTGCTGTTTGTTCACTAATGTTCTCTGAAAAACCTCAGATCAGCTGTAGTTGCAGGGAAATAAAATGATCCACAGTTTGACCCTATTTAGCTGATTCATCAAAGCAACAGGCTTGTTTTATTTAAGAGTGTTAGACTAAGGATTAAAGATTTTCTGCTACTATTTTATTTCTAAAATCCTAATATTCCACTTTGTGTTGATCCGTCTTATATGATCCTCCAAAACATTACCTTTATGTTGTCAAAAGTGAGACAGTTCTTGGGTTATGGACACTTTCGCATGGCACTCTTTATCATTTTGAGACATACAACACACCTGCAGCACCTTTTAGAGATCATCCCCTATTTGAACTTTCAGATTTCATCTTTGCTGGTGAAGATTCTCAGTCATCCAGGTAGTAATCATTTCAAAAAAGTAAAAAAAAAACAGTCCACTGGACTTTGTTTCCAAGTTTGGAAACGTTTTGCTTCCCATCAAGGATGCTTTTTCAATTCAGGATTTTAGAATAGCGTTGAGTTCGAGGCTTTATAGAGTGGACTTGTTCAATTTACATGTTTTTGAAGCCAAAACAAGGCTTTGTTTTGGCTTTGTAAAGCCTCTAACTCAAACCTATTCTGGATGGGAAGCGAAATGTCTTCAAACTTGGAAAGAAATTCCAGTGGATTGTTTTTTAACTTTTTTGCAAAGAATTCATCTTTATTTTGTACATAATCATTTTTAGGACAGAGTTTGATACTTACCTGTTACCACTTTTAAAGAAACCCCCTTTTAAGTCCACCCAATTTGAACCATGATCTTCCAACAGATTTCTCAAGGCCTTTCGGTGCGACACAGCTTTGGCAGAACATCATCCATGCCCTGCGGACTCAGGTGGAGGTGTGTCGCCTCAGGAAACACCTCCGTGTTCACACCGAATGCTTCACTGGGTCGGACGCCGTGGATGCAGTTCTCAGCTACCTGATGCAGAACGTGGTGTTCTGCACCAGCGAGGTGTCGCGCCTCAAAGCTGCTCGGCTCTGCCAGGCTCTGATGGAGGCCAAGGTGTTTGAGTCGGTGGGCACAAAGCTTTTTCGCAGAGACAAAGAGGCGAATTTTGAGGACAGTAGCGGCAGTCTTTATCGTTTTATGGAACAGAAGACCATAAATGGTCCTGCCATCAAGGAGGACAGCAGGGATGCAGAAAATATTCTGCTAAATGAACATGAGACAAAGAGGAAGAAGATCTCAAGGTTGGATCAAATTTTATTTTCTCAGAATTGTGATCGTGTCTTATCTTAACTTTGTTGTTCAGATGACATTAATGCAGTCTGATTGAGCATGGATGTTATATTAATTAACTTCTATTTAATATTTCCATGTAAATAATCTTGGTTTTTATGTATTTGTAGTTTATGAGGATTGGTGACTTCCCTCCTTTTTTATTGTTAAATCCACTACGTGGAAAGCTAAAGTATACTTGGCAGCAATCGGGCTCCACAGCATGATGTTGCCTACGCCATGCTTAACAGTTGGCTGGTGGGAAGCCAGCTTTGTCTTTCGACAAAAAAAAAAAAAAAAATTTCGGTTCTTCCAAGATGTTGTTGTGCCTTTAAACTCCGAATATAGGAGATTGATTAGGATGTTTAGAACAGCTGAGACTTAATCCGCTGCTACATTAATTTCATGTCATTTACTGAATGATTTAAATGATTCTGAACAGGAGTGTGTTGGTGAAAACAGCTCGTACTTACTATGTATATGTGGCTGAATGTTTAGATGTTAGCCTTACTACTGTGGCCTGTTGCGTATCAGAAAACGTTCAATACTAATTCAAACCTGTGCAATTAATAGTTCTTTTGAGTATATAAAGTAAGGTGTTGTTCTATTCCTCCACTCTTCTTGCCCTTTAGGCTTAATGAAATGAGGACCTTCTCCAACCCTCTTGCCGTCGAACCATCAGACAGGAGAGTCGAGCGGCTTTTCCGGACCATCAACCTGCAAACGTCCTTCTCCCCTGTTAGGAACAGAGCAGCCTCCGCTTCCAGCTTCCTGTCTAAAGCTGGTAATGATAGAACTGTTTGGTTTTGGGATCTTATTATTTTAGTTTTGTTTATTTGTATTTTTTCCCTCCGTCTCCAGTGGTGGATGAGGTTTGGAAGCAGCAGACCCTCCTGCAGCTGCTGCTGATCATAGAGCTGCCAGTGTTGGACTGCATACTCACCTCTCCTGAAAGGCTTCGTTCTAGAACCTGCAGGGCTCCTCTGGCCAACTGCGACCTGGTTATCTCTAACACCTGTCTGGAAAGAGACCTTCCTGATTCACTCAGCCTCCTTCAGTCCGTACTTGATCAAATGTTTAAACACTGACCCTTCGAAATGTGTGTTGAGAGGATTTTGAATGTTTCACCCCCTTTTTCTCCACTCAGAATGGATTCATGGCTTACAGCGGCAGCAGACTGCCTTGAGCTGTTTCCAGATCAGCTGATTATGGTCACAGGGGAAAATCTCAGCCAACAAAGTGGTGACAGTGCAGAGCAGAAGAGACTCCTCTTTGACACCATTTCCAAGTATTACAACGGACAGGAAAAAGCGCCACTAATATCAGGACGCTACCTGGATATACATGTCGCAATTCTGCATTTATTGGGTAAGAGCAGGCCTGCAGATGTAGGATGACATGTGAAGGGTTGAAGTATGAAGTTGTAGTTTCTAATGTCTTTAGTTGGTTCTTTAGATGATGGGAAGACGCGGGAAGCCGTCAGAGCGTCTCAGCTGTGTTTGCGGCTGCTGGAGACGAGTGTGAGGGATGAACTGAGGAGACTCCTGGCCTTCATGGCTGCTGCTGCTCAGTCGGAGGCTTGTCGGCTGCAGAAGCAGGTAACAAAAAAACTGACCTCCCAGCTGCTTTTCCTCTGTATCTTCATTTTTAATATGTTTAAGAAAAAAGCTCCTATATTGATTGTTTTCGTTGATAGAATTAGAGCTGATTGACTCACTTCAGCCTGTTTATTTCTTTAGGTTGACAACAGGACTTTTGTCTGCCGCACTTTTCAGAGAGCTCTTGTTCAGAGCCATGAACTCACTCGACCTCAGAGCGAAACCCTGGTACTGTTTCTCATGGACCATCATGCTGAACTCTTTAAGGTGCGTTGCTTTTAGGGCCATTTGTTAGATTTCACTTTTAGATCCAGGAAAATCCTTCTGTATCTCACAGCTTTATCAATCTTGTGCAGAAACTAAAAAAAAACTTGACTAACTGTATCTAAAGAGCCTTGTAAAAGTATTTATAAATCTATTAGAAAACCACACTTTAATGTACGTTTATCAGGATTTTCAGTTTTTGTCCTGCTTTAAGGTGAACATCTAAAGTAAGTCTATAACAAATATTTCTTCTTTTTCCCATTTTTTCCTTATTTCCATCCCTCTGCTCAGAGTGATGTTAACTGTTAGTTCACCACAAACTTTAACAACAGAATTAAGTGGTGCTGCATCCAAATGAAAGTCCACTTTTTAAAGTTTAAAGAAATGTACTTTAAATATTTTTGTAACATTGTATAAAGATTATTTTCTCTTGTATTTCCTCCCTGGCTGTTCTGAAAGACTCCTGCAGCACTTATTGAAGCGGTGAGAAGAGCATTAAGGACCTTGCAGCAGGGGAAGGACCCAGATTCAGTTGCTAGTAAGTTGAACTTTGATGAAGCTTTAACATGTCATCTAAAAAAAATCAGTTTTGAATGAAATTTTCTTTTCATTTTGTAAAGAAATATTTTTGTGCATTTGATTTAGATATGCAGTCTGAATTTCTAACTGCAGAAAGTCATAATCCTTGCAATTCTAAAGTTGTTTTTATGTCCACTTGGGGGCGCTGCTGTTCCAGGTTTCACCTGAATGTTAAAGTAATTTAAATGCAGAGTGAATACAAATTGTTCCCTCTGTTTTGCAGCCTTTACTTTCTGCCAAAGGGTAACCCGGCAGGAGTACGAAGATCAGCGGGAAGCCAGCACTCTTGAAAGTCTCAAACAGCTCCTCTGTCACATTTCATCCAACACGAGCATGGCTGCAAAGGAGAAGAGGAAGCTGCTCAAGGAGTTTGAAAAGCATCACCCAGTGGTCTTCCTCCAGCATTTTTCTTACTCTTTCTAAATCAAATGCTGTCAAAATGTTATTTGATATGTGAAGAAAATTGAATAATTTTAACCAAAATTTGCAAATCAAAGTAAAAAAAAAAAGACATTTAATTATCCTAAATCAAATTAATGTTGAGACTTGTTGCTTTGTGTTTGAGTTGTTTTAGGAAAGCATATAATGAAACGAAAATGGATAAAAGTAGGAACTTTTGTTATTTGAAACTTGATTACGATAAACCCCGCTTGATGTTTTAATTTAACATTCTTCCTGTGCAGTGTTATAACACATTTATATGTAAAAATATCAGTTGGAAAAAAGTTTTTGTAGCTGACCTTGTTTTGTTGCATCAAAAGGTGTAAGAAAAGGGAAGGAAAATAATGACACTGAATTTTGTAGTATAAATCTTTTTTCTTTACTTTTACATAAGATTTAAATGAAATGAAGGCTAGATTAATGGGTTATTATGGTAGTACCTCAGGGTAACATTTCATTTGTAGGTTCTCAGGACATTTAGTGCTACTAACTATAATGTTTATAATTTAAACTTTTAAATACTTGAATTGATATAAAATTAAGTGAGTATTATAAATGACTTGGTGTAATTTTAGGCCGCTAATGTATTATTTGATGAGATTGGCTGACGCATTTTGATTTTAGTTTTATTTTTGTAAAACAATGTTAAAAGAATGACTCTAATTGTTTTTCTCATTTTATAACACTGAAATAATTAAATAATGCACTTTATTATGTTGAATTAAAGCTGTCCTCCCAATTAAGGACTGTATTTTCTTGTAATTATTATTTTTTTTTGTTTAACTGTGCCACCATTAAAGTATTCATTTTAGAACTTCACATTCAGTTATCACCGCAAACCTTCATGAGTTTTTATGGGTTTTTATCTGAACGTATTAAGAGCAGAAAATAAAACTTAAATATATGCCCTCTATTAACATTAATTTGTTGAAGAAAAAAAAAAAGAAAAGGAAGAAGTTGAATATTTTAATTTCTCAACAACTCTTATTACTTTTCGTTTTTGTTTTGAAGTTTTAATTAAACAAGTGTTATTTTTTTATTTTTTCAAAATAAACTCAGATTTTTTTTTTTAGTACCAATACATAACTTATCAGAAAATTATAGTTCCATATTTTCCATTAGTGCATCTAAAACCGTTTTTTAAAGTTTTTATGACAATAAAACTTGTTTTTCTAGAGCCTCGGAAAATGTGACGTATGATCACCTGACGCAACTGAAAAAAAAGAAAAAACCCGGAACTAAGCTGCCGTTTTCCTAGCATGCTAAGCTAACTCATTTCGTATGCTGCTGGAAGGCGACATGGGGGCTGTATTTCACAGCCTTTAGTGATCGTAGCGGTGCATGCTAATAATTCTAATCAGACTGAAATCTGAGAGTTTCCTTTTTATTACGGTAAGTAGTTCGGGGATTTTAAACGGGCTATTTTTTAATAAAACATTGTTGTAACGCCGCTGTCTACTTGCGCAAAACTGGTGGCTAGTTTGATAGCTTGAGTATATCTCCCAGCAAAATACCTTTTATTTTGTGATAGCACTACATAAGCTTAATGTCAGTTAAATGATCATATCGTATATTAGATGTTTGTCTCAAAAATATATTTATTTGCTTGGAAAAAATGCCATTGTTCGACCAGTATTAACGTTTGCATTCAGGCTACAAAAAGACGGCTTACTTTGCTAACCCCCAAAACACTTCACTATCTGACCTGCCTGTTGAAGTAAAACTAAGTGAAACCTTCTCTTTTTCAACTTGACGCCTAAAAATATGCTTGAAGTTATGAGTCGTTTATCTACGTCATGTTTTCAACCGTTTTATTAATGTTTGACGTGTCTTGCCAGGAAGTGTCTGCAGGTGGTTGCCCTTTAAAATGGTCATCTTATTCATTAGCGCGTGCGTTTCCACAGAGGTTCAATTCCCCTTTAAGATCACTTGAGGACATTAGTTTATACATATAAATTACTCCAATTCAAGTGCCTGGAAAATCATCAGTCTTATTACTGTTTTTCGGTCCGTTTTTCGGCCTCATCAGATCCCAATACCAATTATTATTTATTTTGTGTGAAGGTAAATGTCAAGTTTGAAAGATGAAAACACTAAAATTTTAAAGGCAACCTTATATGATTAATAAAATAGGTTTGCAGCCAAACAGACATTTTATTTGTAGCTCTGTAACACAAATTTCTCATCAGTGTTATCTTTATGTGTAAGAAGATGCTGTCCTCTCTCTCTCTCTTTTTTTTTTTTTTAGACAGCTAAATATGTTTTTAATGGAACAGGTGTAAATGCTTTTTTCCCCCTTTTTTTAAGCCAGCTGACCCAACAGTGTGCAGGGACATGAGAGGCAGTGCCCTTGTTGGTATATGTTTAAAACGTAGAACCCAAAATTTCAGACACTGATGCTTCTTTTGGCTTCTCATCAAAATGACTTCAAACCATAGGAACATTATCTCAGAAAAAATAGCAACTTTGAGACTCTTAGCTTTTTAATAATAATAATAATGAATTTTATTTATCATGCACTTTACATTTGATTTCAAATCTCAAAGTGCTACAAAACAAGTTTAAAAGACCATAACATTAAAAACAGAGTAAAAAGACAGTCATTAAAATCAATACATTAAAAGGCATACGTAGCCTATTAAAAAAAAATCTAAAATCAACAATTGTAGGAATTTCTAAAAAGGAAAGTTTTTAGTCCTTTCTTAAAACAATCCACCGTCTGTGGGGCCCTAAGGTGGTCTGGGAGGGCATTCCACAGACGGGGAGCTGCAGCTTCGAAGGCCCTGTCGCCCATTGTTTTTAGCCGTGTCCTGGGTGGGGCCAGACGGTGCTGTTGGCCTGACCGGGTCCGGGAAAAGGTGTGTGGTGTGAGCAGTTCAGTGAGATACATGGGGGCCGCACCGTGCACACAGTGATGGGTGTGCAGAAGAATCTTGTACTCTATACGGGCGTGAATGGGCAGCCAGTGTAAAGTGTGAAGGATGGGAGTGATGTGCTGGTGTTTCCTCACCCTCATCAGGACCCTGGCAGCGCTGTTCTGTACATACTGGAGCTTCTGAAGGCTCCTGCCAGAGATCCCGACGAGGAGAGCGTTGCAGTAATCCAGCCTGGAGGAGACGAAGGCGTGGACGAGCTTCTCTGCAGCAGGGAGGGATAGGGAGGGACGGAGTTTAGAGATATTACGGAGGTGAAAGAAGGTCGTTTTGCAGATGGAGGTGACATGATTGTCAAAGGAGAGGTGGGGGTCAAGCTTGACCCCAAGGCTTGTAACAGAGGGAGAGAGGGGAATGGTATGACCACAGAATGAAACAGAGGTGAGAGGAGAGGAACGGAGTTGATGAGGAGTACCAGTTTGGATGGCCTCTGTTTTTGAGGCATTAAGCTGCAGGAAGTTTTGATTCATCCACGCCTTTATATCCTCCAGGCAGGAGCTGAGGCGGGTGACAGAGTTGGCGGGGGAGCTGGGAGGAGTCATTTTAATGTAAAGTTGTGTGTCGTCAGCATAGCAATGGAAGTTGACCCCATGCCTGCCGACGACACAACTAAGGGGGAGCATGTAGATGGTGAACAGGGTAGGGCCGAGCACGGAGCCCTGGGGGACCCCACAGGTGACAGTGTGAGGTCTGGATTTTGCCTCCCCCAGGGCCACGTACTCGGTCCTGTCAGTGAGGTAGGAGTGAAACCAGTGGAGGGCAGTGCCAGAGAGACCAATGAAATGCTGGAGGCGGTGGAGGAGGATGTGGTGATCTACTGTGTCAAACGCAGCAGACAGGTCAAGAAGAATGAGGAGGGACGTGAAACCGGAATCAGAGGCCATCAGCAGATCGCTGGTGACTCTGATGAGAGCTGTTTCTGTGCTGTGGGAGGGGCGAAAACCAGATTGGAATTTTTCATACAGATTATTGCATTTAAGGTGGTTGTGGAGCTGGGTGGAAACAACTTTTTCTAGGAGTTTGGAGATGAATGGGAGGTTTGAAATGGGTCTGTAGTTTGACAGAGGTTCAGGGTCCAAGGTGGTTTTTTTTAGGAGGGGTTTAATGAGGGCAGTTTTAAGGGTAGATGGGACGGTACCCGTTTCCAGGGAACTGGCTATTATTTTGGTTATGAGATGACTAATGGATTGATGGTGAGTTTTGAGCAGAGGGGATGGGAGGGGATCTAAAGAGCAGGTGGATGATTTAGATTTGCGGATGATGTTCTCGACCTCCTGCTGCGTTGGCAAAGAGAAGTGTGATAGGAGTTGTGTGGGAGATGTCTCAGGGGTATCAATAGTGGTGCTGTTTGAAGGTGAAAGTGAAGAGCGGATGCTGTCTATTTTTGATATGAAGAAGTCCAGAAACCGGTTGCAGTTTATATCTGTGTGGTTGTAGAATGAGGAGACCTGTGGTTTGAGAATATGGCTGATTGTGGAAAAGAGTTTTCTGGAATTACCTGGTTTATTGTTGATGAGCGAGGAGTAGTAATTGGACCTGGCCTTGGAGAGGGCTGTTGCATAATTTCTGCGATGTTCCCGGTAGGCCAATTTATGCACCGTCAGGCCAGATGTTTTATATGCCCGCTCCAGGACATGGCCAGACCTCTTCATTTGCCTTAGCTCTTTGGTGAACCAAGGAGCGGAACGTGTGAATGTGACAGTCCGGGTTATTACAGGAGCATGAGTATCCTGGATGGAGTTGAGGCTTGTGTTGTAGAAGTCCATTAAGTCACTGGCTGATGAGAGTGGAGAGGGGGAAAGATGCTGAAGATGTGAGCTGAAGGATGAGGAATCAATGTTTTTGATGTTTCTGAAAGTGATATGGCGTTTTGGTTTGGTGAAAAAGGTTATTGGGAGTCTAAATGTTACTGCCAGGTGATCTGAGACACCAACATCGTATATGTTGATGCTGGTGAGTGGAAGGGAGTCAGTTATAACAAGGTCCAGAGTATGCCCTTTGCTGTGGGTGGGGCCATCTGTCAGCTGTTGAAGATTTAGACAGTCCAAAACCTGTTTGAATTCGGCAGCTAGACGGGAAGTGTGTGAGTCCATGTGTATATTGAGATCACCAATTACAAGAATATTTGAGTGTGCTGTGCAGAGAGAGATTAGGAACTGATGAATGTCAGAAATGAAAGTTGGTTGTGGTTTAGGGGGGCGATATATGACAGCTACTGTAGCAGAGAAAGGATTATTGCATTTAAAAACAAGGCTTTCAAAGGAGGAAGCACCGGGTACAGACAGGAGGGACACTGCAAAGTAGCTGCGAAATAAAACAGCAAGGCCCCCACCCCGCCCAGTTGTGCGGGCTTTGTCCAGGTATGAGTACCCTTGTGGGCAGGCCTCATTCAGGGTGCTGTAGACACCGGGCTGTTGCCAAGTCTCTGTGAGGCAGAGAATGTCTATTTCTTTGTCCAGAATGTGATCGTGGATGAATCCGGATTTCTTTGACAGTGACTGCACATTAAGCTGTTCCATTGTGATGTGGGAATTTGAGTCCAGTTTATGCAGAGAGCGGAGAACGCTGAAATCCACTCCAGGTCTTCCAGTTCGCCGGTCCAACTCAGCCATATCTGAGGAAGGCATAGCGGCGCTCAGATGACGCAGATGGTGACGTACCTGTTGCGCGACAGGACGTGATGCCGACCAGAAGGATGCGATGGAGCTGTGGTCACCGCGTTTGGACATTACAAGGCGGCGCCCGGATCCCCGGTGGATGTAACGGGGTCGACGTGGAAGATCCAATGGAGCTCTGTTGATGTTGAGAATCCGAAGTGGTTGTATCGTGGTGTCGATGGGCAACAAGTGGCGTGATGGTGTGCCGGTGCTAACAGTTAGCCAGGATCCAGGTGAGCAGCGGTGGAAAAAAGCCATACCCAGAAGGATGATCCACAGCTTCAACAGAGGTGGTGTTCCATTCACAGACCTCCGCTGGAAGGCGGAGGCACTGGAAGATAAAGATTAAACTTTCTATACCTGGATCACAGATATTGTGGTGCCAGAACATTCTTATGGAGCAGTTTACCTTTTGAAGAACTAGACTGGACACTGTAAAAATAAAAAGGTGTTTCTTTGCAAACATAATGTTGTGCGGTCGGACTTACCTCGACTCACTGTGTTAATTATTTCGGCTCTGTTTTGGAAATGAACCTTAATGCAGGTGGGCGCTTTGATGTGCAAATTCTGTTGCAGGTGCCTTAGAGTCCTTGTCTCATGAATTGTGGAGCTTTTTATTTGACAAAAGCAGCACAGCTGTCTCTATCTGGCGTCCCCCTCTGTGTGCGGACTGTTTAAATTGCTTATCTGACTCAGTGTTTACCATGTTTTACCTCAGCTGCCGGGTCCAGTCTCACCATGGAGTCGATGCTGAACAAATTGAAAAGCACCGTCACTAAAGTGACGGCGGATGTCACCAGCGCTGTTATGGGCAACCCGGTGACACGGGAATTCGAGGTTGGCCGACATATTGCCAGTGGAGGTCCCGGTTTATGCTGGAGGATCTATAACGGCACCAAGAAGTCCACCAAACAGGTTTGCATGGGATTACAACCCCTTGAGCGCCAAGTCTCTTTGTCTAGATTAATGTTTGACTGTCTGCACATATCTCCACAGCTGCTTCTAATCTCAGTTTTTATGTGTCTCTCTAGGAAGTTGCAGTGTTTGTGTTTGATAAGAAGATGATCGACAAGTATCAGAAATTTGAGAAGGACCAGATCATCGATTCCTTAAAAAGAGGGGTGCAACAGCTGACTAGACTGCGTCACCCGCGCCTCCTGACTGTGCAGCATCCTCTGGAAGAGTCCCGGTGATTACCACAGACAATGATGCATTCACTCTGTATTGTTATCAAGGACAAACAAAATGAGTCACAGCTGTAAAAGTATTGCAGAACAAAGCCATTTATCTGGCTGTGTGTTTATTGTATAATTGATTGTTTTAAGGTCGACTAGAATTAAACCTTTTTTTTTTTTTTTTTTGTCTGGCCTCCAGAGACTGCTTGGCATTCTGCACAGAACCAGTGTTTGCTAGTCTGTCCAACGTGTTGGGCCAGTGGGACAACCTGCCCAGCCCTGTGCCCAAAGACATCAAAGAATACAAACTATATGATGTGGAGACCAAATATGGCTTACTGCAGGTGAGACGGAACGATTAAGGTCAATACTGATTAATTAAGCTGTCATGATTAACTAGACCAGGATTTTTTATGCCCTTTTAAATTCCAGAATGTTATTTTTATTTGGGCAATAAATTTAAACACAGGGCTTTATCACTGATGATTTATTGAGTGGATTTTATCTGGGCTCCAATCAGCTGCTCAGTTTCAGAACCCTCAATTTTCTCCCATGGATCTAAGTATTTGTAAGCTGTGATGCAGAAAACCAGTAAAACCAGATCAATTACAAGCCTCACCTTTTTTCTGTCATTAATGTGACCCTGTTTGACAGGCTGGAATGCCCGGCCATTCTCTCCTAAGCAGTATCCTTTCAGTTTAGCTTATATTCATCAAGATAACTTGGCCCCTCCTTCATGTTGGCTGCATTCTTCAATAGAAGCTTTATTATTTCTTGTTCTAGGGTTAATATTTCACCTGTACCTAATCCAGTTCACTTCCTTTATAGATTTATTCAACTTTTTTACATGATATTGTGTTGGATTTTTCTCCTGGTTAATGAAAACCAATCAGCTTAGTCTCGTTTATTTTGTCCCCTCAGATGTCGGAGGGTTTGTCATTTCTTCACAGCGGGGTTAAGATGGTTCATGGTAACTTATGTCCAGAGAATATTATCCTGAATAAGAGCGGCGCCTGGAAGATCATGGGCTTTGACTTTAGCATATCTTCAAACAACCCAGCAGACGCAGAGGTTCCTTTTATTTTGTTAAAAGTTGTATAATTTATTCATTTATTACCTCCTCGTTTTAATTTACATCCTGTTTTGTTTTGCTTTCAGTCAAAGTACACGTGTAAAGAGTGGGAGCCCACCCTTCCACCCCTCTGCCTCCCTAACCCTGAATACCTGGCCCCTGAGTACATCTTGTCAGTCAGCTGCGACTCGGCCTCAGACATGTACTCTCTCGGCGTTGTAATGCATGCCGTTTTCAACGATGGCAAACCTGTAATCCAAGTCAACAAGCACGATATTTTTAAGAGTTTCAGCAGACAGCTGGATCAGGTGAGTGCAGCTCAGATTATAAAGGCCTGTGTGTTTGTTTTATTTTTCTGTATTTGTTTTAACATAACTGTTAAATCTGTAGCTGAGCAATATGAGTCCATCCCTGCTCAGTAAGGTTCCAGAGGAGGTGCGGGAACACGTCAAGATGTTGCTCAGTGTCTCTCCGAATGTTCGTCCTGATGCAGACCAGATGACAAAGGTTTGCTCTTCTAGTCGATAAAGATGATTAAAAATTGGATCACTTCTGATTTTCTTGTCTGACAGGTTCCATGTGTTTCCTTCTAATATAGATTCCATTTTTTGACGATGTTGGGGCCGTAACATTGCAGTACTTTGATACCCTCTTCCAAAGGGACAACCTGCAGAAATCTCAGTTCTACAAAGGGTTACCCAAAGTGCTGCCAAAGCTACCTAAGGTAAACCGGTTTTATAGAACTGTGGAGTAAACCTGGTACAGATTTAAAAGGAATGATTGAATCTGTAACAGATCAAAGCTGGATTTTCTCTATTCTCTTGAACCCATATCTTTTTTTCTTCCCCCCTCCAGAGAGTTGTTGTGTACCGCATATTGCCTGCGTTGACCTCAGAGTTTGTCAACCCAGACATGGTTCCGTTCGTGTTGCCCAATGTGCTGCTGATTGCAGAGGAGTGCACCAAGGAGGAGTATGTTCGCCTCATCCTGCCTGACCTCTCGCCTGTTTTTAAGCAGCAGGAGCCTCTCCAGGTAAAAGCAATCAAAGGCGTGGGTGATGCTCTGCATGGATTTAAACTACTGGTTATTCATGTTTCCTATAATATCTGGAAGAATCAGACGGAAGTGTTTTAGAGCTCTGGAACAGTAAAAAAATGGATTGGAAAATTGATCTCTTGCATAAAAGTCATTGGTCCATCTATTTAAAGCCTTACTGCTGTAGAAATATCTGCCAAATATTTATAAAATTTAGGATTTCCATTAAACATGTCATAAAAACAGCTTGAACTCTGGAAGTTTTAGTTTGCAAAACTGGCAATTTGATATAAAAATATGTTTAAATGGTTTAAAAATTAAGTTTTCTCTGATTTTTCCTCAAGAAACTCGAGAGATGATATGCATGTTTTAAAACTGTAACCTGACTAAATGGCCTGCTGCTTTGGGTGAACTGTCCTTTTTAAATCATATCTCTATTTTTCTTTCCATGCCTCTTCAGGCTAGTAATATGGTGAGTGTTCTTCCTGTGGTGACATGTCCAGTCATATCAGCTAAAGCTAGACTTTGCTACATCTTTAGCACTAACATCTGAACTAAGCGCACTGAAATCATATCCCGTGGTCACATCTAACTATTCTCATACTCCTCAGTTTGAGACAGACTGCTGTTGTGTGGATTTTCACCCTTGGTTTCCTGACTGTTGGTTCTGCTCAGATCCTCCTAATATTCCTGCAAAAGATGGACCTGCTTCTGACGAAGACGCCAGCAGACGATATCAAGAACAGCGTTCTTCCCATGGTCTACAGGGCTGTGGAAGCTTCCTCAGTACAGATCCAGGTAGGGAAAGGAAACCTTTTTTGGGTTTACAGTTATATCTAAAAAACAAATTATATATGTTGGGATACTTTATTGCTTTAATTGTTTGATTCAAAAAGTGAAGTACAAGTACTATAATTAGATTGGTCTATATTTGTTAATTTCATTATGTTTTCATACGCCTCCTATTCACTAAACTTTCCTTGTTTGCAACACTCTTGAAATGGGCAGACTTTGTATTAGTCTGAATGTTCATAGTAACTGAATTGTGGGTCATAAGCAGGAAGCCATAGCGCATATTATATACGGTACAATTTTTTTGTTTCTTTTTTTTGGCTGAATTGTTGAAGTAAAAACTTTTTTTCCTGTAATTAGATCATGTCTGTATTTGCATCTTAGGACAGAGGCTGTTTGAAAAAATTTGGTCACTGTTCCAAATATGCTGTCTTGCTTTGAAGTTCATTCTATAAGAACCTGTCTCTATATTTCCTTGGCCTTATCTTGAGAGAACGAGGAGTTCAGATGCTGTACTTGTCATCGTAAAAGGGTTGGAATTTATAACATCTTATTCTTGGCTGAGCAGGAGCTGTGCTTGAACATCATCCCAACATTTGCCAACCTAATAGACTACCCATCCATGAAGAATTCTCTCATCCCGCGCATCAAATCAGCCTGCCTACAGACGTCCTCTCTCGCTGTGAGTTATCCACATGCAGCTTCCTTCTGAGTCCTCGTTGGTTTTTGTTTTCTTTAAGCTGACTAATCTACCTCCTATGTTCTAGGTGCGAGTAAACTCCCTGGTGTGTCTGGGAAAGATTTTGGAGTATCTGGATAAGTGGTATGTCATCGACGAGATCCTTCCCTTCCTGCAACAGATCCCCTCTAGAGAACCAGCTGTACTGATGGGCATTTTAGGTAAACAAACAAGAACAAACCTCACCCTTTCTGACAAAAATGATGGATGTTAATTAAATAATTCCCTGTTATTTTAGGAATCTATAAATGCACGTTCACCCACAAGAAGCTTGGCATCCCTAAAGAGCACCTCGCCACAAAGAGTTTACCTCACCTGGTCTCCCTTAGTATAGATAATAACCTCAATCTAAATCAGGTACAAAGCTGATATAAACATGGATGCATTTTTATAAAAGTGGTATTTATTTTTCTACTAACCTTTCTGCTTTTTTTCCCTCTTAGTTTAATTCTTTTATGTTGGTAATCCGAGATATGCTGAACCGCATGGAGGCTGAACACAAAACCAAACTGGAGCAGCTGCATATCATGCAGGAGCAGCACAGGTTCCTTTACATTTAAAGCAGTGATTAATAGTAATTTTCGTAATATTTATTTGATGGGATTTTAATTTAGCTTTTATCTCGATTTTCCACAACAGAAGTCTAAACATCACAAATCCAGGGAACTCAACCGAAGAGACTAAAAGCCCCCCCACCTCTGCAAACCAGGTAATGAGATGTTTACGTTTAAAACGCTGAAATGTCAGTAAGAAACTGCAGCAGTGTGGGGTTCATGCTGATTATCTTCTTCTTGTTAGATTGACGACATATTTGGCAGCACGAGTGTTAATGGGAAAGAAAATGGATCTGCAACAACAGCGACGTCGCAGCCTAATAGGGTAAACATGTGACTTTGAAATTCATTACAGCTTCCTCTACGCTTACTGACAGTTATAAAAACCTTCAACAAAACGTAACATTTATTAAAGTATCATAATGTCACACTGAGCGACGCACCAACTAAAAAAAAAACATTAGAGACGTTTTTTGAAAGGTCAGTGTCTCCACTATTATTGGCTCTCCTTGTATTTTAAATGTCATGCATTCAATTTATGCAATCCTATAATATGTCTGACCTGTTGAAAAGTCTGAAAAACACTAGATTACTATTTTGAATGGCCCTTGTGAGAAAGGAAAGGTTCAAAAAAAGAAAAAGCCAGACTGATCATTAAAACCATCAATACAATATTCAGCACAAAGTTTAATTTCCTTCATTTTTCAACAAAGCTTCTGCTGCAGTAAAAGCTTTTTAAAACTTTAACATGGATGACGACAGATATAAGGGGTGCTGAATGTGATCCAGATACTTCCCGTGTCTCCTTCAGGTATCTCTGACGCTAGAGGAGAAACAAAGATTAGCCAAGGAGCAGGAGCAGGCAGCTAAACTGAGGAGCCAGCAGCCTTTAGCGCCTCAGGCCATCAAGCCAGCTACCTCTAGCAGCTCAAAGGTGAGACCGGAATCACTTTCCCAAACAAAGAACACAGATTTACCAGAACGTCTTGGGATTTAATTCTCCTCTCTCCATCACAGACTAAAGATCTGACCAGCAGCCTGCTCAACAACATGACATCACTAAACAGCCTGTCTTTAGGAAGCTCAGTGAGACCTCCTCCAGTTCAAGGCACCACCATGGCTGCCTTCCCCTCCTCTGGTCCTATGGTGGGTCCAGTCTCTAATGGATTCAACCCAAGCATGGGTTTCCAAACAGCAGGCCTTGGGATGGGGATGCGACCTTCAGGCCCCGGCCTCTATGGAGGAATGGCGGCCACCACCAGTGCTCCAAACTTCGGGGCCCTTTCGCAGAATCAAGGACCATCTGGGCTGACGAACAGAGCGCCTAACATGTCAGCCCTGGACAACTTGTTTACAGCCAACAAGCCCAAAGTCCCTCTCAACCAAATAGGTTCCCAGGCTGCATCTGGAGGCAGCACCCCCTGGGTGAGTCAGTTTGGTCCGGGTCAGAACGCACAGACTCAGATGCAGGGCGCGGCGGTAGGGATGGGAGGGATGCCCGCCGGGTTTGGGATGCAGGCAAATCCTTTTTTCAGCCCGCAGAACTTTTCTCAACCAGGCGCCGCCCCGAGTATGAACCCCAGCGGAGTCAAACAGAGCGCATCCGTCAACAACGATCTGCAGGACTTATTCGGTTGAAAAAGAGGTGAAGAAGGACCACTAATGAAGTATATTCTTTCAAAGACTGTAGAGAGAAGAGCTTTGGATTATCACGGATCAGGACACTGTATGACTGTGGAGCACATTCAGAGGTGTTTTGTATTTTTAATCTCGTCTAATTTAACGTCTCGTGCTGAAGTTCTGCTGGAAAATGAAAGCTGTACCAACAGTTGGGTGTGGGTACTGCTACTTTTACGTTTCGGTCTTTCAGTGCTGGGGGGTTTCCTACTGTTTTTCTACTTTCCCAGACAAATATATTGGGTCAGGAGGAGTCTGATCTCAGATCATTCTTGAATATCCTAGAGAAAGGAGAGTATTTTACCTAAAGAACAACATATTTTCATTTTCATACCTTCGATATATAAAGGATCTGCAGTTTTAGATGCAGTCCTTCCTCACTTCACCTGTTATGTTTATTTAACGATCAACTCAACAATCTTGGGGGTCATTCTTTCTTAATGTGACCAAACTCGCCTCCATTCCTTCAGTCAGCCTCCGTTTGCTACCATTTCATTAGCTTTGCAGGTAATTATTGTAGTTTCTATTATTGGAGAGTGAGACTCCCTTCTGGGCGGGATCTGTGTGGAAGAGCTGTTACTGCTGTGTTTTAGGGAATCCCAACGCTTAAGGCAGTTTGAAAAAACATATGTGCATATTTTGTGCCTTACAATGGTATAAGTCTGCAGCTCAGCAATGGTAGGGATAGTCCAGGGCGAAATACACTTAGCTTAACTATTTTTTGAATAAAATACCATTATTCCTTGTATAAACACAAAGAAAGCAGAAAGTTATGTTACTGTTGGTGAAAAGAGGAACATCAATGATTCCTACTGCTGCTAGAAGGAGCTTTTGGTTGGTTGTGAGTGGAGTAATTGGTATTAAACAGGTAAAAACAAATGATTAGAGTTGACATTTGGAAGATTTGATGCCTTGCATTAGAGATCAGAGATGTTAGTATTGTTCAATTAACAATCTACATAAATAATTCCATAGAATTTAAACCCCTACAATATGTTAGAGGAAAAAAAACAGGGATTTTGCTTCACTTGTTGGGTTTTAGTTCCTTCTAGTCTTGATTTATGAAGCTCTAATTACCAATATACACCTCACAATGTCTCTACATTATGTAAAAGTTGGCATTCCTTTCAAAATCTTTAGAATCCCTCCTTTTCATCATCTCAGTGATATTAAAGAAAAGTGTTTTCTTTCCCTCAGTAAAAACGTCTTTACTGAGTGTTTTATCGCCACATCCTGGAAGCTGGGAGATGATTTAATGGTTAGATTAGCAGTTTCCTCTTAGCAGCTGATTTCTCTGTGAGTTGCTGTAACATTTATTGATTATTTAATTAACGCATAGGTTTTTCCACAAATGTCGAGTAGACACCAAAACTCGCAACAGGAAAAGTGTAGCAGTCTACTTCAACCAGCTGACCGGGAGTGCTCAGCAACAAGTGGGGGTGGGACATTGTTGCTTAATCTATACAACTGGAAAAACCTCCTTTTGTTCCTCGCTCTAGCATTACTTCCATTGGCTTCAGGAACAACATAATGGAGGATTTTATTGATTTATTGAAGCTGTAATCTTTTTTATGTATGGACATATCCTGATGGGCTAACCGGCCCATTCCTACATAAGGATATTCTTCCAATGTGTTTGACTTGCTTTGTAACATTTCACTGATATCAATGATCAGTGATTAGATATTGACCAGTTGATATTTCCACACCATCTCTGCTCAGAAACCACATGGACCGCATCAGCATCCAAGGCTTTATCTTCCTAATCTGTCGCATCTCAGCCTGTTGATCATGTGTGTTAGTATAAAGTGTAAAGCAAAGCTCCATTAGGGCCTTTAGATTATTTCTCTTTTGTGATTCTGGGTAAGAGGCCTTAGATGAGTTGAGTGCAATAATCCTTTCCGGTTCTTAAAGGGTACAAATTGTCTGAACCAGCTTTTGTTGCGTCTGCAACTTTCTCTGCTGACCTGCAATAACATCACTGTCCTGATAGGTTTTTATTAACGACTGGATATTTAATGTATATTCACTCTGAATTAAACTTTTTTTTGTATTTTAGATGCACCTTGCTCACAATGGTTCTGCTGATTGTGCTTTAAAATAAACTTCTCTTTAGGTTTTGTTCATTTCCACATCAATGCGTTTCAACCAGTTTTTGCTAATCTGATGTAATTATCAGTTTTATTTTCCAAACTGTAGCAGAGCCCCCAAAGTGAACAGAAATGAACTTTGACTATCTGTAAATTACTGCTGTCCTGTTTGTGAAGTGTGATGTTTGTTTTTGTTCAGTTGCTGCTTTCTGAAGGTCTGTACATATATAAAAACATACAATCTAATCTATTCTCAAATGATGGTTACTGTTTTTGTCATTTTTAAAAATTTGATTAGCATTTCTTGTAGGTTAATAACAGATAAAATAAAATAAAAATGGATTTTAATAAAAAGTAAACTGCAAAGAGAATAGTTTTTTGTTTATGGCAGATTTATTAAAGATGTTTGAGGTTATTAAAAATACAAAACATGCAAATGTTACTTCTATCTGTAGCATCATCAATGTTTACCCAAGAACCCAGTTTAGTTAAATAACATGATGCTTATTAGCAAAACGTAGAGCTATTTTACAGGAGCAATGGGTCTAATCCATATCAGACTGTCTAGATTACAGGTTGTTTTCAATAAAAAAAAACTTTAGAGCTACAGACTTAGAACAAATATGATGTTTTTCAGCTTCTAGATATCTAAAACAATAACAAAGCCATGAAGCTACCCCCCTACTTGCTCCTTTTCTTATTCAGTCTCAATTTTTATCTACATCTTCAGCATTTTATCCTTAAAATAACCAAGATCTGCAAGAAACTGAATGTATTTTTTACACTTTAAAATCAGGTTATAGTACAAACCATTAGAAATTGACATAAACCTTAAGAGCCCTTTTAAAATATACATTTATAACAAATGTGCAGAAAGTAAACCTGAAAACCTTAAAGTTGATGGGAAGCATATTAGCATCTCAACTCCATTAATGCTTGCATTCCTGTAAACGCTTCAATCAAGTCAAAGCAGCTTATAATGATATGTGCAAAGATTTTTCCTCCCTCCAAACAGGTCGTCCCGGTCACTGGAGGACTCGTTTCACTGACCTGATGGTGTTTGTGGACAGGTTCCTCTGAGTCATGGCTGCAACAGGACAAGGGGATAACAAATCCTGTTCACATATCTAAAACATTAAGCTGTTATCTTACATATCCAATGTGGAAATCTTATTTTCTGCTCACCTGACAGGTTGAGCTCATAACTAAATCTGGCGGTGTTAAAAAGCATGGTGGCTGATGGGTTCTGCTGGTACTGGAGTTCGATCTCTGCACTTGTAATGGTGCACTGACCAAAATTCTGCATGGCAACAGAAACGGGTTACAGTATAAACTAAATGTAATGTTTTAGTCTTTTTCTTGCTGTCCTTTAGCAGCACATGTTGCTCATCAGTAAAAGTCTTACTTTGGAATAATCTTTCCATATCCCATCGATATCTTTAAACTGCCAACGAACATTTGTGCCTAAACTAAAGAAGACAAAGCAATGAATCAAAGGATAAAAGACGTATTTCAATTGAATTATACAGATCAGCCATTTTAGTGAATGCATTTTAAACTTTTTATTTACTTACCTGCTGCTTCTCTGAGCACTATCATCTGGACTCCTCCTCACGCTTCTTTTTGTCCCGATATTATTATTAACTTGAAACATACCTGCAATGAATGTCGCTTTAAAGACACTTCATACTACATAGAGGGAATGACTGAAAAAGAAATGTTGCATTACTTGCTAAATCCAGCGTGTATGAGTAATGTCTGATGTGGAACTGGATCTGGCCCTGTGGGTTCTGCTGGTATTGTTTCTCGATGGCACTGCTGTCAAGTGAACATATCTGCAAACATGCAAATAGAAATTATGTCTCATTCACTGCATCAAAATAAATACAATTTGAAGAAATATGTCTTTTTTGATGATGAAACCACAAACTTCCTATTTTATTTAGATTTTTTTTAATAGACAAAAGCAACAGCCCTAATCTAGGTGGAAGGAAAATGAAACTTTTATTTTTTTTTTACATATATATATATATATATATATATATATAAAAAATCTGCATTTATATTCAGTCCTTATTTCTTGGATGATCCTAAATAAAATTCTAGTAAAGACTTAGCAGGTTCTCTTTATTTCATCCTCTGCAAATTAAAATAGTATAGCACAACTTAACTTACACTTTTTAAAAATCTTAAAAACATAAGATTTTCCTGTCACTTAACTTATTTTTACTACCAGTTTATCTCATAAAATGTCTACCAAATTCGTTATTTACATTTACTTCAGTAACTTTTCTAATGTACTTTTAGAAGCTGTTTTACTGTACCATACTTTTTGCTTTTATTTGAGTGAAATGCTGTATTAGTAATATATATTGCTACTCTAACAAAATATTTGGCTACTCAATCCAGAGTTAGTAACCTGAATAAATTACCACAAGTTTGCTTTAAACGGTAATTCTCCAGACGACAAAGTTAAATTTCATGTCAAAATTAGAGTTCATTTTTTCATAAATTATAAGTTTTATGGTAAAAAGATAGGTTTGGCAAATCACTTGCAATTAATAACATTATTTGTTTTAATTAATTATAGACTTCAAATACCAGGATCTGGTCTGATTGCATAATTTCAAATAGTAAATCAAATGTTATGAGCTACTCAGTACTAGACTAGCCCTTTTACCAAATACTTTTGTACTCTTAGGGCCGGATTTATCAAAGGTTTGCGTGTATTAAAACGTGAGCTATTTCACTGCGCACGCTAAAAAATGTACAAACTGATCTATCAACAGCGTGCTAAAAGGATTTGGTCTTTAAAACGTGCTAAATAGCGTCTCTTATCCATTTAGTACTTTTTCTGCAATGAATATTCAATATAGGGCGTTTACACGCAAAAGTGCGTCTTGTGGGAGGAGAACATGTAAATATATTAATTTAGCACTCGCAAAGTGATTTATCAAACCTGAAAGCAATTTTGCTAACGGTATCTGACTCTATATTTAACACGTTTCAAAAGAAGGTGCAAATGGTCTGTATGCGGAATTGCGCACACATGGCAGCGGTTATTGTCGCAAGAAGGAGACATGGAAATGAAGCAAGGAGACGCAGAGAACGCATTTTTTCACTCCGTGTGAATATTTTTGGAATGAACGAGGAAACGATCATCAAAACATATCGTTTATCCAGCATTGCCATTTTGGAGCTGTTGGGGGAACTCCGAATGGATTTGGAGCCAGCCACAAGGAGTACCCACGCAATACCAGATATCACGAAACTCCTTGCAACGTTGCACTTTTTTGCATCTGGGTCATTCCAGCGTACGGTTGCAGCGAGAGCTGGGATCTCCCAATCTGTCCGACGTTCTAAATGCCATGTCGCCCTGACGCCCTACCGGAGAACCCCGACACCCTGCGCCTGTGGAGCAACATGCCAATGCAGTCATCTTATCCACAGTCACTTCTTGTGAGCCATTTGTTATGTGCATTTTTCTACAGGCCGATACAAAACACCTGTTTTTTTTTTTTTTTTGTTTGTTTGTTTTTTTATTACTGCGGTGAAGTAGAAATTCAGCCACATACCACCTTAGGGAATAAAGGTTGCCAAAGTTTATATATATATATATATATATATATATATATATATATATATATATATATATATATATATATATATATATATATATATATACACTATATTGCCAAAAGTATTTGCTCACCCATCCAAATTATTGGAATCAGGTGTTCCAATCACTTCCATGGCCACAGGTGTATAAATTCAAGCACCTAGGCATGCAGACTGTTTTTACAAACATTTGTGAAAGAATGGGTCGCTCTCAGGAGCTCAGTGAATTCCAGCGTGGAACTGTGATAGGATGCCACCTGTGCAACAAATCCAGTCGTGAAATTTCCTCGCTCCTAAATATTCCACAGTCAACTGTCAGCTGTATTATAAGAAAATGGAAGTGTTTGGGAACGACAGCAACTCAGCCACGAAGTGGTAGGCCACGTAAACTGACGGAGCGGGGTCAGCGGATGCTGACGCGCATAGTGCGAAGAGGTCGCCAACTTTCTGCAGAGTCAATCACTACAGACCTCCAAACTTCATGTGGCCTTCAGATTAGCTCAAGAACAGTGCGCAGAGAGCTTCATGGAATGGGTTTCCATGGTCGAGCAGCTGCATCCAAGCCATACATCACCAAGTGCAATGCAAAGCGTCGGATGCGGTGGTGTAAAGCACGCCGCCACTGGACTCTAGAGCACTGGAGACGCGTTCTCTGGAGTGACGAATCGCGCTTCTCCATCTGGCAATCTGATGGACGGGTCTGGGTTTGGCGGTTGCCAGGAGAACGGTACTTGTCTGACTGCATTGTGCCAAGTGTAAAGTTTGGTGGAGGGGGGATTATGGTGTGGGGTTGTTTTTCAGGAGCTGGGCTTGGCCCCTTAGTTCCAGTGAAAGGAACTCTGAATGCTTCAGCATACCAAGACATTTTGGACAATTCCATGCTCCCAACTTTGTGGGAACAGTTTGGAGCTGGCCCCTTCCTCTTCCAACATGACTGTGCACCAGTGCACAAAGCAAGGTCCATAAAGACATGGATGACAGAGTCTGGTGTGGATGAACTTGACTGGCCTGCACAGAGTCCTGACCTCAACCCGATAGAACACCTTTGGGATGAATTAGAGCGGAGACTGAGAGCCAGGCCTTCTCGTCCAACATCAGTGTGCGACCTCACAAATGCGCTTCTGGAAGAATGGTCAAAAATTCCCATAAACACACTCCTAAACCTTGTGGACAGCCTTCCCAGAAGAGTTGAAGCTGTTCTAGCTGCAAAGGGTGGACCGACGTCATATTGAACCCTATGGATTAGGAACGGGATGTCACTTAAGCTCATATGTGAGTCAAGGCAGGTGAGCAAATACTTTTGGCAATATAGTGTATATATATATATATATATATATATATATATATATATATATATATATATATATATTTCTTTTTTTTGGAGGGGGTGGTGTCACTGTAAGATTTAAATTTCTTAATGCACTAGTTTGCACAAACTACAAACCACAAAACGCGCAAAACCATCATTTAAATAGGGCGTCTCCAACAGTTTTGCACCTGCCACCAGTTACGCAATCGCTCTTGTTAAATCACCCGCAAACCATGGTTCAGCCCCTCGCGCAAAATTCCACTTTGCGAGCGCAAATTACTGCACGCAAAATTGGATCTTGATAAATCCGGCCCTTACTTGGGTACAATATTTGGGTACTTTGCCCAACTCTCAATAAAATACATAAAACACAATAAATAGCTGCAGCTGTGATGAGACTTTTTTTCCTCAATTTGACTACAAGATGTCACTGTTGAGTCTCGCTGATTATAAAGAAGAATGAATATAACATTACATCATGATTATACTTTAAAACTAAAAGCATAAATAAAAGGCTGGTTTTATAGTTGAGCTCTGTTAGATAGTAAAGTATTTAGCTTATTGCTGTACTCACATGCGCCTGGTATTCTGTCCATTGTCCTTCATCTCCCATGAATTCCCACTTAAAGCTTTGGTTATGGAGGAGGGGTTGTGAAACCAGAGGCAGGGGTGGGGATGAGTTAATGCTGCTGCGACAAGAAGTGGAGTGTTTGGAAAGTTTGATTTACTTTACAGAATAATCAGTGAACTAAGGTTTATTTAAAAAAGGAAATTTCATACCTAACTTTGCTTAAAGTAAACTTAGGTCTCCTGCGCACGTTTCTGCGTAAGCCAGTGGTTTGGTTGGTTTGTGTCATGGCTGCAAATTTATAAACCTTTAGTGACATTTAAATACATCTATGTAGGATGTTATCTAGTAGCTCTCATTAATACCACCTACTGGAAAAGTCCAGGGAATAAGTAATCTGGCCGACGCTGAATTGAAGGACTCCCTGAGGATTCTGAGTGAAATGTGTCTCAATGTCTTTGCTGCTGATTGATGATGAGGACATGTTTGAGCTCTGATGATGAGAAGGAAAATGGTGGGGAGGGAGGGGGTGGGGGGTAGTTAAGTCAAATACAAAGGAAAAGAAATCAAAATTGTGAATTAATATCAATTCAGAAGAAAGAGTAATAGTCACTTGTGAATATTTTTTTTATTACAAATGTCTTTTTAAAATGGGGGAGCAGTAGATTACTGGAAATGATTAATCTCCGAGAATTCACTGAGCACCTTGATTTTCTGTTAAACCTTTAAAATATTCTGCTGTTTGAAAGATTTTGTGATGCAAAGCACTCTAACAAATTTTTCTGGCTCTATGATCTGATTCTGGGTCATTGCATCTTATAGCACCAGCTTTATTGGGGCATAAGGGGTTTTTCCATGTGTTCTGTCACCTGTAACTGCAAGAACAGATTGATATTTTACGTAGTCCTTCTGCCCATACACTTCTTCGTCCCTGTAAAGTAAGCATATAATATTTACAATGTTTCTCACCTGTGATCCATATTCACGCCACAGGTTATCGTCTCTGAAGTACCAGCCGATGTCCTCAGTCTGACCTTGAGGAAAAAAGCTCAGTCTCTGCACCCTAAGTGCTGCGTTATCAGTTTTCAGCTCATCGAAGTCTATAAAAACCTTCCTATGAATGGAGAGATGATGCATTTTAGTATATTTTCTATGTTCCTTGTTAACGAATGGTCAAACCTATTTTGTGTGAATATGAAAATACAAACCCTAAGCTTGTGTTGATGGTGATTCCCTTTGCTCCGGCCTGACAGTAGTGAGTCTCAATCACATGATCGTTCTCTATTTTCAGCCACTGATTGCCATTCAACAGCTGCCACTCATAATGATTCCCACTCACTGAGAAACACAGAGATTGTGAACTTATTGTGCGTTAATATAATCTTTCTTAACAAATCTATAGATAAATAGAAACATATTTCATTGTATAACTCTGAGCCTTTGGGGCTGTTCCTTTACAACCTAACAGGCAAATTCTGGTTCTCAGACTAAAGATACAAGACAAAATAATTACATAAATAAAGCAAGAGGGGAGTTTAAGCACAAACAGGATTTCACCAGACATTTTAAAATAATAATAAAACGTGAAATAACTTACTTACTTTTGCTCAAACCTTCAACCAGCTACGCTGTATAACCAGTTTCACTTTCTTTTCTCTTTCCTCATAACAGAAACCAGTGATGAGTGCAGAGGGAGGGGCAAAAACGTTTCTCTTAGTGGTTCTTGATAAGATCTCTTGCAAGAGTAGCTTTATGGATGTTGTATGTGGAAAAACATCATAGGTAGAAGAAATAAATGCTTGAAATCACAAGTCTGCTTTTAACTCATTTAAATATAAATGGTTCATGTTGTCACAAACATAAGAAAGGTTTTATAAACCTCAAACTTAATTAAAAAAAATCCATTAAGGCCTGGTTTGGGTATAGGAAGTTGTTATAATAAACACTGCCTGGCCAAAAAAAAAGTCGCCACCAAAAAAAAGGTCATTCACTGTAATATTTTGTTGGACCGCCTTTAGCTTTGATTACGGTACGCATTCGCTGTGGCATTGTTTCGACAAGCTTCTGCAATGTCAAAAGATTTATTTCCATCCAGTGATGCATTAATTTTTCACCAAGATCTTGCATTGATGATGGTAGAGTCTGACTGCTGCGCAAAGCCCTCTCTAGCACAGTCTGGACTCTGTGGTGGCCAATCCATGTGTGAAAATGATGTGTCATACTCCCTGAACCAGTCTTTCACAATTTGAGCCTGATGAATCCTGGCATTGTCATCTTGGAATATGCCTGTGCCATCAGGGAAGAAAAAGTCCATTAATGGAATAACCTGGTCATTCAGTATATTCAGGTAGTCAGTTGACCTCATTCTTTGATCACATACTGTTGCTAAAACTAGACCTGAGCAACTGCAGCAACCCCAGATCATAACCCCGCCCCCACAGGCTTGTACAGTAGGCACTAGACATGGTGGGTGCATCACTTCACCTGCCTCTCTTCTTACCCTGATTCGCCCATCACTCTGGAACAGGATAAATCTGGACTCATCAGACCACATGACCTTCTTCCATTGCTCCACTGTCCAATCTTTATGCTCCCTAGCAAATTGAAGCCTTTTTTTCCGGTTAGCCTCACTGATTAGTGGTTTTCTTACGGCTACACAGCTGTTCAGTCCCAATCCCTTGAGTTCCCTTCGCCTTGTGCGTGTGGAAATGCTCTTACTTTCAGTATTAAACATAGCCCTGAGTTCTATTGTTGTTTATCTTCGATTTGATCTCACCACACGTTTAAGTGATCGCTGCTGATCACAATCATTCAAGATTTTTTTCCAGCCACATTTCTTCCTTGAAGATGATGGTTCCCCACTATCCTTCCAGTTTTTAATAATGCGTTGGACAGTTCTTAACCCAATTTTAGTAGTTTCTACAATCTCTTTACATGTTGACCCTTCTCAAACAGATTAACATCTTTTCCATGACCACGGGATGTGTCTTTCGACAAGGTTGTTTAGGAAATGAGAAGAAAGTCATTGCACCAGTTGGGGTTAAATAACTTTAACCAGCTGAAAGATAATCGCCGATGCAGTAATTATCCAATAGGAGGCTCGTACCTATTTGCTTAGTTGAATCCAGGTGGCGACTTTTATGTTGGCCAGGCAGTGTATATTTCTTAATAAGAACTCCCAAATATGGCCAAGTGAAATATAACACCAACAAAAAAACTCATCTACGGAGGGATTTTTGATTTCTTATCTTTAATTCGGAACAACTGAACATCACACAAACCTTAACAGGTACAGAAGTTGTCTTTGCCTAGCTATACACAGGATTTACAGCAAATAAAGTGCCTCATACTTATAATTAATGAAGAATAACACAAATTTGATATGTTGTGTATTTTCACCTCTTCTTCAGTTCCCGGTTAAAGCTGGAGAAGGATTCATACCACAGACTATAATCAGATCAGCACCAGGTTGAACACTTTACATCAACAGAAAAAGTAAGACAGGAAAATAATAGCAGCACAATGGGAAGATATGTAAATAGGAAACAGATCGACACCTAAAATGAGCAACAAATGTGTATTTTATTTTTAAATCAGCATTTATATACACAAATATCTTTACTGCATCAACAGAATCAGCAGGCACATAATAAAATCACATCCTATTTCCTATTATACCACTAGCATTTTCTTTTTTCTTTAACACACCAACAAAAAATGTATTTGCAGACGATTTCCTTACCGTACAGAAAACTAACATGCTAAGATCCAAAGCATAGTGCATTATTCTCAGGCTGATTTCCTGTATCTACTTATTAACCTTAATGAGATTTAATTTTATTGAACAGACAATTACATTTTCTCTTTTGAGTCATATATTAGAGCCGTAAATGCTGCATGATGTAAAGCATAAACACCCTCACACTTCCAAAATGAAGGCACTAACTCAGTGTCAAACAGTTCTGTGGCTCCAGCTTTAATGCTCAAACCAGCATTCGTCTGATCCTACGTGTATAATTAGTGGTTTGGTTTATTTGAATCATGGCTGAAAAGAAAAAAAGAAGATGAAAATTTTTTTATTAAATTGAGTTTTTTTTTGATTGAGCATTTTGAAATGTTCCTCTCATTATTTTAACTCTCAAATTGTAATAATTTAATCAAAAAATAATATGAAAACCTCACATGCAAAGTCCAGCTTGTAGGGGTATCCATTTACTGTGAATGTGATGCAGTCTGTGGGGTTTTGCTGGTACTTCCTCTCAATCTCATTACTGTTGAGGGAGCACTCGGTCAAAGTGCCATACTGTTGAGAAAAAAAACCATACATGTTGCAATCAACCAGAAAAGAAAAATGTCTGAGATCAAATGTGGCCACATAACATGAACTCTGCTGACCCTGTGTTTAAACTTATACCAAGCCCCACTGTGCCCTTCAAACTGCCACTGTGGTTGGGAGCCCAAGGAAAGCATCTGGAGAGCAGAGCCTAACTGGACGGCTCTGAAACCATAACATTTGGACTCAGTCACAACATTTAAAGGAGGAAAAACTTTCCTCGATTAGCTTGAAAATAAAATCCTTTAAAATCATACGTCGTTATTAAAAATTAGGCCTTGGAACGACATTTCTCACCCAACATCGTTCAAGGTGAATTTTGGTCGCCTGCGCACGTCTCTGCATGAACCAGTGGCAAGGTTGATTTGGGTCATAGCTGTTTATTCAAACACCTTTGGTTACAGTGCAAAAATGCAAAATGTTGACTTAATTGTAAGGAAATAGCTCCCAGAAATTCATTAATAGCACATACTGTAAAAATCCAGTGAATAAGTAGTGAGGCCAATGGTGAATTGAATGGTTCCCCGGGGGTTCTGAGAGAAATGCATCTCAATGTCTTTGCTGTGGATGGATGTTGATGACATGTTTGAGCTCTGAAGATTAGAAGGAAGAAAATATTCAGTTTAGGAGGGGAAGGAGGAGTAAAAATAATCTACTATAAACACAATAAAATAAATCTATTAAGCATGAAAACATATCCCACATCGGTAGATAACGTTGGACGCTCAACTATAGTCGCTTTTGCCTTTGTAAAATAAAGAAATAGAAATGGTCAAAAGTATTAAAACAAATCTTCTATTACATAATTCTGCTATTATTAAACTACTGAAAAAACTATAATGATCAATTTCCCTATTTTTTCCCCTCTTAGAGTTCATAATATTTGAATTATAATGTCTAGTCAATTCAAATATTTTGTGATACACTTGAGTAAGATTCTTTAAGCTGTTTGATCACATTCTGGCCCAGGGCATCATGGAGCCTCAGCTTTACTTAGGCATGAGAGGTTTTTTCATGCGTCTATTCTTATATAAGGCAAGAGTCACCTGGAGTTTTTTTTTCCTTTTCTTTTTTTTTTTGAGAGGTTAACTTCACTGTAAGTAGTAGCAGGATTAATATGGTCCCTCTCTTTTTTAGCAAAGTAAACAGAGCTGTGGATAAAAAAAAATCAGCACATAACTAGAAATCTAAATTTTTGTAGCGTATTGATTTTATGCAGTTGTTTGCTTTGGCATTATTGTGCAAGTAGGGATATTATTAAAGCAAAATGTTTCCAATTCTGGGATATTTTTCCATACTAAACCAGAATTCCAGAACTCTTAAAACGTTTCATGGGACTGTCCCATTAGCATGCATAAACTTTTTGAAGGGCAAGGGTGGAAAGAAAAAAAAATTTTGGACACATATATTGTGTCCCCTCTTTAAAGTGCTCTTGGCTCCCAAGGCTGTCAAGGGGGCATTTTAGCACACTTTTTGGCTCCCAAGGGGGCACTGTTGCACACGTTTTGGCTCCCAAGGGGCACTTTAGCACACGTTTTGGTTTCATAGGGGGCATTTTAGCACACATTTTGGCTCCCAAGGTGCACTATTGCACATGTTTGGTTCTCAGGGGAGCACTATAGCCCACATTTAGCTCCCAAGGGGCACTATTACACACGTTTTGGTTCCCAAGGGTGCGCTATGGCATACGTTTTGGGGCACTTGCTTCTAAGGGGGCACTTTAGCACACGTTTTGTCTCTTTGGGAACCCACACGTTTGGGTTCCCAAGGGGGCAGTTTAGTGCACGTTTTGGTTCCCAAGGGGGCAGTTAAGCACACGTTTTGGTTCCCAAGGGGGCACTTTAGCACACGTTTTGGCTCCCAAGGGGCACTTTAGCACACATTTTTGCTCCCAAGGGGGCACTATAGCACCCGTTTTGGCTCCCAAGGGGGCACTATAGCACCCGTTTTGGTTCCCATGGGGCACTATAGCACTCGTTTTGGCTCCCAAGGGGGCACTAAAGCACTCGTTTTGGCTCCCAAGGGGCCCTGTAGCACACATTTTGACTCCCCCTATTTTGGCATTTTTAGATCTGTTAAACATTTTATATGAAAAAAACTTTCTGCTGAGATAACAACACAAAGTTGTAAAAACAACCAGAATATCTTAGTTGCAGCCAAGTCCTTGGGGAAAATGTACAGACCTGGAAGCTTTACACCGTTTCTCACCTGTGATCCATATTCACACCATAGGTCATCATCTCTGTAGTACCAGGCGATGTCCTCAGCCTGTCCTTGAGGAACGAAGCTCAGTCTCCGCACCTTCAGTGCTGCGCTATCAGTTTTAAGCTCATCAAAGTCTATAAAAACCTTGCTATGATTGACAGATGATGCATTTCAGTACATTTTATATCTTTCTTGTAAATAAACAGTCAAACTCATTTTCCATGCAGTGGGAAACTACAAACCCTATGCTTGTGTTGATGGTGATTCCCTTTGCTCCAGGCTGGCAGTAGTGAGTTTCGATGACATGATCATTCTCTATTTTTAGCCACTGACCTCCAACCATCAGCTGCCACAAATAATTGTTTCCACTCACTGAGAAACAGGGATTTTGACATTTAAATGCATGTATCAATAGAAAAAGAGGTGAAACCATTTAGCTGAACATAACTTCTTAAGGATTTCTTTCTATATCATTAAACTTTTGGAGCTGTTCCTTTTGAACCTAACAGCCAAATTCTAACCTCTAACAACTCAGACACTCAACATGATCTGCGATGAATAAGCTACAATAATTAAGCAGGAGGAAAGTTTAAGGACAAAAATGATTTCACGTCATTTTTGAATAATGATAAAAGAAGAAAAGGCTCACTTACTCATGCTACTCTTTAGCCATGTGATCACATCAGTGAACAAATGGTTTCACTTTTTATCTTTCACCTCAAGACATAAAGCAATAAAAGTTTGGTGGGAGGGGCAATAAGGCCCTTTATTATTTCTGCTGTACTGTTTGCACATATAACATTCTATTAAGAGTGGCTATCTTTTCAAAATGTAAAGTAATTTGTGGAAATAAATGTTTTGGAGGAACTAAAAATATATTTAAGATTGGGCTCATAATTTTGAATCAAAATGTATATTTTTAAATGTGTGTTTTCTTGGCCCATTGGACAATAAAAAGCTTCAACGTAAAGCTTTTATTACCTATGAGCGGGAAATCATCACAATAAACAAGAAAAAAAAGGCTGTAAATCATAAGTCCTTATGGTCTAACTAACTTTTGCATCTTTTTCTCTTACACCAGCTACCTTTGTTTCCTCTTGCATCACAGTTCCAGGCACATAATAAAGACGAGTTTTATTATTTTACATGGAGCTACACATAGACAAACATATAACTGACATTTAATATTGCAAATATATAATGTGTAATAATAGTATAAGGATACGTTTTTTTTTTGCAGAGGAACAGAACCCTAACAAATGTAAAGTGACAACAGTTTAAATTTATAGTTAAATAGTATTTGCATGTGTGGACATGTGTATTTTTTGCAATGCAAATTGTCAGTGAGGAGTTGTAGGTAAGAACAGGAGCAAGGTGTTTTTATTCTAGAGCTGCTCAACAAGTGGTTAATCACCCACCTTTAGACAGATTCATCACCCTCAGAGGAAAGCCCAGTGAGGTTGGTGACATCCAGAAGCTGCTGGAGCTTGGTGGAGGGGTAACTGTCAAACTCAAATATAACTAACACAAAAATACATAAAACGTGCAAACCCCCCCATCCCAAAAAAAAAGTAAAAATACAAAGCAACTCAAATTGGAGGAATGCTGTAAGTAAATCAAAGAAAATAGAGAATATATGCTCCAAACACAAAACTTAAAACACAGAAATAATGCTAACAGACGAAGATGCAAAACAAAATAAAGGAAAAACACCGCATGTTGCAAAAACAACTGCAAGCTAAGAATAGCTGCTAACCAGCTCTGCATAATTGATGTGATTTAGAAAACGAGAGGGGGACAATCATCAAGTCAGAGACCAAATCCTTAGTAAAGCCATAAACAGAATGCAAAGAAAGATTAAATGGTTTAAAAATAATTAAAAGAAAAATACATTTTCTTTATCCTCTCCAATAATCCTCTAGACAACATCCTGTCTATGGCTTTGCAAAGGATATAAGCAGACATCAAACACACACCCCTCCCAATAGTCTTGATCACCTTCATTATAAAGATGGAAATTGCAGCTTCTCTGGTTGTGTTTTCTTCTAGCATTTTTCCTTCGCTTGTTTTTTTTATTGGTATCATTTATGTGTTTGCATTTTGACTTTGCTGCTCATTATTTATGTAATTGCATAATTTTTTTCGTTTGCATGTGAGTAATAGGTTTTTTTGTTGGTCAAATTTATGAGTTTTCTAGTTTATTTTATGTGTTTGCAGGACTTATGGGACTTATTGAAGGAAATCAGGAATACTGGGAAAAGTCATCCAATCTTTAAGCAGGCGGAAACATTTAAAATCTCCGTTGAGATGATAAAGATGTCTGTGAATAAAGGCGGTAGCTGGTTAGCCCATTGCCTCAGGGTGAATGCAATGTGTTGATTGATGGAGTATCTGTACAAACCATCTCAGTCTGGCTTTATCTTAAAAAAACATCTAACATAAAGCATCCCTATGATTTATTCAATCCTGCTCCAAACCCACCAGTTCACTCCTCAATGTCTTTATTTCTGATACATCCACCTGCTTCATATCTCCTCCTTCCTTGATTGTACCTACCTCCTCCTGCCACTGTCTCTAAACCATATGTATGCTAATATCACAGTTCATGGAGATTGTTTTGCTGTCAATCCAACATTCAACCTACTCCCACCTTGAACTCTTTTCCCACTCCTACAGTACACGTGTCATGCATCTCTCATGCATGTTTTGCTCTACTCTAACATGCTTCCTGCTACTCCAGACTTGCTCATATAGTGACTCAGCTCCTTCAAAACCATTCTTTCATATGCTTTCTCTAGATCTGCAAAAACGCAGCCCCTGCTGACACCCTCTATAGTTCTGAATCAACAGCCTCAAAGCAAACAATGCATCTGCAGTAACTTCATTTTATGGATCATCAACTTTATTCCTTTCTAGTTGCCATAGTTCTACACACCTCCCTTGCTTTGGGAAAGTGGTATCAGCTCATATCTCCTCCATTTCTTAGCTATCTATTTGTTCTCTCAGATCTCATGTCCAAAACGCTTCTGCTGTCTCTCCTGGACATTTCCAAACCTTCGGTTATATTACCATGGTCAATAACCTTTTAACTCTATCTCTTTCAATGCCCTCCTAACTTCACTATTTTTGCCACATTCTGACTTCTTTTGCTCCTGTTTCTATTGTGTTTTTCCCACTTATAACTCTTCCTATTACTCCTTTCATCCTTAATCCTCCTAACCTGCTGAACCTTCTCCTTCTCCTTGTTTAACCCCTAGAACCCTACGGACCCACCGGTGGGTCCAGCTGCTACGTGACCTCGTAATTTTAACAAACCCCCAGTATTGATGTAAAAAACACATTTGGCACAGTTTGGTGACATTTTTGGATAAATGTGCCAAAATGGCCCCTCCGCCTAAGAAATTTCTCACTAATACCATTCTAAAATAAATATGATTCATCTGATTGAGTCCAAATTTGGTATATTTTTACACAACATTTAGATTTAAAAGTCTGTACTACTTTTTTGTGCTATAAATAATATTTTGGTAGTGTTTTGCAATGTTTATTTCAGAGAAAATTTTGGCGAGGTTCAAAAAATGCAAAATATTTTGTCCCTAATATTTCAGGCAGGGTCAAAGCTACAATGGTGCTGACACCAGAAAACCATTCTATGACATCTTACCTTTACAGAGGTACCAAAAGTTTCTTCTTAAATCTAATAGCTGTGAGGCTATAAGTGATTTACTTTTGTGTGTTTTTGTCAGGCAGAAATTTATTTATACCCCCTGAGGGTCATCCAACCTATGAAATTCATTGTATGCTCTCCGTTTGCCTACTTTACTCTTGGTCGTTCTATTCAGTCCTTTGTCTTCCACCCCTGCTTTGCTAATCTCTTTAACATAACAAAAATAATTTCTAGCTTCCTTAGAAACTCCTTCTTCAAGATAACTCTTCTCATCTATATAACGGCAGAACAGCTTGAAGCTTCTGGTCTTGCTGCCTTTTTACTTGGTCTCCTGACCACAGTATGCTCATCTTCTTCTCTGGATCATGTTTGTAATTATTTAACTGTCCTTGTTCAAGTTCCAGCTTTCAAAGACATTACTGTAAGACCTAGACTCTCCTGGTATCCTTCCATTTTTCTTTGCTCACCAACAGTAGCTCATTTTCCACCACTGATCCTATGGTGGTCGTCATAATCAGCTAAAAGTCCCAACTGATAAGTGATCAAATGCAGCTTCTAATTATCAGGAAACAAAACCAAGAAAAACTCATTTAGCCATTTAATTCACTCTGAAATGTCATATTATACGAACTACAGCACTATTGCTAAATCTTTGGGTGCATTTTCTAACATGGCTTAAACTCAGGCTCTCTTAGACAGTGGGCTACATCTGGTGTTTTTTTTTTTTTTTTTTTTTTTAGATTAATAAAAGTATGTTAGAATTTCTTCAAAAAATGATTTCTAAACAAGAGCTCCAAAATGTGAACAATTTAAATATGTCAGTATAAAAAGTCTGTCAAAGGAAGTTTTTTTGCATTTACAAAAAATCAAGGACTTCATATTCATAAGAGAGACTCACATAAGTTTGTCATTTTTTGTAGTTCTTATTCAGTTCATGGTCCAGTTGTGCTAAATATTGATCAGCACCAAGTTGAAAATACGAAAAACTGAGACATGAAAAAATATAGGTACAATGCAAGCAGTGGTGGAAGATGTACTCAAGAGTAGTACTTGAGTAAAGGTATTGATTCCCATGGTCAAATCTTACTTAACTACAAGTAAAGGTTACTCAGTCAAACATCTACTCAAGTTAAATTATTGAATACTCACTTTTAAAAACACTAAAGTATTCAAAATTACATTTATTTAAAAGTAGGACTTAAGTATTCAAAACACAAATTCAATTTTCCAATATAAGTGCCTCTCCGTATAATTTTTAGAGTAATTTTAAGGATTCTTGTAACATTTGGAAACCGCCTGATGTATTGACGCTTAGACACCTGGTACAATTTCTAAACCACCTGTAAAGAACTTCTACGTATAAAATTCCCACAAAAAGTACAACTATTTGGATTATTAGTTATTATTTAAAAACAACCCAAAAAGAAAACAGGAGAGTCTTGATTCTTCCCACACTTTCATTTTGGAATAGAGGTTTAAGGTTTAATCTATTATCACAAAGAAACTGCAGCTCTGATTTGAGAACTCATCCTACTGAACAACTTGGCCACATGGCAACAACTAATGCCTTCATAAAATGTATGAACAACAGATAATATCTGCCCTAAATATCTAAAACAGTGGTGTCCAAATTTAGTCAGAAAGGCTGCTATCTTCCATTTTGACATTTCATTTCAAAAAGGAAAAAAAGAAAATTTTGATTTGGATTACACAGCTAAGCTAAGCCAAAAGTAACAAGTAACTTGCAGATCAAAAATGACTGAAATAAAGTAAAGATACTCAAAAAAGTACTGAAGTACAGCAATCAAGTAAATGTACTTTGTTACTTTCCACAACTGAATGCAAGGCATGTGGCAAAATCCAGCAACTCGTGCATTTTAACCTTAAATCATCACTTATTAACTGTAATATTCATATTTTCATTGCAGATAATCTCTGTGTACATATTTCTTTTTGCATTCAATGTCCCATTATTGCACCAATATATTTCTTCTTTGGCCCTTCCAACATAAAGTCTATTTGTGAAGCAAAGATCAGTAATTGAAACACCTGTTCTGTAAATATAAAGGTTACTTTAATGCATTATTCTCAGGTAACAATCATGTTTTCACATAAACCTCGCTGATATTTCATTGTATCATTCCATAACTTATGTAAACACATAATCTAATTTCCTATTATGAGCAGTAGAGTCACCGCTGACATGATATGGCAGTAAAAAAACCCATGCAGACCCAAATTGCATTTTATGGCTTCTTAAATGAGGGTCCATCTTTAGTCCTCACACCAGCACTCGTCTGATCTTGCGAGTGTGCTTGGTTTTTTGGTTTATTTGAGTCATCGCTGGAAAGAAACAAACATTCATATTAAAAAAAGATGTTTAAAAATATTTCCCCCATTAAAAGAAATTACTCATCAAAAAAGAAATAACTAACCTGATAAGTCCAGCTTGTAGTGGTGTCTCTTTACTGTGAAGGGGATGCAGTCTGTAGGGTTCTGCTGGTACTTCCTCTCAATCTCATCGCTGGTTAAGGAGCACTCGGTCGAAGTTCCAGACTGTTAAAATAAACCAGATGTTGAAATCAGCCAGAAAATAAAGTCAAACTCAGCCACATTACATGAACTCTGCTGACCCTGTTTTTAAACTCATGCCATCCTCCGTTGTCTCCTTCAAACTGCCACTGAGGTTTGGAGCCCAAGGAAAGCCTCTGGAGAGGTGAGGCTAACTGAGCAGCTCTGGAATAATAAAAGCAACGTTGAACTCAGACACACAGCTTTAAAAAGACACGTTTGCAGGGGTTTATGGGTAATTAGCTTAGAACAAAGCCAGAAAATTCATGCTTAACACAGCGTACAAATAAAATACCTTTAAAGCTTTAATCAAGGGGGTAATTTAATCAATAAATCTACATACTGAGATGAAAACCATTATGCATATTTGTAGATATGGATATTTAATATCAACTTTTAAGAGAAAAATATAAAATAAAGTATATAGATACTAATTAAAATGTGTTTGTCATGTAATAAAACATACAAGCCATGGAAACTACTATTATGTGGTTTAGCATTGCGTGCTTTAAGGATGCCACAGCATAAACACAAAAACAAAACAAAAGCAACTCTATAATTAGAAGCCAGTTGATGTTAAAGGTATCGTTGAGGATGTTCTTCATCAAAATAAGTGGTACTCCTAATTGGCAATCATTCTGATGATATGTTTAAGTTAGGCCGTCCTACGTGCTCGTCCCAATTTTTACTTACCGGTCGTGAGTCAGACATAGTGGAAAAATTGCTAATCTTCTTTTGGAAAGTAAGCTTGTATGAGCGATGCGAACAGCAACATTTAAACAGGGCGTGCAGCAGGCGAAATGGGCCGATGCACGGTCTCTTGGGAGCATTTACAGGGTTGTGCATGTGCATTTTTTTATGCAAGTGGAGGAGGTGGCTCTTTTGAAAAATTTGCGAAGATCCTCCAATATACCTTTAAGTAGATGAAGCTCCTACTTCAGCAAAAATGAACTTACCCTAACGTCGCCTGCTGTTGTCTGAACACGGGTCGTCGTGTGACCTTCCTCTTTTTATTTTTTCCTACCTGTTTCATTTCTAACGAAAGTCAAACAGGATCAGTGAAGTTAAATAAAATGATTATAGATTATTAAAAAAAAAGAAAGATTTTATATGATGTGTGAGTTCAGGTCACCTTGGAACTTAATCTCGAAGGTTTCTCCAGCAGCAGTGAAACTCAATGAGCTTTTCGGGTTGCTCTGAAATTTCCTCTCTATGTCGGCACTCTTAACTGGACCTTGATTGCCTTTCGAGTCCTGCCGAAAACACAACACTAATGACAGACCACCACTCCCACTAACTGTACTGGTTTAAAAACAAAAATAGATATACAGCAACCATCTACCTTTTCTCCGTACTTCATCCACTTTCCACTTAATGCGCAGTACCAGGCCCACACAGTGTTGCCATCATCCAGTCGCCTTACTCTCAGGTTTTTTCCATACACTCTAATTCTGTTGAAATCTATAGTAACTGCCCTGCAGGACAGGAAGTTCACTATTACTCTACAGTTCAAGTTTCTTTTTTGACAGTTAAAATATTTCAAATTAAATACATAAAAGATCCTTTTACCCATATGGTGTGTTATATATTTTGATGCTTTTAGTGTGGGGAAGCGAGTATTGGGCCTCAATTATGTGATCGTTTTCAACATCCTTCCAGTCCTTTCCAGCATTTATCTGCCACTGGTAGGGTCGACCATCTGTAAGCTGGGGATCTGATTGGAAAACAACCACAAAATAAAATTGCATAGTCTAAGCCAGTAATTCCCAACCAGGGGTACAATAAAATAAGGCTGGGATGGGTTTGCTCTGTAAGGACCTAACTGCAAAATAAACCAAGATTTTATCAACCAAAAAGATAAAAAGAATGCCATAGTCAACATTTATGTGAAAGACTAGAGTGGGTATTGGTGCTCTGCACCTTTCTAAAGAGAAGAAAAGCAGCTGCAGTCAAGGATAAATGGATAAAACATCCCATTGCTGGGGATTCAGAAGGCCAGGTGTATCATCAACACAGTGAAGGATGAAAACTAAGTAAAAATGACCGTAAATCTGAATAATAGTTTTTTTTTTTTCCTGAGTTTAGATATGTCTATAAGCAAGCTTTTCAGAAGAGCTCCAATTTGTAACTTCTTTTAGTACTTATGGGCTTTTCTAATTGAAAAGAAATACATCTCTGAGCATTAAATATTCAAGTTAAGGCAATTTTTTTCATTTTATAATCAGTTGTATTTTTTATTTTTGGAAAATAATCAACTCGTTTGACCCAGGGCTTACTCATGGTAAGATAAAACGGCCAAGGGGGTACACAAGTAAAAAAAGGTTGGGAACCACTGGTCTAAACAACTACTAAATAACCATTTAAGTTTAAGTTTAACCGCCTAAAGATTATAACTTGACAACCAGATGAAATCAGATGAAATGTAGCTGCTTACTGCTTCCTGCCGACTGGTCGTCAGCGCTGCTCCTCGCTCCACTTGATCTACTTCCACCCACACTGTGATTTAGCTTACAGCTTGACTGGTAGCGACAGTTTCCTGTTAGGAAATACTTGCAGACATGCAGGTAAGAGCAGTTGGCCCCGTCCTTACAGCCTCTACCGTTGTAATATTTGCAGGGTTGCTTTGTGTAAAGCTGGAAGGTGAAAAGGAAGGTTTAAGGATGAAGAGTGTAGATGGGATTTAGATCAATTATTTCATGAGATCATGTGTAGATATGTTTAGAAACGAACCTGAGAGTCATCCTCTGAATCAGACTGCTGCTCACTGTCTGAATCGCCGCTGGCTTCTGATTCACTTTCATTAAAATATTCCTCATCAGGCTCTGAAAAATATTTCACTTATATATATTTATATGCATAGGCAACAGTTAGCCCTCTTATTACTATACAATAAAACCACAGCATGTTAATAATATTGCAGGTATTCCTTGTTTAAAAATTAATGAATAACTATGACATGTCATGATTTAGCATATAACAGACCTCAATGTGTTATTAGAAATTATGCATAGCTGCAAAACTGTGAAAGGAAAAAAAATCATTTTACTGATAACCCCAAGACAATATTTAATGCATTCAGCCTTCATCAGAAGTCCCAAGAACCGAGAAATGCCTTTTTTGATCTCAAGGTGGCCAGAGCAAGAAAAAAGTCTGTTTTACCTCAAAGTATTTATACTTAATGATTGGTGGGTGAGCAATGTCTGGCAGGAGCAGACAGCACAGTGATGGAGGAGCAGTGGAGGTTCACAGCTCAGGTGGTAAAATTAAATTATCACTATTTCTCACTACTAATCTTTATGGAAAAGCAGGACCCTCCCGAAAACCACCATAAAAAACAAACTTAAGAATTTTTTTTTTTAACTATAAATAATTTATAGGAATCCCAACCTGCAGTGTTGCTATAATTACTTCTGTCCACTACTGTATTATTCCCTAAATCCTACATATATGTTTATCCTTTATGTTGAGCCTTGAAATCCAGCTATATTATAGCTCTAATTGCAGTTGTTGTAGCATGTACCATTTTTTATTTCATAATAATTCTTTCAAACATTTTTCCACAATAAGACATGATCACATAAACCCTCAAAAATCCAGGACTAACTATAATAAATATCATTGCTCATTTCTGCCCCCTGCTGGTGAACCTGCTGCACTTCATGATTATTAAATCTCCAGTGGGGCGAAATAATAAAATCAGTCATATAATTTTGAACAATGACCAAATGTTATAATTAACTTAATAAATGAGAGATAATAACAACCAAATTTAACAATTTTTAGTTTTATGTAGATTTTTTTAAAAGGTGATCAGTAAATTGGCCTAATAGGAAACGAAACTTAAAACTGCTGTCTGTAAAACTGCTAAACTTTCCAAATCTGCGAGTGAGGTTTTAAAGCTACTTAAGAACAGGCAAAATAAAATGCGGCTTTATGTTTTGACATTTATTTGTTTATAAAGAAGCATCACGTTAAACTAAAGCTGTTGAGTTAAAAAATAGATAAATCTACTGTATTTACTAGATGCAGCTAAACAGTGTCACATTGTTACATAATAGATTGCATACGTTACTGTCCTTTATTAAAAGAAAATGATTAATAATAAAGTTTTATAAATACAGAAACAAAGACCAGATTGGAAGCCTGCTTACCAGAAGCGGACGCCATCGTTCAGTGATTGCTTTCGTTTTCACTTAAAAGCTGTGACTGAACCTACAGTACACACCTATAAACCTATAAATAAGTCACTCCCAAAATCAAAACACTCATTAGTACTACATAAGTACTCAAATGTCAGTCAGTAATTATTCTAATGTTAAAACATCACAAGAGCCATGCTTTAAATCCATGTGGGAAAGAAAAATAAAAATTTTTTTTGTTTTGTTTTGAAAGCTTGTCAAAATGCGAGTAATAATCAGAAGTGGTTACTCAGAGGAAATAGGTAGTCATTAAAAAAAAAAAAAAAAAATAATAATATTTTAATTGAGTCAGAGGTATTATTTTATTTTATATTTATTCATTTATTTTATTTTATTATTATTTATTTAATTATTTAAAAAAAGTATTAAAAAAAAGCACCACTCATGTAAAAACAAAAAAAATGCATTTGCCCCCAAAACGTCACACAATAATAAATGCCACAAGTCGCGTTTTTGTCGCCTGTACAACAAAACCTCACCGACAGATGGAGACAGATCCGCGTTACTACACTATTAAACCCACGAAGAAGAACGAAGGAGCCTTCTGAAGGAGGAAAAGCTAACCCCTACCAACCTACAAAGTGCGCGTTGTCGATTAAGGCTTATAAAAAGCAGAATGGAAACCACATTACAGCCGGATCACGAATACACCAATAACACGTTTGATCAAATTACCCCCAAAGAATTCACATATAAGAGTAAGTAAGAGGAGAAGGAGGGGTTTTAACACACTGATAGCAACACTCGGAATATTTAGCTTAGGGGCAACCTAGGAAGGTTACTACACTGTGACGTATCAGGATCTAACCGTTCTGTTATTATATTTTTTTTATTTAGAAAGTGACCACCTGTTGTTTTTAAATTGCTCTTAAATGGTCAGTTGCATCCAGCGGTGATGGCAGCCTTTATAAACTAAATTATATTAAAACAAGCTATGCTAGCTCTATAGATAATAAACACTAACTTTAGAAAGAATGAGGTTATCTTTTCCCAACTAAAAATTCTGAACAGTCTAATGTTGTAGAAGATATGTGCATTTGTGGAATATGTTTGTCTTTCCTCTTGACTGTACTTGTTTATTGTGACATACTCCTGGGAATATTTGTTAGTTTATATTTCATATATTATTGTTGACTTTAAGTAAAATACAAAAATAAAAAAGGGATGAAGGAGGTTTAATATGTTGTTTCACATACAAAGCAGTTCTCTTTCAATACAGAGTTCATTCTCAGGCTGGAAAGCTGCAATTAGGTAAATTTTTGGATAAAAATGGACAAAGAAATCAGATGGTAGAAAATGGTTTACTTAGCAATAACTGAACTTTACTGATCTGAAATTGAAGAAATTTACCTCTGCATTTAACCCATCCCCTTGGGGACCAGTGGGCTGCCATTGTGCGCCCCCAGAAAGCGATCAGGGGTTAAGGGTCAGGAACCCAGAGTGGAGGCTGTGGGGATCGAACCGGGCACTTGCAACCTTCTCAGAGCACTGTTCTAACCAATAGGCCAACACTCCCCACTACCTTACCTTATCACCTGTTTCACTGTGGAAGCGTAGATCCATCCATCTCCAGGAACCCTATCAACATCTAATCGTCATTTTCCTGTTTATTTTTTTTCAGTGAGCAAAACTGAAGTCGAAAACTTTGTGAAGTTGCGGGCTTCCAATGGTTGCCTCTTCTCCCGACAGAGAAATAGCTCCAAGTGGGCATGGAGGTATGTATGGTGAGAAAGTAAACAAAAACAATGTTCCAATACTAGACTAAAACCCCATTCATTAAAATTAACACATGACATTTATTTTAATTTGAATAAGATCAAAGTTATTTCTGTATTTATTATTTTATTACATCTAGTTGCACCCTTTATTGATTGAATACGTCCAGTAGAGCTTCAGAGTAGCAATTACAAACATTTTAGACTTAGTTACCGGTATATTATTTTATGTCCAGATATGCGAAATCTTTTTGAAACAAAAGATGCGTTTGAAGTCCTACCTAAGGTGGATTCAATGCTGTTAACATTTATTAGCTGCATATGACACCAACATAGAAAGGCTTTGTGTAAAAATCAAAGTGCACCTCCTCATTTAGTAGTTTGTAGAACTGCTTATAGCGGCCATAACTTTAAGCTGTTTATATCAACTTACCAGCCGCTTATTTTTAATGTAAGTTTCTTTTGTTTTGTTTAATTTTCTTCATAATGCTGAACTGAAACTCTTCTGGACAGAAAGGCTTGGTTGCATTCTCTGTAATCTACTGGAATTGTTTTATTATCAGGACCATCCTAAAACATATGGGCTTGCATCATAAGATGACTCATCGTCAAGCTTCTAAAAAATGGGAAAACCTGAAGAAGAGATATAAGGTACAGATGTGGTTGCTTTGGATAAGGTAACAGTTTTAACTTTATACTCATTTTAACATTTGTTGTTTTCAATCTCCTGCAGGACTTAAAGAATCCTCCACCAGGAGTCAGAACAGTGCCTGAAACCTGGCATCTATTCTCCCTGATGGATGATGCCTTAAAAGGTCGGCTACAGGGGTCAGCTCCTGTCCTTAAGAGTCTTCCTAGAAATAACAACAACAATGATTTCTTACTAGCACCCTCCCCCAAAAGGACAAGGCTTTCAATGTCGGAAGTATCCTCTGCTGTAGAATTTGAAGAAGGAGGGGCAGAGATTGAGGTTCTGCTGAATGGAGACGAAGATGAATCTGCTGTAGCAGCAATGGAAGAAAGTGAGGAGATGAACGGCCTCGTTCAAGAGGTGGATATTTACACAAACAGCGAGCCAGAAGAGATTAAAAGTGAGCAGCAGCTATTAGCATGTGATAGAGTAGCACAAAAACAGAAAACAGAGCAAAAAGTGAGAACAGATTGGGATGCAGCCATTCGACAGCAGGATAGGATGCTGCTGGAGAGGGAGAGAGCAGCAATGGAGAGGGAACGGGGGGTGATGGAGAGGGAGAGAGCTGTTTTGGAGAGGGAACGGGCTTTGATTGACAGGGAGAAGTTGATGCTGGAGAGGGAAAGAGATGCCCTGCGCAGCGAGAGGCTGGTTCTGGAAAAACAAAAAGCAAGGTGGGAGAGACTTTTTGCACAAAAAGAAAGAACTGAGGGGGGCGCAGAAGATGACTGCAAGGAAAAAAACTCAGAAGCAGCGGAGAGAAAAGAACGACTTCTTTGTTTGTTGGAAAAACTTGTAGAAGATATTTAAGAAAATTACTGCAAATGCCTTTGTGAAAAATAAATCACAGTTCCTTGCAAAAATGTTAAATTTCATGGTTTGTCAAATAAAACTACAAACTTCAGAACCCTGTTTAGTAATTTGATATCATACACAAACAGAAAATAGTGAATAATTGTGATTTGTAACAACTGAAAGCAGTTCTGGTTCAGACATTATTCTGTCTCACTGCCCTACAGTAGCAGAAGAAAATAACTTATCCCCACAGCATGATGCTGCAACTATCATGCTTAACCATGGGGATGCTGTGTTAAAGTTGAGAGATTTAATGTAAATGCTAACCACACTTTTAAGATCTTTATCTGTTGAACCCTTTGTATCATTTTCTTTCGGTTTCATATCAATCCTTTGATTTGTTTTGGTCTGCCACTTTAAATTAAGCTTTGATTGCGACTTGTAAACTTCATCTGCAAAGTATACGTGAAATCCCACACTACACTTTTGGAATCCAAAAATCCAGCCTACTGTTTTGAATGTATAGTGCAGATGCATATATGGTTATGTGTCATGTGTTTACTTCATATATTTTTGTCTTGAAAACAAACAAAATAAAATGTGTAATTTAATAACAAAACATTGAGACACCTCTTGAATGGAGAGGTCTTTAAATCAACTTTATTCTCTTGTGGTTATTCCATACAAGGCACACAATGAAGCACTTTTGGTATTATTCTAAAACCAAACCCTTCCACAACAAAAAATGAAAAACACATAAAAAATAAAATAAAAAAAACCCTCCCCACCACCTCCACAAACTATCAATAAACTTTAATTAATTTGCTCTAGACAGAGGTCTGTATCCATTGCTATTTAGGACAGTTAAACCCTGACCTATTGACTTGAATATGAAAATGAAAATGGTTTGTGTAAAAAAAAAAAAAACTATTTTTATATTACAATACAAACTTTACAACCAGAAGTTTTTTTTAAATGCTTTTTGTTTATTACATTGCATCAATTTACTTCTTACCATCTCCATCTTCATTAGATCTTTGCTTGTATACATTGAGAAAAAAAAAAGTACTTTTTTTTTTTTACAAAAAAACTTTACTAACTGGTTGATTTTTGGTTGCCAGTTATGAAAAGAAACTGAAAATATCAATAAAAACCCTGTGAGGCTGTGTTATAAAAGGTTTCTGTGCCGCTGCACATCTATTTTAGTAAAATCTTATACAATTTAGAATATTTCTGTAAAAATCCGAGCAACAGGAAGAAGGCAGAGTAATGCATATGTGCTTGGTTGTTGGAATTTCAGTCATATTTGCTATTTGGGCATTTGCACACAGTTTGCACACAGTTTTACAGATTGGCAAAATCTGTCAGCAGCATGTAAGAAACACACTTTCAGGAAGGACTTTGAACATTGAATATAGTATAACTCTGTGGGTCAGTATGTACAAAGATGTTTGCAGGGGTCTAGGTTAAATAAGATTCCCGATGGGTATACGGGGCAGACAGATATAAGCCTGAGGAGTCTTGCTGAGGTTGATGGGGTTGCCGTCCAGACGGATATCCTCCAATGCGTTTCTGATGTAGCTGAAGTCGTTCAGGTTGCAGAACGTGTCCTCGTGCATCATTTGAATGTTGTTACGCTGCAACGGAACAAATAAAGTAAAGTGCATTGCAAAAAGGAAGGAAAGAATGCAGTAAAAATAAAAAAATCACACTGCAAAAAGGATTTAAAGATATTTTTATCTTAAATTAAGTAATTAAGATGATTTGCCAATGGAATGAGTATTTTTACTCTTAAAGTATGAAAATGTGATAAAATGTACTTGAAATAAGACAATGCAAATGTTTTCTCTTATTTTAAATGTAACTCATCTTGTTCCATTGGCAGTGTCTCACTTACCTCCTCAATTTAAGAACAAATGAACTTGTTTTAAGAAAAAATTACTCATTTAGATTTAAATGGGTCAATTAAAAATAAGAATTCTGTGTAGTTAACTGTTGGGTCTTTACTTAAGAATAATTTATCATCCTTAAATCAAAGGAGCTAGCACTTTAAACACCTCTTGCTCAGTGTGCAGTGAACTAGGAGATCTGAAGCCAAGTTGCAGTACCTGTAAATGTAGAGAGCGCAGGCTGTCTGGTAGAGGCACTGGAATATAATCGATGTTGTTATCGGTTAGGTAAAGGTACAGCAGGCCAGTCATGTCCTGTAATCCGAAGAAGAGGAAAATATGATGCAGTTTTAAATTTAACTTCCATAATAAAGCTTTTTTTTTTTTTTTTTTTTTACCTCTCTATTGTTTTCTCTGACATATAGGGGTCTTATTCTCTCTTACTGCATAGAGCTGCACAGGGACCAAATATTCTGCATTTATTACCTTCCTGTTTGGAGTTGTTGAACTATTGCTGCCATTAACTGCCCTCTCTTTGGTTTTCTTTTAAGAAATTCCTGATTGTGCAATTTGGGATTTAGCTGTCTTTTTACACGATGAAGTTATTGGTGATTATCTCTCCTATTACCTGTTTTCTCTGGCTGTGTTTCTTTCTACTAGAAAGTATTCTTAGGTTAGTTCTACGACGGAGTATTAGGGCCACACATGAAGAGAAAAAATATTTTTGCCATGACGAGATTAAACTCGACATGTCGACTTTAAAGTCGACATGTCGACATTAAACTCAACATTTCGAGAATAAAGTTAAAATGTCATGTTGAGTTTAATCTCCCCCTGTCGACTTTAAACTCGCCATTTCGAGAATAAAGTTGAAATGTCATGTTGAGTTTAATCTCGACGTGTCGACAATAAAATTTAAATTAGTTCAAGAGAGCCAACCGCTGCACAGGATACATGCACAGAATCCTATACAGTTGCAGCACGTCAAAGACTACCTTCACTCTTAAAGTGCAGACTGCAGCTGTGGAGCTCGGTTGCTAATTTCTCCAAACTTTGGAATGTCGAGATTAAAGTCGCCACGATATATCAACTTTATTCTCGAAATGGCGAGTTTAAAGTCGACACGTCGAGATTAAACTCAACATGACATTTCAACTTTATTCTCAAAATGTTGAGTTTAATGTCGACATGTCGACTTTAAACTCGACATGTCGACTTTAAAGTCGACATGTCGAGTTTAATCTCGTCATGGCAAAAATATTTTTTCTCTTCATGTGTGGCCCTAATACTCCGTCGTATAGTTCTCATTTGTGTAGCTGTGACTTATTTTTTTTTTAACTTACAGAGCTGCTATTACTTAGCATATGTTTAGTTCTTGCTTTCCAATAGAACATACACGTTGTGCTTTTATCTGGTATTTGACAATAACTATGTTAACTTTAACACAGAAAAACCTAAAAAGCTTATAGAAGACAGATCCTCCTTTAGATTTAAATCAATATTTGAAACCTGACTTTGGAAAGATGTGTTGTGTTGGATATTTTGATATTAAATGTTTTTGTCTGCCTTTCAAACAAAAGTCTTAACTGAAAGAACTAAAGAATGTGTCCATACTTTAAATGCCTCTTTATGGATGCCCTTTGTGCCGATCTTGTTATGGCTGGCATCAATCAGAGTCATGGTCTCAGGAAGGGTTGGTAGCTGAGAGATGTGATTTTCTCTAATTATCAGCTCCTCGAGCTCAGGCAGGCCCATGAATGCTCTGTCCTCGATGGAAGTGATCTGATTGGCTGTCAGGTCGATCTTCTTCAGCTTACCTGGAAGGCAGGAAAACCAGCAGTCTGAGATACAGATATGGTGCATTCACTGACCACACTCCTTTGTAGTCGTAAGCAGCGAGAGGTTAACTTTGCTTCTGAACATACCTGGCTTAATAGCCATACATTTTCATTCAAAGAGGACACATACTCATGTTGGCGAAGTCAGACTTGCTGATCTTTGTGATTCTGTTGTAGCGAGCGTAGAAGTGAGTGGTGCCTTTGGGCAGAGGTGGAACACTGTTCAGCTTCAAGTCGTCACAGTAGACAGAACCACCGAGGCATGTGCACAGCAGGCAAACGGGCATTCCTGGGATACATGAAGAGAATAAAGGGCACAGAAGAATAGAAAAAAAGCATGTTAAACATACAGGACATTTTAAGTTTTTTTATTTATTTATACACCTGAACAATCCTAACCAGACTAAAGCTGTACATAAGGCAAGGGCTGGGTTTGGTCTTGGCTGTGACTGACAGCGGCACACTGGCACCTACAGCAACATAAACATGGCGAACAGAGAAAGCACCCTGATGATAGTTTACAGCAGAGAGAATTTCTTTTTAACATCCTCAACAGACACAGAGAAAATGGGGGGAAGGTTCTATGGAGGAGGCCATGAGGCATGAGTCATACTGGTTTGAGCTTCTGGATCAGAGATCCAGCTTTCTCCACTCACAGAGAATGAAAATAAAACCAATCCAAACACTCCTTATACACAAAAATGAATAACTTTAATTTCTTGTGATCGATTGACATAAAATGAATGTCTAACCATCCTTTTAGACTAGAAAGGTGAAGCACACTTCTTTTTGTCCAACTTTAATGCATGTTCTATTTTTTTTTTTTTTTTAGCAATTCTTCTCTTTAAAACTATATATTTTTTCCCTATAGCTTTTAGGTCATGTCAGAAAATGACAAAATGAATGTTAAATCATTATACTAGGTCCTTATTCAATTTTAATGTATTTACTATTTTTATTTTCTTTCATTATGAGGAGAATCGTAATTTATTTTAATTTTACGTTATAAAAAAGGTTTAATTTGTTGTTACTCCCCAAGTAAATGAAAGAGGTCAAGGGTAGAGCTTTTCTTTGTCAGCTCTCCAAAATTATGTCACATTCCAGGCTAAGCCAATTTAAAAATCAGATACAGTAACCGCTTTTTAACCTGAGGAGGGCACCAAACAGACAATTAACAGTTGCAAATGTTAAATTTGTCAAAATATCACCGGGTAGATATAAACAGCACTAAATACCTTCTATTTATATAATTTATAAGCAAAAAAAAATTTTTAATTAGGGATAAGTTCTTAATATCTACTACCAGCAGGTCTCTCAAAAGCATTCTGGAGATTCTGGTAGACTGGAATCAAAGGTGCTTCAACAAAATATCGAGCAAAATGTTGAAAAAGGTTTGAATACACTGGCAATACTTTTGGGTTCATTGCAGTCAACTATATATGCACTAAATAGAAAGATTTCAGGACAAAATAGGGTATGAAATGCTGAAAAGGGGAATTTACCTTGAGTCCGATATGCACAAAGGAAAAATATTTGCAAATACTACAATAAAACTCTCAATTATTTGTCGAGTATTTGTACTAACAATCATTTTTTTCCTCTTTTAAACTAAAGACTAAAATGAAATTACAGGGCTGCTCAGTGGGGCAGTGGGTAGCACTGCAAGAAGGTTCCAGGTTTGATTCCTGGCCAGGGATCTTTCTGCATGGAGTTTTCATGTTCTCCCTAATCATGCATGGGTTCTCTCCGGGTACTCCAGCTTACTCCCATAGTCCAAAACCATGACTGTTAGGAGAATTGGCTTTTCTAAATAATCCTTAGGTTTTTAGTGTGTGTGTGAATGGTAGGTTGTCCTGTTTGTGTTGCCCTTTGACAGACTGCCGACCTGTCCAGGGTGGACCCCACCTCTTGCGCATTGACAGCTGGAGATGGGCACCCCACGCGACCCCAGCTGGGTTAAGTGTAATGGAAAATGGATGGATGGATGAAATCAAATTACACTAACACTACTTGTGTAATTTGACTTGGGGGGTTCCGTGGTGGCGGACGTGGGCTACTGGCCTGGTGGCTGTGCTGCTGCTGGGTGGGGCTGGGCGCCGGGCATCGGTTCTTTTGTGGTGCTGGCCGGGGTGCTTCTGCTCTGCGGGGCGTCGGGGCGTGCCTCGTCTTCCGGTGCCGGGTTTCGGTGGTTGGCCGTGGTGCTTGCCGTGGTTGCGTCGTCCGGGGGGGGCGTGGGTGGTCGCGCCTGTGGCCGGGGTTCGTGTGTGTCTGTTGTGGGCGGGTTGCGGGCGTCGGGGGTCCCTTTGGAGTGCCCCCGGGTCGGGGTGTGGCTTCGCTCTGTTGGGGCGGGTGCCGGTGACGCGTGGTGCGGTGCATCGTGCGCGGCTTGGGAGTGGAGGGTTGCTCGGTGTTTGGCGGCGGGGGGGGGACGGGCAGTGGCCGGCGTGGCCGTCCTCCTCTCGGCGGCCTGTGGGCGGTGCGGGGCCGGAGCGGGGTGGGTCGTGCTGCTTTCGCGCCGGGCGCGGCGGGGGTGGTGGGGTCGCGTCTGCTGCTTTCTTTTTGCTGCTTGTGCCGGCTTCTGGCGGCTGGGGCGGCCTTGCTGCTCTGGCTCTCTGGCGTGCGCCGGGTGGGGCTGCTCTGTCCTTTGCTTTGCCTTGCGGCTGTGTTTGCTGTGGTCGGTGGGGGCGGGGTGGTTTCGTTGTGTTTTTGGGTGGGGGAGTCCGCCTGGGGGCTTGGTTGGTGCCGTCGGTTCGTCCTTGTCGGCCTTCCGGTGTTGTGTCTGTTGGGGCTGCTCGGGCCCCCGCATGCCGGCGGTGCGCTGCCGGGGGGATTCCTGTTCGGCGGGCTTGCCTGTCTCCTGGGAGGGCAGGCATGTTGACTTTTCTGGGGAGGAGCATCTGGGTGGAGGGGTCCTCGTGGTGTGGCGGTGGGTGTTGGGCACTGGCTTGTTTGCGGCCGTTCTTCTCCGGTGAGGGGGAGAATATTATAATTTTTTTGTTTTTGTTTTTGTTTGTTTTTTGTGTGGGAGGGGGTGTGTGGGCGGGGGGATCGGGGCTTGGAGTGGGGCTCGGGATTTGCGCTTAGCTGTGTTGTGTGGCTTTCTTCTTCTTCGGATTGTGCTGTGGGACCGGTGTTGGGGGGAGTCGTTCGGGGGCCGGGGTCGGGGTGGGGGTGCTGGCGCCGGTGCCGGGGGTTTTTGGGCATTGCCCGGCCCTACTGCGGGGTGGGTCTGGGGTGGCTCCTTGGGCCTGGGATCCCTGGGGCGCATTGCCCTTGGGCGGGGTCCCCGGTGGGGGTTCGGGGGTTCGGGTTCTGTGGGGAGTGCTGCTTGGGTTCTGGGCCGGTGTACGCCTGGCTGTCTGTCCCTGCTGCCACGGCCTCTGGTGTGCCGGGGTGCCTCGGGGCCTGCTGGGCTGGGGGGGGGCATGGACATTAACACCTATGGCAAGTGCTTACCCCCTCACGGGTTTGCACTCTGTAAGTGGGGGAAGGGGAGGGAGGGGGAGTAGGTATGATCTCGGCCTGGATGTCTTCTGTCACTTGTGTGGTGAGTAGCTTGATTGTTATTGTAGGGGAGGGATTACATCTCCGGAGGGGGGGTGGGGGGTGGTGATAGAGGGAAGAAGATCTTTGAAGGGCTTTGGGTCTGGCTCCCTGTCTATGTCCTGGTCCGTGCTGCCCCCTGGTGGGGCTTCGTCCGGGGTGGGGGCTCTGCGTGTTGCGCGTTGGCTGGCCGGCTGGGATTGTCCCTTCCCTTATTCATTTATTTATTTATTATTATTATTTTTTTCTTATCTTCCTTTTATATTTTTTTATTTATTTATTTATTTTTTTTTTTTATTATTATTTTTTTGATTTAATTTATTTATTTATTTATTTTTTTTTATATTATTTATTTATCTACTTATTTATTTATTTATTTTTTTTATTATTATTATTTTTTTGGATGGACAGGACGGGGGGGGGTGGTGGGGTCGGCTCCGTGCCCGGCTGGCTGGTGGGTCCTGCTGCCGGTCCCGTGCCCCCGGGCTATGGTGGTGAAACTGGTGGGGCCCCCTTCTCTGGGGGGGCTCTCGGGGAACGGGGGTGCCTATTGGAGTCAGCGGGGGAGCTGGCTCCCTGGGAGTGCAGCAGGCACCCCAGTCCTTTGCTCCCCATCCCCGAAATCCTCCCTCTGCCTGCTCCATCACTCGGCCACACATGTAGGTTTTTGGGGAGGGGGTCGTTACTGGAGGGCCACACCTTCTGATGACGTCCCCCACCCCAATTTTATTTTGCATTTTAGACACTTCCATCTACTTCATTTTCACAACACACATCTATGTAGGGCATTTTCGGGGGGTGGGGGTCAGGGCCACCGGGGGGGGGCTTATTTTATGGGCCTCACCACGGTCGGCCTCCTCCATCCCCTCTCGCATCTAGACATTGAGGGTTGAGGGTTGTCGAAGGGGGAGGGTGTGCTGGCACCGTCTATCTCCTGGAGGGGGGGTGGAGTGTGCCGGACACCCCCTCTTGGTACTCCCAGTTTTAATTGCATCTGAGAGCAACACGCAACAACACCACATTCGAGCGGGCGCAGTGAGGATCGGGGTCTTCTCACACCCCTGTTCTCCGGCTGCCGCCTGGAGTCTGGGGCCTGGAGGAAGAGCGGGCCACCTGGTCCGTGGTTTTGGCTGGGGCTGGCTGCGGGGCCTAGGTGGCCTGCTGGTGGCGGGGCTGTCACCTCTGCTCTCCCCAAAGAAGGTTGGATGGAGGGGCATGAAGTGCCTGGTTGAAGTTTTTTTTTTTTTTTTTTTTTTTTTTGTTCTTTTCGGGGGGGGGGGGGGGGGGGGGGGGGTTCTGGTTGGGTGGCCGGCGCGGGATGGGTGGGCCCCGGTCCCGGGGGGGGCTCTTGCGGGGGGTGGTCCGGTCCGTGTGCGGGGTGGGGGGCCGGGCTTGAAGCAGGAAAGAGATGGGTTGGTGTGGCGGTGTCGCCGCTCCCCTCCCCTCACATCCGGATTTTAGGTTCACTTATGGGGTCATCCGATAGTCCCGAGACCGACCACCGGTGTCACCGGGTTTTTGGTCCTGGTATTATTGGATGTGAGTGTTATGTGTGAATGTGTGTCTGCGTTGTTATTTTCTTCATTTATTATTATTATTATTTTATTCAATTTTTTTTTTTTTTTTTTTTTTTTTTTTTTTTTTTTTTTCCTGTGGTACGAGTGGGGGCACTAGGGAGGGAAGGCATGATTGAGATGGTGTGTTTTTTTTTTTTTTTTTTCCTTCCCAGGTTGGGGTCTCAACCGCACCCTCTCCCAAATACATCTCAAGTCTCCGCTAAGTGCGGAGCCCATTCCCCCCGTCCTGCTCTCCCTCCGCTGGCTGGCGTCGGGGCTCACCGGTGCACTGGTGGAGCTGGGGGTGGATGCCCGGGGGACTGCTGGCTCATTCCTGGCGGCCTCTCTGCTGGCCCCGGCCGGCCGGGGCTTTGCTGGGGCTCCTGTCTGGGGGTGGGGTGCCCTTGGGGCCTCGGATCCCTGGGGCCTGGGACTGGATCCGCTTCGGGGTGGGGCTGGGTGTTGTTCGGGGATTTTCGGGGTCGGTGCCGGTGCCTTCGCTACGATGCCGGTTCCTGGGCGGTGTTTCTTTCCTATGCCGGTTCTGTGGTATCGGTTCGGGGAGGGGGGGAGCTGCGCGGCATGGTGGGGTGCGGGTCTTGGGTCCTGTTTTGGGCTCCGGTTTTTCCGCTCGCACTTCTCCTCTTGCCTATTTATTTTAATTGTAATTATTAATTAATTTATTTATTTACCTATTTTTTTTTTTTTTTTTTTTTTCTCTTCCTCGGTGGGGGGGAGCGGTTGCGGGCGGGTCGGTGACTGGTGTCCGCTGTCGCATTGTGGGGGCCCCTTTTTTTTTTTTTTCTCTTTTTTTCTTTGGGGGGTTTGGCATGTCTGTTTTTTTTTGGGGCGCAGGCGGGCCTGCTGGGTGGGGGTCCTGCTGGCGGCGCGCCGCTGGTGTGTGGGGGTCCGGGCGGCTCCGGCGGGGGGTCGTGTTGGGGGGCCGGTCTGGGCGGGCTGGCTGCGCTGGCTGGGTATTCGGGTGGGTTTTCCCTCCTGGAGGCATGGCGGGGCTGCTCTGTTCCCACTGATCGCGGCGGGTGGGGCTGCGGGGCGGGTGGGGGCCGGGGGGGGCTATGACCGGCGCGTGGGGGGGGGCCGGGGCGGCGGAGCTGCTCTGGCCGCGTGTCGGGGCCTGGTGCGGGCTGCGGGGGGGGTGGCGGACGTGGCTGGGCTGCTTTGGCATCGTCCGGTGGGGGGGCGGCGCGGTTCGCTCCGCTCTGGCTTTGTGCTGCCCCTCGGGCTGCTGGGGGGGGTGGTTGCGCCGGCTGCGGTCTGCTCCTCTTGCGGTTTTGCGCCGGGCGGCTTTTCTGCTCTCGGGCTGATTCTGTGCGCGGTGTGTTTCGTTGCGCGCTGTTGGCATCGGTCTTGGTGGGGTGGGGCTGCGCTTTTGGCCGGGGGGGGCGTTTTGGGGGGGGTCCCGCGGCGCTCGTGGCCGGTTCGCGGCGGATGCGCATGGGCCCCGGCCGGGGGCGGGGCCGCCTTAGTGTTTTCCTGGGTGGTGCGGTCGCGGTGGGTGTTGCGGCCGGTCGCCGGGGCTTGGTGCGGGGGGGCGGGGCGTGTTTCGGTGCTCTGTGGGGTTGGGGCGTTTCGGTCGGCGCCGTGGGGGGGCTGGTGTTCGGCGCCCGGCCCTACTTCGGGGTGGCCGGCTGCCGGCGGGGCCCGCGGACTCGTCCCCGCGGCTCCCCGGGGCGCCGGCATGGCGGTGGCTGGGGGGCTTCCTCGTGGCTGTCTCTCCTCCTGCCTTGGTGGGGTCTGATTTCCGGGGCTGGCCCCGCCTTGGTGCCTTCGCTTCTGGGGTCCCCTTGGGCGCCTGGGGCTTTGGGTCTCCCGGCGCTGGACTCAGTGCTCTGGGGGGTGTGCCTCTCCGGCTCTCCACAACCACTATTGAGCATTTTTTTCTATGGTTAAAACTTTACATGCACAAGTTCACCCTCACAAACAACTACAGGTGCTAGGCTTCAGGTACTTAGAGATTCACTTCCAAACAGAAACCCCACATTCATATCTTCAGGTAACACAGAGTACATGTCAGACTTAATAATATTACTTTAGTGATAGTTTCAAGGTGTTTGCTTTATTGTATATCTCGTACCATGTTTTTTGGTTGTGCTGTTCTTTTTTCTTTTTTTTTTTTTTTTTCTCCATCTCATTACAGGTGTTGAAGCAGACTGAAAATGTTTTGTCATTGTCTCCTTCCTATCTCCTCTTTCTTTCATCTTTTGTCCTGTTTTTTTCTTTTTCTTTTTCCTTCTTCTTCTTCTGTTTTTCTGCTCTACTTACATTGCAGTGTCCATATGAACTGTAAAACTCCCTGCATAATTATAATAAAGCAATTTATATACATGAAACAAGTGGAGCGGTATGGCAATTGCGATACCGCTACACTTGTGAAAGTAAAATCTGTTGGGCTCCTTTTGGCATCAAGACAATTATTCTTATTGCCACCTTGCCAGACAGGACACTGTAAAAAAAAAAAAAAAAAAAAAAAAAAAAAAAAAAATTACACTAACATTAAAAATAACAGCATGGACAAAATATCTTCAAAGGGTGCTTAGATCTTTTTAAAATCTCCATCTAGATTTGGTTCTGGACAGTACTGACCTTTCTTGAAAACCTCATCAGGCTCCTCTGGCTCATAAGTCTCTGGAAAACCAGAGCTTACTGTTTCTTCTTCTACACTGGTTTTCCCCTCCTGAGGGGTTTCAGGTGTGGTTGGAAGCGGCTCCTCCTCTTATTAGAGACAAGATTAGCCGTTAAAGAAAGAGGTTAGATCGGCGTGGACACAGGACAGGAAAAAGCAAAGCATTTTAGCAGCGTTAGACAATGTTGGTTATACCAGAAAGACATTTTACAGTTATTGACATGAGAAGTGATTGACAACAAGGTTAGCGAAAATGTACATGGATCAAAAAACACACAACAGAAGATTTCCACCATCCCATGGTCCAATCTTCCATGCTTCCCTTTCTTTAACATACAATTCTATCTGAGATACTGACCTTCTGGTGCACTGGGCTGAAATATCACAAGGACCTCCTCGTCGTCTCCTGAGCCAGAGACACTAGGAAGCCCAGAGGTTCCAGAGACCTCTGAATCTACAGAGGCTTCAATTTCTCCCGAGATCTCCCCAGAAGCACTCAGTACCTCCTGGGGAACTCTTTCCTCAGTAAAGGGAAACTCCTCCTCTTGTTAGAGCCGAGGGTTGATGTTAGGAGGTGAAGGTTAAGAGGGACAATCAATCACACTCACATTTAAGACGAAACAAATGTTAGAAAGACATGATTATGATAAAAAAAATTAAATACAATCACAACACAGTCAACATTTAACCACATTATTTTTAAAGAAAGCAGTTAAATGGAACAATTGTTAATTAACATGGATCATACATTCTGTTAAGGTACTAACCTCCAGATATTGTTATAATCCCTGAGTATCCAGACTCATCAGAGTCCCCAGAAACCCCAGAAGTTCCAGAGCCTCCAGAGCTCAAGATATCTCCAGGGAACTCAGAGCCAGACTGGTCCCCAGATTCTCCGGAGCCAATGGGAATTTCAGGAATGATTTCATTATCTTTATAGGGGAAGTCTCCCGAGGCTCCAGAAATAGCAGACCCACTGATGTCTCCAGATCCTGAGAAATCCCCAGAAATGAACAGAACCCCACGTGCAAAGACATCCCCAGAGCCTCCTGATATAGGTAGCTCATCTGGATGTCCAGATATCAGGACAATGTCATCCAAAAGATCTCCAGAGGCACTGGAGACCAGTGTGTCTCCTGAGAGGCCAGACCCAGAGGCGCCGGAAGCTTCTGAGGTTTCTCCGGACCCTACAGAGCCTCCATAATCCCCGGAAACATGAAGAGTATCAACAGGCATCTGATGAAGCTCCACCTCTTGTTAGAGACAAAATGATGCACTAATAAACAGATAGAAAGGACTGAAAAAAATCATTGATCAGGTGTGAAGAACAATGATGATTGGGTTAAGAAGAAGACAAGAAGACATAGTCAACACAACACATTTAACCACTGATTAACCGCCAGTTAAATGGATAACATGCACAATGGAAACAGGATTATTGGGAGATGTATCCGGCTACTCCAATGAAGCTTCTTCCACAACATAATGAGCTCAACAAAGTGTAGGGGCCTTCATGAAACTGTGTGCACTATCCTATAAAGTAATGATATTTTTTAGATTTAAATGGCAGTGCTTCTTCAGACCTTTCTCTGTGTCTGGACCCATGAGAACACCAGATCCACCGGAACCCTGAGGGACAGGTTGGGATGTTAGAGAAAACCCTTCTTCCTTCTCCTGGGTCTCTTCTCCCTCTGTGTTCTCCACATCTGATTCAGAATATTTATATTCTGGCTAAAAAAACAAAGACAAATAAAACAGTGAATCAAGATATAAATGACAACATTTTACCTATTCCTAGTTCTTAAACTTCCACTGGGCAGAGCTTTAACTTAACCCTTTAATCTCTTTAGCTTGCCTCTCTGCACATGGATTAGTTTTTTTCTCTCAAAAATATTTTTTTTACTCAGTCTATGGATAGAAGTAGGAAGCAAATATAGAAAATACCTGCAACGAGGAATAAATTCTAGAGGCCAGACATAATTAGTAAAATATTTAGAGCATGCAAAAGATTTTGTAGCTAAAAAGAGTCGAGTCTTTAGGTGGCAGTACAACTTCAACCCTTGTTATAAAAATGTTTACTCTTGTGCTTTATTCACATATCTTTACAGTAATATTAAGAATTAAAAATAAACTGTATTAGGTGAGGAGGATTTCCATTTTCTGTGTCATTGACCTGTTTATTTAGGTGCTGTATGAGAGTCAGCTGCACAGAGAAATGAGATTCACATATTTTACGATACTTAAAGCAAAGCGATAAGAAGAACAATAATTCCACACACTATCACCTGAGGCCATAATTAAATATACCTAATTACTATAAAACTTTGCATAGAGGAAACAGGCTAAAGTTAGTATAGCACTTAAATTTTAACTGCTACACATGTTATCTGATGTTATACGGAGAGCGGCCTGTTGGGACAAAATGCACGTATCAGGAAAAATAGAGCACGAAGGTGGTGAGATTGATTTTATGAAGTATAGAGCTCGAACCTGGCATGGGCAATTATTTTATTTTTTAATTGGATTTTTACATCAACAGAAAAACTTTAGAAGGACTTCCCTACTTTTAAATCAGTTTAATCCACCGATCCACATTTAACTGCCTGATTGTGAACAAGTGATTAAAAAAACTCTAAATTGACCCTCCAATTGAAGTATAATAAAAGCTATGATTTTTAGGAAAAGAAATCTAACATATATTAATAATAATAATAACACAATCTTTCAAACACAAATGAAACTAAAGTACATATATTCCCAAATACTGCATTGTATCATTTTAATAATACTAAATAAGAATGTTAAATATTTCCATACATAAAAAAATTGCCACAATCAGAAAGGATAAAAAAAAAAAAAAAAAAAAAAAAAAAAAAAATGAATACATTTTATAATTCTTGCTAATTAGGATGTATAGGTGACAAGTACACTTTTAGTGCGGATAAAAACCTTTCAGTTTTTCTTCTGTTTCTTTAATAAATCTAATGAAGATGGGAGATGGGATTGTAATCTATTCAGAATTTAAGGAATTTCATCAGTTACAACACAGAAATGTACCAGGTAGGATGTATGGGCTTAAATCTTTAACCAGTAGGTGGAACCAAACTGTCAAAAAAGAGGAACCTCGGAAATCAGCCGCAATTATACCTTTAGTACGAAAAGGAAGTAATTAATCCTCTTCAATGAAAATGTATCCACTAAATGTATAAATGTACAAAGGTGCTTTCCAGCAATACACAACATTAAATAGCCAATAAACAATTGCCTTTGTTTGCCACCAGTGAAAGACTCAAGATTTTAGGGGCTGCAGAAAACTAATTGGTGATTAATTGCCAAATAATAAAACGTTCAAAGACATTAACTGAATTTTTACTATTAATATTTAAATCCTTAAATAAATAAATGCATTTAAAAATAAACCTGCATCCTATATCATGAAATACCAGTAATTAGCAAAGAAAATAAAACAGACAAAGCCAAATAAACATCAGTTTTGGAGACTTAAAAGCTTTGAGCATTTCCATAAAGTTTATTACAGCATAGCTTTTCTACAGTTGTTCTTTAAATTATCTAGTATTTGACTGAAGTTGCAGTTCTATCATTTTTCCAGATGAGGGTAATGAACTCCCACACACAGGTAGTACCTGATTCTTCAGATGACCCAAGCAACTGAAAGCAGGAATGGTCCTTGTGGAACCAAGACACAAATGGTAGCTAAAATGATCCATATATGCATCTAAATATAATCAGGTGCCAATAAGCCAGGGGTTGTCACTGGAAATTCAATAAGTCTAATTAGAAGTTGTAGAATGCAGAAAGCAAACAGAGTTTATACTGGGACAGAGATATTCCCGTTCTAAAGTTAGCCTACACATAGTTTGTGATACAACAAGGTGAGTCTTTGAAAAGTTATGCACAGCACTCCCCTTCATTTCCCCTTTCTGAAAAACAAACAAATACCTATGGGAAAAGAAGAGGTTAAAGGCTAAAAACCAAAGAACAAACAGATAAATAAAGAATTAGAGCTCTGAAAGCAGCAGGGAAGAAATAAAAAAAATGCATTGAAAAAATACAGTAGACAAATGAGAAAATAATTTCAAAATGCATAAATAATCCCACAATTGTAATCATAATTCACCTCTAAACTTAAAGCAGAGATACCATGCTACACAAATTTAAAGCCCTGTTTATGAATCGCTCTATACATACAGTAATAGCCCTTTAACGTGACTAGCGGTAGCTGCTAACAGGTGATTGTGGCGCACACGTTTTTTCTTTTTTAGTGCTACTGACTGGAATCTATTTGAGAGGCTTTTAAACATTAGAAGTGTTTTGATCAAAAATTTGAGCCGGTTTTACCTTTCTCCCTTTGTTTAGAATTTTGATGCGTTTAAAGTCTTATTGTAAGATGGATCAGGGCTTTTATAAGAACAGTTATAACTGCACAACATTTTGCAGATTTGTGCAATTCTTAAAAACAAAAGTATTGGTTAACAGGGTTAAAACATATATCTGTGTACATCAGACTCATATACTTCAAGCATTAACTTCTTTCATGAAACAAAGCACATCTTCTGCTGTAGAGATTATGTAAAGCATAACTTAGCTTGTTTTTTAATACTGGTCTACTGGTGTTTTTTTTTTTTTTTTTTTCCTGGTTGAAATTGTCCAAATCTGGCTGTGTTTGGTAACTTGAAATAATATTATAAAATAAAAAAGATGTAGAATATTTTAAATGGGTGCCGGACTGGCCAGCTAATAATGGAGGTCATACTTTAAATTGTGTTATTTGTTCTTTTGGAATGGATAATATTTTTGTAATTTTATGAGCTTTGGAAGACAACTGCTGCTCCTAAAAAGTGCTTACACCTCAATGCTTATTCCCAGTTCTTTGCCATGGAGCGATTACTCTTTAAATAACACTTCTTATAATAAACAAATCTCAAACAGGACTGAACCTTATCAAATATCATCTAAATTTGGCACAGAGATTGTACAGAGCTACAGTGCAGGGTTATAGTTGCCTGCTTCGAAAGAATCAAGGAATTCCATGAAAAACAGCTCCAGTGTGTTCTCATTAAAGATCCGATACTCAGATCGGAAATTGGTTCTGATACTGACCAATTAGCAGGATCGGATATCGGACGAATGGTTCCAATCCAGTCATTTCTATTTTCTTTTTTTCCCCCACATCATTCACAACAATAGTTAGGGTAATATTAGTGACTTTAATTTTACGATTGCAGCACAGATTATGTCAGTGTGCAGAGAACATGGAGCAGCTACTTGCATTATATCTGTATTAATTTATTATCTTTTTTAAAGTTAATTAGTTAGTTAATTCAGTAATTAGTGTTAGATCAGTATCAGACATAGTCCACGTAATGATATTGGACTGGATTGGAAAATTTTTTTTTATTAGTGCTTCTTTAGTTTTTATACTCCACAGATACCAAGTTGTTGTTTATCTGAAAGGTTGCGTCATTTTCATGTGTCCATTCCCTACTGTAAGTGTACCTGCTCACTCTTCATGCCAAAATTACAGACATTCTATTGGATTTTATCAAAACAAGCCCTGAGAAGAGTCATTATTATTATTAATATTATTATTATTTCTATATAGGCTGCCTTGTATATTTTCATTCTTGTCTCCTAATCTTGTGACTTACACACTAAAGATGATTAACTTTATCCTCACAAAAGGGATATCTGTCATGGTTTTAGTTTTGTTCAAGTTTTATTTTAAGTTTTCATTGGTCTTATTTCGATTCTTGTGTTCTAGGTATTTTTGATTGTATTTGAGTTCTTAGATATTTCCTTTTTGCCCTCTTGTGTCAGTCTCCTTTTCCCTAGCTCCCTTCTTGCCTCTGTTCACACCTGCTCCCAATCTGCTAATTAGCCTGGTCTTTGTTTCTCTCTCCCATATAATCTCCTCCTGTTCAGTCAGTCTTGGCTGGCTTGTCGTCATTACTTTGTCCCCTTCTTGTTGTGAGTATTCTTGGTTTTCAGCATTGTTGGATTTTGCTTATGTTACCCTTTTTATTATTAAACATTCAACTAACCACCTCATGCTTGTGTGTGCATTTGGGTCCTGTCAAACCAACCCCTCTGCGACAGTACAAACCAGCCAAAGATGGACCCAGCAGACCTGGACTCAGTTTTGGGCACCAGAGAGGGACAGCTGAACAAAAAGGAGGAGCAACTGGAGTTACTGCAACAGCAGATGAAGGAACTGGATATACAACAGGTTAAGTTCATGATCAATTTTTCCCAACAACTTAAGTTCCTTGTGAATCACTTCCAGAAATTTCAGTATCACCCCCTTTGTGAAAATATCTGCTTTAACTTATTTATCTTCTGAGGGAAATCAAATGAAACATCAGAATTTATAACTTATTGCATAAGAGAAAGGTTAGGAAAAGCTATTATTAATGGAAAAGTATATATGTCTATTTTATTTAAAAGCCTGGTTATCTTATAGTTTATAAATTATTTTTATGAATGATAACGATTAAAAGGATTTTGTATAATAGATGAATAGGATAAAATAATGACTTTTAAATGGCCCTGGCTATGACACCCCCCCCCTCCCCCATTCTGGGGTACTTTTTGTATGTAATGTGCCCGTTTTTCCCATGCATACAAGGGTTCTCTTAGGGGAACTCCAGCTCCCAACTATAATCTAAAATCATGAATTTGACCTCCAAAACACTGTTTACTACTCCATTTTGGAGCGTCTTTACACATTCCGATGTGGCTTTTAAAAAATATGTTAACAGGGTCCGTCAATCAACCATCAGACTTGTGAAATTGAGAATTCACAGAGAGTTTATAAATCCAGAGTTTGCTCAGAAACAGTTGGATTCATAGGCAAAAGCCAGTCTGTAAGTAAAAAAAGAATAAAAACACAGCACTGCAGGTGCACAAACTAAGTCACAGTTTCACTTCACTATCCCCACAATTGAAAGTTACATGTTTGTAATGATTTGACTAGTTAGGCCAAAGCAGCGAAGCCCTGCAAAGACCTATTGTAATTCAAATGTTTATTATTTTTCCCCTGAATGACACCTCCAATGGTTGCTTTAACATTTTTAAAACTAAAACTTTACAGAAATTTTTCCCCGATGTGAAATGTATGTATTTTAATGAATTCAGAAATTGGTGTTGCCAAATGCTTAAATGGCACCCCCTAAAGTGAGATGGGGAAAATCCTATGTCGCAGAGACTTGAAAATTGGTACACAGGTAGATCTCTTCCAAATCATTAACAAACGTTTCTTGGAGGTATGCCCTAAAACCCACAGGAAGTCGGTCATTTTGGGTCAAAGAACAATTTTTCATGTTTGTTCCTATTGAACTTTAACAAATTCCTCCTATGGAGTTTAAGCAACCAGCTTCACACTTGGTCAGTATGCAGATAAATCCTATAAGATTTAAAATGACCCAAATCCTGAGGCAGATAACATGCCTCCATTATTAGCTGGATAACATTACTAATTATTAGAAACTGCTGGCAAAAGTTCCCTATGTCAGAACTGATTTGAAGAAAGTGTTTCCATCCTGGTTTTGTGCATTAATCATTTGTCATAAAAAGCCAAAAACAGATGAAGTGAATGTAAAAACGTTTTGCATATTTGAGGGCATTTAATGTGTTTTTTATTTTTATTTTGCCGTGAACATCAAAATGGGCGTTAGGAGGAGCATGTGGAAACACAGCCAATGTTTCACTGGTTAAAATTACAGCAGACAGTAAAATGCTTTCCATTGTTGACTTTGCACAAATTTTTCATACTAAGGATTAATGTAGCAGCAGTAGGAAGAAAGCCATTAACAGAAACTTCCAACAAGGTCATGCTTATTGTGAGCAGCCATCCGTCATGACCAACTAGGGGTATAAGAAGACAGAGCACAGACACAAAATAAGGCAACAATTTTATTAGACCAATTTATGACACATTATGCCACTTAGATCTAATAAGTGTTTAAACAACATTAAGTTTAATGACAATGCATTGTATGATAACCATTTACTATTAAATCCATTATGACAGATGCAACTTTATCAATTTGTGCTGCATCATTATACCCATCTGCGCCACCAGACACAAACAAAATAATATTAAAAGCAGAGCCCTTATGAGTGAAGTATTAAAGTGCAAGGGAAAAAAATATGAATAATTGCTTTGATGCTTCATGTTGGTGAGATGCTGCTCCAATGTGAACCCTGGATCACCAGTGTTCTGAAAGAATCGTTAAACAAGAGAAAAGATAATTCCGGAAGGCAGACGGGGAATTGTTGAGGATTACACAAAAGCAATTTAAGGTCAGGATAAGAAAAAGCCAGGAGGCATGCAGGAAGAAGCTAGAAACCAACTCCAGCAGATCAGTGTCAGGGATTTGTTGTCAGGGAGGAAGGAGCTCAGTGTTCTCTTCATTGGACAGAGCCAATAAACTGAACACATTCTTCAATTAGATACTTGCTCAGCACCCTTCCCTCCTGCCAACAATCAAAGGACACTCCAACCTTTTTTGAAAAAAACCTATTAAAATCAAAGTTTAATTATATAGCACTTTACAACAACACTAGGAAGACCAAAGTGCTTCACAGAAAGCTAAAAACATCGCAAAAAAAAATCATAAGCGTTAATCAATGTGTCCCAAGTATTAAAAGCCAGTTTAGAAAAAAATATAATTTAATCTGGACTTAAAAAGGTGCAGAGCAGTGAGAACCCGCAGACTGAGGGGTAGGTTGTTAGGTGCATCCTGGACCCTGGGACGTCCAGGACCATTTGATCAGCAGACTGGAGAGCCCTGCTGGGGCGATGTACCGTCAACATCTCAGTTAAATATAGCGAGACCATGAAGGGCTTTAAAAACAAGTGTTAAAACTTTAAAATCAGTCCGAAAACAGACCGGGAGGACTCCCTCTCTAACCTCAAATGCTTCATCTACCACCTTTTTCATCGACCCCCCCCCCCCTCTATTTATGCATTTATTCTTAACCATAAGAGAAGATGGTGCTGTTCCCTCCCCCTTCCTCTCGTCTGATTCTAGTAGTCGTGTGAAGAACCAACTGGAGAGACTGAGTCACAATAAGGAAACAGGTCTAGATGGTGTCTACCCCAAAGTCTTGAAGGCCTTTGTATAGTATTTCTATAGGATTCTACAGCACCTCTCTAACCTTAGGCTGACCCAGGAGACAGTTCAGTGGTGTGGAAGACCTCCTGCCCAGTTCTGGTACCAAAGAAAACTTCAACAGTCCTCAATAACTATAGACTTGTTGCCCTGACATCCCTCATCATAAAGGTCCTAAAGAGACTTCTGTTGGTTCACTTGAGCAAGCAAAGAAACAGCTATCGGGACCCCCTGCAGTTCCCTTATGTCATTGAGTTGGAGTCTAATATACCATCATACACCTGCTCAAACAAACCCACTGTCATTTAGACAAGGCAAACAGTAAATGAGGATCATGTTCTCTGATTTTTGCAGTGCATTTAACACGATTAAGACTGCAATACTTTGTCAAAAGCTCCAGAAGACCCAGGTGGAGGCATCAGTAATAGCCTGGATTCAAGTCTACCAGACAAACAGACCCCAGTTTGTTAGACTAAAGGCCAATTTATACTTCTGTTGCATAGCCTCTGCAACCGTCAAATCTGTCTCTGTGCGTGACCATGCACCCCACGCAGAGGCTCTGCAACCCACGCAGACGCTCTGCAACCATCATCGCGCAACTAAAAAAAATATCCTGACTACATATCGGACGGTTGCAAACCTGCACACACCTCAAGCGGAAGTGCGGAGAAAGAAGCTGTGATTCAAGCTGTGATTGGTCCTTGGTATGCCTTTCCGGCTGTCTGTGTGATCTTCATTCTCGATTCAGTGTATTTAAAAACCGAGGAGTAATAACAACAATGGATAACCACGACAAAAGGTTGATCGAGGAGGTTCGGAAGTACAACCACTTGTAAGATGCCTCAGAATAGTTTTGGAAAGAAAAAACACTCCTGCCGGTGCCGCCTAAAAAGTCCTCGTGACTTCTCAAATAGGCTCCCCCTAGCGCTTTGTTGGGAAACTGCTCTGCGTTCCTAGAAATTCCAGACTGACATTGCTGAAGCATACCAGCAAAACTGGTTCGCAACCAGACACAAGCGACATTTGATGTGTGCGGTTGCAGAAGTATAATCCGCCCTTAAAAGGATCAATCAGGTAGTGAGCAGCACAGGAGCACCACAGGGGGCAGCACTCTCACCATTCCTTTTTACTCTGTGCTCCAATGTCTTCCAGTAAAAGACAGAGTCCTGCTAATTTCCCAGAAATAGAAATACACTTACCACTTATCTTTTGGCAATGCTGCTATGGTTTCTTAATTGATATGTGGTTAAAAGGAGGATGTCCCAAGATCTCACAAGCCTTTAAAAGGCCATCCAACCATAAATGACAGGGCATTCTCATCTAAAAATTGAAATCAGTAGGTGGAAGCAATGTAAGATCATATTAACATTTGAATATTGATCTCAGTACCATCACACAAAAAAACATGACTTTAATGTTTTTGGGACTTTAATTGCAATGAGCGGATACGCTCGGATGCCTTATTTTGCAGCTTTCAAAGCAGATGCAAATAGAGGTACCCTAGTGTTCCATCAGGACATATTATCAAGATTAATTTGCACCCATGTGAAAGTTGCCACAGTACAAAAGCTAAAATTCTTCCAAAAACTGGTTGCTACATCAGTTGTTTGAGAAAGTAAAGAAGATTACCCAACAAGAAATGTCTGTATGAGTCCAAACATAGCGATTAAAGCATTTGAACGCATCAGACTGAGGATGATTTGCTTGGATAACAATGTAGATGAGGCTTATCTTCACTTGAAAAAGAAAAAACCCAGAGAGAAAGAAGAGGAATGCCAAAGTAGGTCTGGCCATGAAAAGCAAAGACTCAGCATTCCAGGGGAGGAGTTAATCACTGGTTTCTCCCATGAGATTTTTATGCTTTTATATAAAGACATTTTTTTTTTAATCCTCTTTGTGTTTGCTTCTCACATTTCTCAGTATTACCCAAAAAAAAAGAAAGGAAAAAAAAAAAAGCCAAATAAAAGATCCTTGGTGATTTCCCAGGATTGCAATTATGATTCAGATCTTTGAGTTTATTCATTGTGGAAAGCTCTAGAATTAAGCTGTTTGTGTGTAGAAACCATGAGCAATAAAATAGGTCCTGAATCCTGAGTAAATATGCAGCAGCAAATTCAGTTTTTTTTATCAAATGATTTCTCTTTTTTTTTTTTTTTTTTTTTTTTTTTTTTTACAGTGTCCTGTCTGGCAAGGTGGCAATAAGAATAATTGTCTTGATGCCAAAAGGAGCCCAACAGATTTTACTTTCACAAGTGTAGCGGTATCGCAATTGCCATACCGCTCCACTTGTTTCATGTATATAAATTGCTTTATTATAATTATGCAGGGAGTTTTACAGTTCATATGGACACTGCAATGTAAGTAGAGCAGAAAAACAGAAGAAGAAGAAGGAAAAAGAAAAAGAAAAAAACAGGACAAAAGATGAAAGAAAGAGGAGATAGGAAGGAGACAATGACAAAACATTTTCAGTCTGCTTCAACACCTGTAATGAGATGGAGAAAAAAAAAAAAAAAAAGAAAAAAGAACAGCACAACCAAAAAACATGGTACGAGATATACAATAAAGCAAACACCTTGAAACTATCACTAAAGTAATATTATTAAGTCTGACATGTACTCTGTGTTACCTGAAGATATGAATGTGGGGTTTCTGTTTGGAAGTGAATCTCTAAGTACCTGAAGCCTAGCACCTGTAGTTGTTTGTGAGGGTGAACTTGTGCATGTAAAGTTTTAACCATAGAAAAAAATGCTCAATAGTGGTTGTGGAGAGCCGGAGAGGCACACCCCCCAGAGCACTGAGTCCAGCGCCGGGAGACCCAAAGCCCCAGGCGCCCAAGGGGACCCCAGAAGCGAAGGCACCAAGGCGGGGCCAGCCCCGGAAATCAGACCCCACCAAGGCAGGAGGAGAGACAGCCACGAGGAAGCCCCCCAGCCACCGCCATGCCGGCGCCCCGGGGAGCCGCGGGGACGAGTCCGCGGGCCCCGCCGGCAGCCGGCCACCCCGAAGTAGGGCCGGGCGCCGAACACCAGCCCCCCCACGGCGCCGACCGAAACGCCCCAGCCCCACAGAGCACCGAAACACGCCCCGCCCCCCCGCACCAAGCCCCGGCGACCGGCCGCAACACCCACCGCGACCGCACCACCCAGGAAAACACTAAGACGGCCCCGCCCCCGGCCGGGGCCCATGCGCATCCGCCGCGAACCGGCCACGAGCGCCGCGGGACCCCCCCCAAAACGCCCCCCTGGCCAAAAGCGCAGCCCCACCCCACCAAGACCGATGCCAACAGCGCGCAACGAAACACACCGCGCACAGAATCAGCCCGAGAGCAGAAAAGCCGCCCGGCGCAAAACCGCAAGAGGAGCAGACCGCAGCCGGCGCAACCACCCCCCCCAGCAGCCCGAGGGGCAGCACAAAGCCAGAGCGGAGCGAACCGCGCCGCACCCCCACCGGACGATGCCAAAGCAGCCCAGCCACGTCCGCCACCCCCCCCCGCAGCCCGCACCAGGCCCCGACACGCGGCCAGAGCAGCTCCGCCGCCCCGGCCCCCCACCACGCGCCGGTCATAGCCACCCCAGGCCCACACCCGCCCCGCAGCCCCACCCGCCGCGATCAGTGGGAACAGAGCAGCCCCGCCATGCCTCCAGGAGGGAAAACCCACCCGAATACCCAGCCAGCGCAGCCAGCCCGCCCAGACCGGCCCCCCAACACTACCCCCGCCGGAGCCGCCCGGACCCCCACACACCAGCGGCGTGCCGCCAGCAGGACCCCCACCCAGCAGGCCCGCCTGCCCCCCGAGAAAACAGACATGCCAAACCCCCCAAAGAAAAAAAGAGAAAAAAAAAAAAAAAAAAAAAAAAAAGGGGCCCCCACAATGCGACAGCGGACACCAGACACCGACCCGCCCGCAACCGCTCCCCCCCACCGAGGAAGAGAAAAAAAAAAAAAAAAAAAAAAAAAAAAATAACAACAAATAAATAGGTAAATAAATAAATTAATTAATAATTACAATTAAAATAAATAGGCAAGAGGAGAAGTGCGAGCGGAAAAACCGGAGCCCAAAACAGGACCCAAGACCCGCACCCCACCATGCCGCGCAGCTCCCCCCCTCCCCGAACCGATACCACAGAACCGGCATAGGAAAGAAACACCGCCCAGGAACCGGCATCGTAGCGAAGGCACCGGCACCGACCCCGAAAATCCCCGAACAACACCCAGCCCCACCCCGAAGCGGATCCAGTCCCAGGCCCCAGGGATCCGAGGCCCCAAGGGCACCCCACCCCCAGACAGGAGCCCCAGCAAAGCCCCGGCCGGCCGGGGCCAGTGGAGAGGCCGCCAGGAATGAGCCAGCAGTCCCCCGGGCATCCACCCCCAGCTCCACCAGTGCACCGGTGAGCCCCGACGCCAGCCAGCGGAGGGAGAGCAGGACGGGGGGAATGGGCTCCGCACTTAGCGGAGACTTGAGATGTATTTGGGAGAGGGTGCGGTTGAGACCCCAACCTGGGAAAGAAAAAAAAAAAAAAACACACCATCTCAATCATGCCTTCCCTCCCTAGTGCCCCCACTCGTACCACAGGAAAAAAAAAAAAAAAAAAAAAAAAAAAAATTATTGAATAAAATAATAATAATAATAAATAAAGAAAATAACAACGCAGACACACATTCACACATAACACTCACATCCAATAATACCAGGACCAAAAACCCGGTGACACCTGTGGTCGGTCCCGGGACTATCGGATGACCCCATAAGTGAACCTAAAATCCGGATGTGAGGGGAGGGGAGCGGCGACACCGCCACACCAACCCATCTCTTTCCTGCTTCAAGCCCGGCCCCCCACCCCGCACACGGACCGGACCACCCCCCGCAAGAGCCCCCCCCGGGACCGGGGCCCACCCATCCCGCGCCGGCCACCCAACCAGAACCGCCCCCCCCCCCCCGAAAAGAACAAAAAAAAAAAAAAAACCTTCAACCAGGCACTTCATGCCCCTCCATCCAACCTTCTTTGGGGAGAGCAGAGGTGACAGCCCCGCCACCAGCAGGCCACCTAGGCCCCGCAGCCAGCCCCAGCCAAAACCACGGACCAGGTGGCCCGCTCTTCCTCCAGGCCCCAGACTCCAGGCGGCAGCCGGAGAACAGGGGTGTGAGAAGACCCCGATCCTCACTGCGCCCGCTCGAATGTGGTGTTGTTGCGTGTTGCTCTCAGATGCAATTAAAACTGGGAGTACCAAGAGGGGGTGTCCGGCACACTCCACCCCCCCTCCAGGAGATAGACGGTGCCAGCACACCCTCCCCCTTCGACAACCCTCAACCCTCAATGTCTAGATGCGAGAGGGGATGGAGGAGGCCGACCGTGGTGAGGCCCATAAAATAAGCCCCCCCCCCGGTGGCCCTGACCCCCACCCCCCGAAAATGCCCTACATAGATGTGTGTTGTGAAAATGATGTAGATGGAAGTGTCTAAAATGCAAAATAAAATTGGGGTGGGGGACGTCATCAGAAGGTGTGGCCCTCCAGTAACGACCCCCTCCCCAAAAACCTACATGTGTGGCCGAGTGATGGAGCAGGCAGAGGGAGGATTTCGGGGATGGGGAGCAAAGGACTGGGGTGCCTGCTGCACTCCCAGGGAGCCAGCTCCCCCGCTGACTCCAATAGGCACCCCCGTTCCCCGAGAGCCCCCCCAGAGAAGGGGGCCCCACCAGTTTCACCACCATAGCCCGGGGGCACGGGACCGGCAGCAGGACCCACCAGCCAGCCGGGCACGGAGCCGACTCCACCACCCCCCCCCGTCCTGTCCATCCAAAAAAATAATAATAATAAAAAAAATAAATAAATAAATAAGTAGATAAATAAATAAAATTAAAAAAAATAAATAAATAAATAAATTAAATAAAAAAAAATAATAATAAAAAAAATAAAAAAATAAATAAATAAATAAAAAAATATAAAAGGAAGATAAGAAAAAAAATAATAATAATAAATAAATAAATGAATAAGGGAAGGGACAATCCCAGCCGGCCAGCCAACGCGCAACACGCAGAGCCCCCACCCCGGACGAAGCCCCACCAGGGGGCAGCACGGACCAGGACCAAGACAGGGAGCCAGACCCAAAGCCCTTCAAAGATCTTCTTCCCTCTATCACCACCCCCCACCCCCCCTCCGGAGATGTAATCCCTCCCCTACAATAACAATCAAGCTACTCACCACACAAGCGACAGAAGACATCCAGGCCGAGATCATACCTACTCCCCCTCCCTCCCCTTCCCCCACTTACAGAGTGCAAACCCGTGAGGGGGTAAGCACTTGCCATAGGTGTTAATGTCCATGCCCCCCCCCAGCCCAGCAGGCCCCGAGGCACCCCGGCACACCAGAGGCCGTGGCAGCAGGGACAGACAGCCAGGCGTACACCGGCCCAGAACCCAAGCAGCACTCCCCACAGAACCCGAACCCCCGAACCCCCACCGGGGACCCCGCCCAAGGGCAATGCGCCCCAGGGATCCCAGGCCCAAGGAGCCACCCCAGACCCACCCCGCAGTAGGGCCGGGCAATGCCCAAAAACCCCCGGCACCGGCGCCAGCACCCCCACCCCGACCCCGGCCCCCGAACGACTCCCCCCAACACCGGTCCCACAGCACCAATCCGAAGAAGAAGAAAGCCACACAACACAGCTAAGCGCAAATCCCGAGCCCCACTCCAAGCCCCGATCCCCCCGCCCACACACCCCCTCCCACACAAAAAACAAACAAAAACAAAAACAAAAAAATTATAATATTCTCCCCCTCACCGGAGAAGAACGGCCGCAAACAAGCCAGTGCCCAACACCCACCGCCACACCACGAGGACCCCTCCACCCAGATGCTCCTCCCCAGAAAAGTCAACATGCCTTCCCTCCCAGGAGACAGGCAAGCCCGCCGAACAGGAATCCCCCCGGCAGCGCACCGCCGGCATGCGGGGGCCCGAGCAGCCCCAACAGAAACAACACCGGAAGGCCGACAAGGACGAACCGACGGCACCAACCAAGCCCCCAGGCGGACTCCCCCACCCAAAAACACAACGAAACCACCCCGCCCCCACCGACCACAGCAAACACAGCCGCAAGGCAAAGCAAAGGACAGAGCAGCCCCACCCGGCGCACGCCAGAGAGCCAGAGCAGCAAGGCCGCCCCAGCCGCCAGAAGCCGGCACAAGCAGCAAAAAGAAAGCAGCAGACGCGACCCCGCCGCGCCCGGCGCGAAAGCAGCACGACCCACCCCGCTCCGGCCCCGCACCGCCCACAGGCCGCCGAGAGGAGGACGGCCACGCCGGCCACGGCCCGTCCCCCCCCCGCCGCCAAACACCGAGCAACCCTCCACTCCCAAGCCGCGCACGATGCACCGCACCACGCGTCACCGGCACCCGCCCCAACAGAGCGAAGCCACACCCCGACCCGGGGGCACTCCAAAGGGACCCCCGACGCCCGCAACCCGCCCACAACAGACACACACGAACCCCGGCCACAGGCGCGACCACCCACGCCCCCCCCCGGACGACGCAACCACGGCAAGCACCACGGCCAACCACCGAAACCCGGCACCGGAAGACGAGGCACGCCCCGACGCCCCGCAGAGCAGAAGCACCCCGGCCAGCACCACAAAATAACCGATGCCCGGCGCCCAGCCCCACCCAGCAGCAGCACAGCCACCAGGCCTGTAGCCCACGTCCGCCACCACGGAACCCCCCAAGAGCACCGCACGCGGCCGCCGCAGGACCCCCCCGCGGCGCCCCAGACCCCGCCCCGACGGGGGCAACAGTCCCCCGGGCCAGACCCGCCAGGCACCCCGCTCCGAGCGCCCCCCCGAGCCCCCAGGACCCAAGGACCCCCGAACTAGCCCCCGCGCCCCACAAGACGCACCCCATAGCCCCCCACTACACTAAGTGATGGAGCCGATCAAGGGAGCCCAGAGAGATCGGTCTGATGGGGATGCAGATGCTGTCTCAAGATTAATATGATCCAACAACAGATCTCTGTACTGATTGATGTTGAGTTTATCCTTACTCTTCCAATTCATGAGGATAGTTTTCTTTGCGATACATAATGCAGTGAATGCCAAGCAAACCGATTTTTTTCCCATAGAGCTTCCCTCAAAGTCACCCAGCAAGCAAACTGAAGGGGAAATTAGGATTTTACAACCCAGGCACAGTGATAGATCCTTACATACCTGTACCCAGAATCTCTGAACCGGCGTGCATAACCATAGCGCGTGAAAATAATTATCAAGTCGATTGCCTGTGCACTGTGGACAGATGTTAGATTGCGCAAAACCCATCTTGAATAATCTTTGACCTGTATAGTGCACTCTGTGGAGGATTTTGTATTGTATTAATTGTAAATTGGGGTTTCTGGTCATGTTAAAAGTTCTTAGACATATCTGAGCCCAGATGTTTTGTTCAAAGCTGACTGATAAATCCTCCTCCCATTTAGTAATAGGAAGAGATATTGTATCATCCAGTTTAGTCAGTGTCCTGTATAACTTAGACAGTAGTTTGGGGGGGGGTTAACTCTAGAAACTCTGATATTTTAGTTGGAATTATTAAACCTCCATCAATATGCTTAAATTTATTTCTAATTATAGCTTTGATTTGCTCATATTCTAAGAATTTATTTTTGTTAATGCCATATTGCAAATTTAATCTAGCGAATGTGATAAACTCCGTACCTTCAAACAAATGATCCAGATATGTAATACCTTTATTCTTCCAGTACGGAAAGTTTATCACATTATTGTTTTGTAGAATGTCAGGGTTATTCCAGATGGGTGTACGACTGCACGGGATAAGTGATGAGTTCGTTATTTTTAGAAATTCCCACCATGCTGTCAGGGAAGAGCTGATGTTAATATTTTTGAAACATGGGTGCCGTTTGATCTTAGAGCTAATAAACGGCAAATCTGAGATTATTATATTACTGCATATATCCTGTTCTGTGTCTATCCAGGGCTCATCTAAGGGATTATGTTTTATCCATTTAGAGATGTATTGTAATCTATTTGCTAAATAGTAGTATTGGAAGTTAGGTAAATCTAGTCCCCCTCTGTCTTTAGTTTTCTGTAGTGTTTTTAAGCTGATACGAGGGGGTTTGTCCTTCCAAAGAAATTTAGAGATGGAAGAATCTAGAGATTTAAACCATTCGGTTGATGGTTTATTTGGGATCATTGAAAATAGGTAGTTAATTCTGGGTAAGACCATCATTTTAATTGAGGCTACCCGACCCAAAAGGGAGATCGGAAGCGATTTCCATCTTTCTAGGTCCTCTTCTATTTTCATTAAAAGAGGGGTGTGGTTGAGTTTTGGTAACTCAGCTAGTTTAGATGACACAGTAATTCCCAAATATTTGATATTTCCTGATTGCAATTGTAGACCTGAGGGATTCTGTAGAGAGCAATTAATTGGTAGTATTACAGATTTAGACCAATTTATAGAGTATTCTGAGACTTTTGAGAAAGATTCTAGTAAACTAATCACTTGAGAGAGGCAAGTGTTTGAGTGCTGGAGATAAAGTAATACATCATCTGCGTAAAGACTAATTTTATGCTCCATTTTCATGCCTTTTATACCTTTAATCATATTTGTTTGTCTGATTGTAGCAGCCAGAGGCTCAATAAAAATAGCAAAAAGTGAGAGGGAGAGTGGGCATCCCTGTCTGGTGCCCCTCTGGAGACAAAAACTGGAAGATGTTTGATTGTTTGTCCTGACACAGGCTGTTGGGAAGCTGTATAATATTTTTAACCAATTTATAAAGGAATTGCCAAAGCCAAATTTATGTAGAGTAGCAAATAAAAATTTCCAGTTTACTCTATCGAATGCTTTTTCTGCATCTAAGGACAATATATAGGATTTAAGAAGGATATAGGATCAAATGATTTCTAAGTGTAATAGAAGTTTTCCCACCTTTGAAAACTGGAAGAGAGTAAAAGCTCTACAATTCACACTACAGTGCTCAGTCATGTGGAATAAAGCTTCAAAGTGGCTTTAATTATATTTCTTAGACATATTTTGGTTAAAAACATACAGTGTTTTTGTCTGGAACAGACCATGATCTGAATATTTTTTTTTAAAGCCATTGGAAATATCTCTTTGATAAAAGCCTAAAACTACCTCAGATCACATATTGTTTAACTTAAGCTGTTGCTTCAATGTACTGTAAATCCATGTGAAGACTTTATGCTGAGGATTTGCTATATTCACTGAGCCAATCCTATTTCCCTGGCTGGTAATGTTGGTTGACCTTAGGGTTGCTACATCAAAATCAACCTAAGTGTGATTTAGCTCCTGCTGCTGGGAGCCATTTTTCATGTGCAGCTGTTGCCATTAGCAGAGCCTAACGGCTGCCCAGTCTACTGGTGAGTGAGGTCATCAATGACTTAACAGCAAACATACAAAAGCATCAGTTTCGAAAAGCCAAGATTCAAACCAATTTTTAGTTTTTTATTTTAATTTTTTTTTATTAACAACTTTAAACTCATCTGAGCAATTTTTTGGCATGTACAAAACATTTTTATTGTACCGGTAGGTGTTTTTAGTATTATCTTTCCATTGATTCTGCTGAAGATGCACCTGTCTAGAATTCTTGTATTTTACTCTTGCAACTTTATTTACACAGAATTAGCCCAATTGCTGCTCCCTTTCTCTCATATAATGTTAATTCTGTTTATTTATGTAGCATCACATCACAACTGGTCATCTTAAGACAATTTCCAGAGACAATTCAATAGAGTCCTACAATCAGTTTGATTGAAAAAAAAAATAACATATCAAAGACATGGCTCTGAACATTTTTGAAGAGAACATTACTGAAGAAATATAGTTTCATTAGAATCAGATGTTTTTTTAGACATTGCAATTTCAACACAGAATTTGTATCCTGTGTTATTATCTATTGGATTTTTGTTTTTAATTCTAAAATCACTATCAAAAATTTACAGTAGCTGGTAAAAATCTAACTCCAAAGATAGGCATGTTAAGAAGATTTCAGCTGCAGAGAATTAATTTTCATGACTTTCCCTGCAAAGTGACAGTGGTCGTTACACAACCCTCTGTTTTGTATAACACCCGCTAATGAAGACCATTGCTGGGGTCCCAAAACTTGTGTTAATGGGCTTCTGCGTGTGATAAAACACTACATTTCCATGACAGCAGAACAATCTCCATAAAAAAAAAGTTCTTTGGTAAAAGCATGATGGATAAAAGGTTTGTGTCAGGTTGGGTGGAGGCTTTGAGGACCCAAACGCAGAGATGAGTTTTGATGATTTAATGAAGGACTCAAAAGGCAACTGAGGCAAAAATCCAGGAAAAAATTCAAAGAACATCAGGGAAAAACATGTGGGGAGCAAGAGACAAGAAAGCAACAGAACAACAACAAGAAACCAGCATTGAGCGATGGCTCTGCTGCTCTTTAAAGCCCAGCACTCTGATGAGACTGATGAGCTTCACCTGTGAAGACTACCTAGGTTCTCTACAAAGATCCTCTCTGGAAGAGATGCATAACTCACACTCTCACACACATACCCACACACACATGTTGTGTCACAATATCCTTGTGGGGACCTTCCATTGACTACCATTCATTTCCCACTAATTTATATGGCCTAACCGTGACCTTTGCCCTAACCATTACCGACACATACCTATCCCTAAACCTGACCTAAACTCAATTCACACCTTAGTCCTAAACCTAACCCCCACCCCAAGAAGAGAAACTTTCCTTATGGGGACCAGTTGTTGGTCCTCACAAGTACATACGAGTCCCCAAAATGTAGCATATTCCTAGGAAATTGTCCCCACCATTTATTAAAGACATGGCCACACCCACACACACACACACACACACACACACACACACACACACACACACACACACACACACACACACACACACACACATGGGAACCCTGACAGTTTGTCTCATCTGATGAGATCTGGTGCACTACACACTAACTGCTTACAGACCAATCTCTGCCCAAAGTACTTGTATTTTATGAGAATCAGTTGATTGTATTTGATAAAAGCCAATCGTATCAAATTATTTTCTTGATAGAAAAAGATAAGCATTATTAATATAGGAATGTAAAACTAAAACCCAAGGTTTCAACAACTTTGAAACTTTTTTTTTTTTTTCTTATTTCAGAGCAAAGGAAACAGAGGCACTAATAATGTCCAACTCAGTTATTCTCCTGCTGAAACTGGTCCAGGTGCATGCAGAATTCTGGGGCACTGACCCTATAATAACGGTTGGCTTAAGTATAAACTAAGGAATTTTTGGCTCAATGGTACAGAACAGTAAGAAATAAATCTCTCAATGCTCCAAATAACCCCAGTTGCCATCCACAGCATTCCAGTCTGCTCAAAGAACTTTGTGACCTAAGCCCAAAAGCACACATTAAAAAAAAAAAAATACACTAATGCTTTTCAAAGTAGCCATAAGCAGACATTTTTCCAACTTTTTCCTGATAACAAATGAGAAGTTTACAAAAAGTCACACTCATACTGATGGTTACTGAATGATGTAACATTCAAACACACAATTGACATTACATGCAAAAATATCAATTAGTCTTGTTCAAGTGAGGGAAACCTCTCTTACCTCAAACTCTTCATAGTCATAGTTATATTGATCAAAATTGTCTTCTCCCTCATTTAAATCGTTTGAGTCATTGTCCACTTGTCGGGAAAATCTGGGACTTGCCACCACCGCTTTGAGGACGAAGAGTCCGAACACGAGTTTCAAAAAGATCCTCATAGTCAACCTTAAAAAGGACAGAGTAGAAGAATTAAAGAGGGTTTTCTTGGACTTTATGGTTATAGGATATAATTAGAATATAAAATCAATGAAACAATAATTGGAACCTTATTAAACCACCACTCAGGCTTGATCTTGTTCCCCAATAATAAAGGTCCCTGATCTTATTATGAAGGCGCAGACAGCTAAGTGATTAAAATACAAAGGCTTCTATATTTGCTAAAATTAGTCTGATAATTTCAATGAGGACCTTTCACAGATGGCTTTAGTGCTCTTATTCAATGCATGTCAATGTTGATAATCCCAATTAGTCCAACCAGGTACTATTCTGCAAACCGAGAATTTCTGTAAAAAAATCTTTAGTGGGACGATTTACTGTAAAGAACAACTTAGGTTCATTAATTCCTAGAGAAACATCTCAATTTCTCACTGCAATGTGGTTCAATATGTTTCCTTAAGTACTTAGGACCATTTGTGAAATAATGACAACTATAATTCAGGGAATAATTTTTCTATTGGCACATAGGTCCATCTTTAATGGGGTTAAAACTTGTCTTAGTAGCTGGTTAAAACAGTATCCCATATAGGACCATGCACCTAATTCATATAGCAAATTGAATCATAATTACTGTGGCTTTTGCCCACTGCCTGCTTAGATTAAGGATCTATACATATCATTTATGCCAACATTGCATTAATATGGTTAAAAAAATTATTATGGCCAAAGTATTTATGGAAGTAAGTAATCTCATAGTTACAAATGTTAATATAATTTGTTAGGATTCAAGACTGTTTTAATATTGGTTTATTCATTTCTTCGATTTCCTTGTTTTGCTCCCTTCCACTGCTCACCTGCATCCACTGTATAAACTATAAAACCTGTCAAGTCTTCAATTGCTATTTGTCATTTCTTCTGATACACTTTAAAAATTCATATCCTGCTTGCTTTTCTTTCAGTTCTGTAAATGTTTTTAAATTGTTTTTGTTATTAGTTGTTATTGTTAAATCTTTTTGTCAGTTTTTGGATTTTGGTTCTACGTTCTACAATAATAATATAATAATCGCCTTTTTTTCTAATAGAAGTACATAATTATGAAGTAGAGAACAGGTTTTATCAGTTCTTAAAAATCAAAAATTTTATTTGGCAGGAATATGTGTTCATTCCAATGCTTCATATACAACTTTGCTTTTACACTATAACTGCAAGTCATTTGGATATTTTGTTTTCCATTTAAACATTTGCCTATTTTTTACAAATTTTTTTTTACAACTCCATAACAGATTTTCTTTGGGATTTACCCTACTTTGTGCCCTTTTTGACTTTTCTCCCATCAACTATTCTAAGTAAAGGCATTCCCACAGCATGATACAACACTTCTGTGTTTCATAGTTTCATGGTTTGTTCAGAGTTATGTCAGTTTTGAATTTCTTAATGAAGATCTAAATTTTGATCTTATCTGACTTAGAGCTCCTCTTTCACATGTTTGCTGTATACCACCCATTGTTGGTAGTTAACAGGTGTTATTTCGAAAAAGCATTTTTTTCTTCATTTGTTTACAAGGACCAAATTACATTTTTTTCACATCTCAATACTATTGCAGTCAATTCAATTAGTTTATTTATATAGGGCCAATTCACAACACATTTAATCTCAAGGCACTTAACAGTTCACCAGATCATACAGTAAAATTGTTTCAAAGTTTTTTATCTCAGTCCTGTAAAAATATTCTTCAAGTCAGCAGATCCTCATATCTAGGCTCTCATAAACCCCAATGAAACATTAGTTTTTTGGTATTAAGATGTTTTTCAGGCACTGTAAAAAGTGTTTATTCCAAACTATTTAATGAGGGGAATAAGGATATTCCATGTAGTTATACAAATAGAGTAAAAAATAAATTAATCTCCACTCTAATTCTAAAACAAAAGTTAAACCACAGGTAACCTAGATAAATGCCTACATAACCCTGACACTTGTATAAAAAAAAAAATTCTGTCCTGAATTTATGTAATGCCAGAAATATTACATGTTTTGAAATGTCTGGGATTTTCTGCTTCAAAGAAGCTTTTAAGGATTTTCCAAATCGGGCCAGAATGTTTCGCACAAATCGGCAAAAATCTCAAATAGTCCAAGCGAGATGCAAACAAATATTTTTTAGCTCTAAAAAAGCAGGAATTGTTTTCAACAATTGCCCTGACCTAGAAAGCAGCTGCTTATGATCTTTCTCTTTCCTCCGCAGTGCAGCCATTTGGGTTAAGCTGTTAAGAAAGGAGTTATGCCAAAGACGAAAGTACTAATAAGATTAGCATACGTTAATTACTGCTTAATGAGGTCAACTCCTTATAGACGTAGGATTAATGGGTAAATGACTGAAATCATGGCAATGTATCACTACTTAAAGCTTAATGATGGCAGAGAGGCATGCATGGGGCCTGAAAAAATAAGAGAAGAGCTAAAAGAGAGTCCTCCAGGCCAGGGCAGAGAAACGGTGAGCAAGGAGAGAGAAGAAGACAAGAAGAGCGCCATGGAGAGGGACACACAGACAAGATGTTGGCCCTCAGGGTTAGATGGAGAAGGTGAGGAAAATAACTTGAGTGGGGCGGCGTGAGTAAGTGAGAAAAAGAGAGGTGAGAGAGGTTTTTGAGCTAACCCAACCCCTGGGCTTTTACAGAGAGTCTTTATGAGGCCCGGTTGCAGCTTGTCTCTGCACTCAAACTCCAAATTCCACCGAGGTTTGTGGACAGGATGGCAGCAACTTGCCACTGCTCACGAGGAAAAGCTTCATTCAGCAGAGATGGTGCTTAGACACACACAAACACACACTTACACTTATTCATGGAGACACTTGGAAAGATGTAACACTCACAGACCTGCACACGTCAATATTTCATTGGACAGAAACCAAGAATGGTGCTGCTATTTTAAAACTAAGACACACACAAAAAAACAAGCAAAAAAACCAAATGTCCTTCTGTTGAATTTTTTTGCAAGCATCAATATCAGCAAGCAGAGAAACTAATTAAAGAGCTTGTACTTCCATTGCCTACAACATGAACTTGATGCACCTTTAGTGAGAAAAGTGGATGGCAAAAACAGACATATCAGGAGAAATCTTGCACAGCTAGTCTGAAAGAAGGACTTTACTGAAGACAGCACAGAGCTCTGCTTTAATACAGGCCATCACAGTGTACAGTGTATGGAACCTGTGTTTGTGTCGTTCCTCTAGACTGCCTCCTTGTTATGTTTGGCTACACTTTGGGCATGCCTTATATTCAGCTACTCTAACTTCCCCCCCTCAGCAGCAGGTCTAATGATATTCCCTCTGCACTGGATTAAAGAATTAAACGGCACATTGTCACACCTATTAAAAATATGCTTTGCTTTCAACTATGAAAGTTTGGTTTATTGGCTAAAAGAGGTAAAAAAAATCATTTGTGCATAAAATTTGCAAGACATAAGAGGATTATTACGCTCTATGAAATAAGATATTTGCTGCAAAAACACCTGTGCCCTGGATGACTTCTATAGATAGCTTTAAATTTGAGCAAGATAGTTTTTTGAAAGTACAAAATGGTCTAATTGTCAACCTGATTTTCACTAATAATCATCCCTGAAGATCACAGAAGTGTAACACATTTTCCTGCAATGTAGAGACAATAGAAGGAAATAACAACAGTCACATGCATATGCTGGGTTAGTGAAAGCAATACATCCAGTCCTAACCAGCTGGTGTAAAAGCACCTGTTAAAGCCCTGAATGCCGTTGTTTTAAAATGGCCTAAGTATGCACCACAACCTGCTTAATCCCTTCCACCAACATGAACACAGCACCAAGAATGCTTACCTCTGTCTCTTGCTTTCCCGAATGGTCCCTTCAGCCTTGATGGAGATGCTGAGGGCTCAGAGACTTGGCCAATGGTGAGAGGTCGCTTAGGGTGCCTTGAAGAGGAGGGAGGGTAGGTGGTGGTGGTGGCAAGGGGGGGTGATGTGTGCAGATATGACAAGTGTCTAAGTGTCAGTGTATGTGTGTATGTGTAGGTCTGTGCGCGCCAGTGGACCCGAGTGCCCTGCCGCTTATGTGTGAGGGTAGGCACTGAGGCTGATTGGAGCGGAGCGATTGCTTTTGGTCACTCCGAGTGCACCCCCCACACACCTCCCACCACCATGCAGTACACACACTTTCACAATCGTCTCGAACAGAATACACACACTTTAGACACAAAGAGAATCAGAGGGCAATGAGGAAACGAAGCTTTATCCGTTACAAAAGTACCTTTTCATTTTTTGTTGTATCAGACAGAAATATTTGTCCTTCTGTTCCCAAGGTGAAACTCTAGAGTGTGTTACTTTCATGTAGGGGGGATCCATGAGGCCCTTGTACACAATGGGACCTCTGTAAGGACTCCCTGCTAGCATGGTGCTGAGAGGAAGTCCCAGCTCAGAGGATAGTCTCTACCCTCCTTCCTTTACAGATTAATATGAGCTATCCTTGCAGCATCCATGGTCAGTAAACCGGGTTCACATCCAAGAAAACTCAAAATTAAAAAAAATCTTTTCATTGACGAGGCATAGTAACACATAAACCTGTTAATTTGCACTCTTTGCCTTCTTGGCTATTCCAATGAGCCCTGCAGGACTCTTTAATCAAATTTAAATAAACTATATATTTTAAAATAATTCCTCAATGATTGTGTGATATTGTAGTTCTTTGAGGCTCAAAACGATGATTCTATGCAGACAATTATGTTTTTCTAAACATTTTTAGCAACGGAACTGCAGCAAACAGCATTGGCATCTAAGGCAGGAACCTGTGCAGGAGGAGACAGCAGGTTAATGACCACATCTATCTGGCAGACGATGATAATAAACGAGTGAGTAACTAACCTGATCTTACACTTCACTCCGTGCCCAGAGGATGAAGTTGATTCCAGCCGGTCAACTGCCAACAAGACACGGCGGGGGTCGCCGAAAGTCACAGGCGCTAATGTCCTGGAGGCTGGAGAACAGTCAGGAGATCAGAAACGAGCAGAAGAAGGAAGGCAGGGTAATCCAGAGGGCGAAGTCAAAGCCAGTGTCGGTGACGTGCTCGCAAGTCAAAGCTAGGAGGACAGGAAATCCAGAACGGAGTCAGGAAACAGTTCTAGGTTTGTTTCATAGACAGACAGAAATCCAGCAGGAGTCCAAAGACAGGTCAGGTGAACAGATCAGAACAGGAACAGGCAGGCTCAAATAATCTGGCACTGACGTCTGGTCTGAAGGCTAGTTAAAAAGACGCTGAAGCAGGTGGATCCTATGATCAGTAATGAGAACTGGGCAGAGATAAGCAGATGAGTGAAATGAGAAATCAGACCAGACACCAGCGCCGAGATCATGACAAAACAGCCATTATAGTTGTTTAGCTCCTTGATACATTAGTATTTGCTAACATTATTAATTTTCCATTTTATCTTGTTGCTTTAGTTAAACCAAAATCCTTTCTGATTGGCTGCTCGGTACCTTGTAACAACTAAGAGAAGAGTTGTTACAAGGTACTGATGAAGAGTCTTCATGTAAAGCTTATCTCAGAAAAAAGAGACACAGATACAGCTGGCCAACCCAAAAAGAAACTCTGCAAAGTCAAAGCCAGGACTAATCACACTGACATGACTGCAGAAAGACCTAGTCTGGGACTTGGCGCTTATAACCGGCGTAATTACTCATTTCATTCACGTTAGATTTAGACAACTTTTTTTGTAATATTGTATACCTAGTACAGCTTTCATGACATTTTTCATTCTTCAAACTTCTTATCTCCTGGTTCTGAATCCTGGGCACGTCCTCAACCCCGGCTTTGGCTTCGCTCTCTGGATTATCCTGCCTTCCTTCGTATGCCTGGATCAGGTCTCCTGCTTGTTCTCCGTCCTCCAGGGCTATGGCATCTGGGACTCTCAGGGCAGCGCCTGCTGTATCTAGTTTTCAGCTTAGCGGCTGGATCCTACTTCGTTCTCTGGGCTTGGACTCAGCTGGTAAACCAGGTTAGTGACTCACACGTTCATAATCATCCTCCTTCAGACTAACATTGTCACTAATCTGTGTTTTCCTCCAACAGAGTTTCCTGCCTTAGATGTCCTTGCTGTTACTTTAGATCCGTTATTTTGAAATTAGCACTTTTGAGATATCTGTTGAATACTAGCTCCTCTGTTCTGAGCCTTGACATCTGCATGGAGTTAGCATGTTGATACTGTAAACATTCTGGTGCTTACGCTTATTCTCACAGTCAAAAAAGCATTGTTACTATGTGTGCTTACGTGGTGTCTGTATTCTAGAAAATATTAATTAGCCTCAAGAAAGGCACTAGTTAGTAGAAAGAAAGGTGTCTTTTACAATTACATTGCCGGTAGTTTTTGAACTGAGAGCTTATCGATGGTCCCAAAGGTTCCAAACCTCTCCTTCTTTTCCCTTGAATGTTACCTCAATGGAAAAGTTAAATTGAAAGTTATCTTTCAGAGATTATGATAGTTAATTAGTTGTTCACATTGATATAATTAAGGTATCTCATCAGTTGTGCAAACAAGAGCTTTCAAAGAATGTTGTGATTTGGTGTTTTTTAAGCACAGGTGTACAACAAACACATTTAAGTTTTGTCTCAAATTGCCAACCTCTCCCGCTCATCCCCTGGTAACCCTAGACCTTTTGATGATTGAGAGACACAGGAAGGAGTGGGGAGGCTGGAAATATGTCAGCGCCTGCTATATGAGCTGGGATTTCTATTCAAAGCCTTTTTTTGATTTGAAGTTTTTAAATGAGGAGGATTAAATTTTATCTTTGAACTATTACATCTTCATAAAGCGACTGATGAAAGATTGCATGAAGGGGCATTATTTGGAATATGAAATGCTTAAAGCTGGTTTTTGTAGATTTGTTTAAGTTAATACTTTTTAAGAGAAGTTGTAAAAGAATTAAAAAACTGCTAGCCTGACTGAAGAGGATTGATGATGCTGCAAAAAACACCAAGATTTTGAGGGAAAAAAACTTTTGAAAAAACACATGACAATTTCATTTTAAAGCTTTGATTTACGGATACATTTCTTTTTCCAATGTGAATTTCAAGCATTAGCAACTGAATTTTTCTTGATGGGGAGCTGATGGCTAATGGCGGAGCTCCATAGCAGCAGCCAAGAACAGCTCTTCTCGACAATTTCACAATTTTCTACAACACACGCTCCCAGCCCCCCCCCCCATTAGATGCAGCAAACACTGACTTCCTAAATAAACTGAAAGATTTCTGTTGAAGGTTTGAGGCACTAAACAGCACTCCAGCAGTGAAAGCCGTTCCACACCAGGAGGAGGAGACACTAAATCTGGACATAGCTGAAGTGAGGAAGTCTCTGAGGAGAGTCAACCCAAGGAAGACGCCAGGGCCTGATAACAAACCTGGGTGGGTGTATAGGGAGTGTTCAGATCAGCTGGCTGGTGTCATCACAGAAATTTTTTTTAACACCTCGCTGGACCAATCCATAGATCCAGCATCCTTCAAGTACCATTATTCCAGTCCCAAATAAGCCTCGGGTCAACTCCCTAAATGATTACCAGCCTGTCACACTGACTCCAATCATGATGAAGTGCTTCGAAAGGCTGTTTAAAGAACACATCGTCTCCAGTCTGCCGCAAACATTCGTCTCATTCCAGTTTGCCTACCGACGCAACCGCTCAACTGAGGATGTCATCTCTGCTGCTCTCCACCTGAGCCTGGCACACCTGGAGGAGAAGAACACCCACGTGTGGATGCTGTTCCTGGACTTCAGTTCAGATTTCAACACCATCATCCCACAGCATCTGATGGGCAAACTTGAACAGCTGGGCTTCAATACACCCCTCTGCTATTGGCTGCTAGACTTCCTCACCAACAGACCTCAGTCAGTCCGGGTCGGACAGAACACCTCTGATGTCATCACTCTAAGCACAGGCTCCTCTCAGGGCTGCGTCCTGAGCCCCCTGCTATTCACTCTGATGACACATGACTGTGTCCCCAGGTTCACCACCAATCACATTGTGAAGTTTGCAGATGACACCACGATGGTGGGCCTCATCAGTGATGACAACGACCTGGACTACAGAGAGGAGGTGGAGCAGCTGGTGGACTGGTGCAAAGATAACAGCCTGATCCTGAACGTTGAGAACACAAAGGAGATCATCTTGGACTTCAGGAAGAACCGGCCTAACCACGCTCCACTGCTCATTAACAGCTCAGCTGTAGAGGTGGTCAACAGCACCAAATTCCTGGGGGTGCACATCACAGACACCCTCACCTGGAATGTACAGTAAACACCACCTCACTGGTCAAAAGAGCACAAAAGCACATGTACTTCCTGCAGAGGATGAGGAGAGCCCACCTGCCCCCACCCATCCTCACCACCTTCTACAGAAGCACCATAGAGAGCGTTGCGACCAGCTTTCTAACTGTGTGGTGGGGAGGCTGCAGCACCTCAGACTGGAAAAAGGTGAGAAGAGTCGTGAGAATAGCAGGGAAGATCATTAGGGCTACTCTTCCCTCCATTAAAGACATTTCATCCCAGCGCTGCGTGTCCGGAGCCCGTGATATCATAAATGACCCCTCACACCCCACCACGGTTCTCTCTGCTGCCCTCTGGAAAGAGACTTTGAAGCATGGGATGCAGGTCCAGTAGATTTCATAAGTGTCTTCCCCACTACCATTAGAAAGTTATTCCATAGAGAGTGCACAGAGTTATCTGTCTGGCCATGATTTGAGCTCAGTTTACACTTCCACTTGTTGTACTCAGCTTCTTGTCCATCTTTTATGCAACCAATGACTACAGATTCATCTGAGTATTTCTGCAGATAACTGACTACTTGATCAGACAGCTGATCCTTCAGTCTAACAAACTGCAATTGTTGATGCCTCCACCCCAGTCTTCTGAAGTATCTCACAAAGTAAGTCGGGCTGAACTGTGTTAAATACAATTGAAGAACATGACATCAGTGTTGTCTGCCTTGTCTAAATGACATGCTCACAGAACAATATATAATCAGTCCAAATATTGATTAGATAAATGATTTCACATCCCTACTATGGTGGGCTTTGAACAAATAGTCAGCTACAACTTAAAAAGAACATCTTAAACGTTTGTTTTAAACTTTGTTTACTAGCTTATGATGCATATGATGGTTATCAATTGTGTTTACAGTCTAATTAAATATATTACGCACCTCGAATGGCTAAATGGGTTTGATATTCAATGCTTATGTGAATGTATTTTGGTAGTGAAAAAAAACCCATGATAATGACACAATCACATGGTATGACATGATTATTTTGAGATGTTTTATTTGTATTTATCAGAATTTAAATGGAACCTCCTGCTCGGTGTATTCAGGAAAAAAAAGACCAGGATAAAAAAAGTTGGCATAATTCACATTGTTGGTATGCAAAACAATAAGCATTGTTGGCCTTGAGTATTCACAGTATTCTACTCACCTTTTCCCAATATTAAATACAAATAAATTACCAACTTTATATATTTATACATATTTAAAGGAGACAGTTTCTTATTATAAGCAAATAAAAATAAAAACCTTTAACACAGGACTGTTTATTTAGCCTCTGCCTACAAATACAAAATAGCAAAAGAAAAATAAGAATATGGAGATTTTGCAATTTAAAAAAATCAGTCCGAAATCTCTAGACATTCCATTAACACATACAGTTTGCTTCCTGTATTTATTTACACTTGTTAGACTGTACTATCTTTAAGTTTAGAAGTCTACACACAGTTTATTTTTCACTGACATAAGGCACAACTAGTGGTCAGCAAATTTTATATCAAGAACAACTATTGATCAGTGTGTTTCTTTTAGATTTAATTCCTGTTCCACTTCAAAGGCTTCCCAAGATGTAACAATGAAAAACTTGATGTTAGCTTAAACTTTGCAATTCTCATATATTGGAAAAACATCAACGTCCTTTCAATAGTTGTGAATTACCAAATTAGCATGCAACATTTACGTAGTTGCTTTGTGGTTAGATAACAATAGACCTAAGGAGACGAAAGCACATGACCACATCCCTGGGAATTGGTGGACTGATCTCATTGCCATCCAGTCGGAGATAACGCAGTTTTGGCAGACTTTCATTCACGGAGTCATCCAGAGAATCAAAAGAGATGGGACATACTGAGGAGCCATTCACACCTGGAAAGAAACAAATAGAAATGCCATAAGACAGATGAATAACAACCCTTTAGGTTCCCCGAATTTTTTTTTCTTGCATTATAACATACTTGCAATCTTGTTGTGGTCCAGGTAAAGGTGTTCAAGGCCTGACGGAATGAATGGGACTTCTGTCAGTTGATTGTGAGACAGTTGTAGGTCCAGCATACTGGAGATATTAAAAATATCTTTTGGAACACCACCGCTGCCAAGTTTGTTGTGGTTGAGCCTTAGAAAAGCCATTTTTGGCAAACCTTTGAAGTAGTCAGCAGGAATTTTTTCAATGTTGTTACCATCTAGAAAAAGCTGGGTGGTTGTGGGTGGCAGTCCAAGGGGCATATTACTGAGCTGGTTCTTAGCAAGATTGATTTGAACCAGGTTGGTAAGACCTTTTAGGCTCACTTCAGTGACAGCATCATCCATCAGCTTGTTCCCCTGGAGATCTAGCAAATTTACCTTATCCATACCAACAAACACTCCAGCAGGAATTTTGGAGATGCGATTGCGAGAGAGACGTAAGTGCTCAAGGCTGACTGGGAGTGGAGATGGTATAGTGGACAGCAGGTTATCATCCATATATAGGTGAGCCAGGTGTTTCATTGTACCCAGGACACCTTTGTCTACTCCGTCACTTGTAATTTTGTTGCGGTTTAGGTTCAGCCAGCGCAGCTGCGTTGCATTCTGCAGCGCATCTGTTGGCACTGTTTCAAGTAGATTATTCTGCAGATAGAGATACCATGTGTAGGGGGGGATTTTAGGGAAGCTCTTTAGCCCTTTGTTGTCACAGTACACTGCACGGGGGAAGTTTGGGGGACAGCTGCACTCCTTTGGACAGGCTTGGATCTGGGCAAGAAGTTCCTCGTAAGGCATGTCCTGGCTGACAACTAGAGTTATCAGGCACAAAATACTGAAAAGCTCCTGGAGGGTAGCCATGTCAACCTGAAAGATCAGATAAACACAAAATGTAATTAGCTTAATGGCTAGTGAACAATAAGACATTCTTTAAGAACGTAACTTTGAAGAGTCTTCATAAGGCATTTGATAGAGTATAGAGGAATAAAGTCTACATTTCCAGCATTAAATAGAGCTTAATTTAAGTGCTAATAAAAAAAAACAGTGCCTGAAAGTCATTGTTTCTTCTTCTGTTATTACTTTGATGTCAAAGACAGAGATCAGGAGACTGGCTGTTGAGCCTTGTCAACTTTCTCTTGCATTAGATAAAACTTACTCTTGGCTCTTCAGTAGCAAGATGCTCCTTGTTTTCTTGTAATTATAAAAAGCTACAACAATGCTCCCTAAACATCTTGATTAAGAACAGCTTAAGTAATTAAAGATGCAATTGATGGCATATGCATTATGTATGGATTAGATGTATGTGACAGAGAACATAAATTCACATAAACTCAAAAATACAAATTACAAGAGGATTAGAAAAGATCTGGAGGATTTCTTTTCATCTCCTGTCAGTCTTCCTTTTTAAACTTTTGCTTGACTTGTCTTAGCTGCCATCTGGTGCTTGTTTAAATTCTTGATGCGCTGCAGGATTGTCTGGAACTCATTTTGCATAGGCAAAGCTTTTTCCACAGATGAGCTCACTTCAAAGACAAAGTTTGAATCACCTCCTTTCAGAGTTGTGCCTGTGGTTACAGAGGCTAAAGCTTTCTACCCTTATTTAGTACACAAAATGTGGCATTATGGTAGAGATGTAATTCCATCAAGCATCAAGTAGCCTGGTAGACAAAACACTGACCAACAATAGAAAACAGATCTGTTTCTATCACTAAATCATAGAGAACATTTTGATGTTTGTCATTCTAATATACTTCTTCACCTATAATCACATGGAAGCATGAGTAACCTCTTTTCTTTGGAAGTTCTTCTTACCTTTAATTCTTCAAAGTTTCTCTTTGTAGCGTCCTTCGTTGGGAAATGATTAAGCGTGGTCTGAAATGACAGGGATGCCCCTCTTACTTCCCTGTATTTGTACCACAGCTTGTTTCATTCAACATGTGCCAACCTGTCGCTCAGGATGAACTTTAAGCTGTTCTTAGCCAATCAGGTGGACCCAACAAGAGGGTTCATAATCTTCTGTATAGGTTGTTAAGTATTTTTAACTTTTAGAGACATGGCCCACTTTGCCTAGATGTTCTTGCTCGTGGACTGCTAATGTCCACATGGACAGTCCTTCCTCCCAATGCTGGCTCCTCTTAACAAATTAATCCAATGTCCTTTATCGACATTTGAGCTACATTTGTGCGTCATATGTTGACAGTACAATTAGGGTAAATTACCCTGCAAGTTGGAAAAGTTTACAGCTTACAACAATGAAAATTAAGGGTCTAAAGTCAGTTTGAAACCCACTGTTCAGTCATACTGTAATTACCTCTGCCCATTTTATGGGACGTATCACTTGAGGAATAATGGTTGCTAATAACTGCATACTTGTTTTGTTCTCCTTACCCACATTGAGTGTTCCTGGTCCATTTTCTTATCTTTAGTTTTGCTTATGTTGTTTTTGTTTTATTATTTTGTTAATTTAGGATTTGAATGGGCTATTACTGCCCTTAACTCCTTGAGAACCCCTGATCAACACTTGACCTCTCATATAGAGCCTGGTTCTGCTGGAGGTTTCTTCTCATAAAGGTTGATGGGTCCTCCCTACAATCAGGGCGAGCTTGCTTGGGTTGTTGATTGCTGCAAAGTCAGTGACTAGATGCACTTGGTAGGACCCCTTCTGATACTTTACTTAATATGTAATTTATGTAACTCATTAGATAGTATTTAATGAGTTTTACTGAACAGGAGTGTATATGAATAAATTCAGTCTTATCTAAATTCATATAATTAATACAAATTGGGAAGATTAATTATAATTCAATTTGTCTACACAGGATTTCATATAATTTTTTTTATTGTTTTTTGTCATGTAAGATGACCTAAAAAGACGTTTTTGAACTGGCATTAGATCAGCTGAAATAAGTTGGATATAAAATATATTTTGCCTGAAGATTTTCACTGAGAGTATTTTGGAGCGTGACTGCACATTGTTGATCTATGCTGCAATGAGATCATTATTCCTCTCACAACAATGCTGAAAGTTAAAAATATTAGCTGTAGGTGCAAGAGGTTTTAAAAGACAGAGGTTACACTAACTGTAAAAAGATTTTGCAACAAGAATGCAATATAAATTGTCGTGCAGAAGCCAGATAACATCAGGATTACTGGCCTTTCAACAGGCAGGCATGGGACTGTGCCAGTTTCTGTCAATGATGGCAAAGGCGTAAATGCTGCAGGATAATCCTCGCCTACCTGTGAGCTTAGGAGCAACACTTATCCATGATCAGCAGTGCAAGCCCATTAAAGTTTCTACTTTACTTCCTATGGTGTATTTATGTTGATTGATAGTTGAATTGCACAAACTCTGCAGATTGCCTAATGGATTGTTAACCCAAAATAGGATTTTGTTTATATCAACAGTAGTAGTAGTAGACAGGTTTTAATACTTTTTTTTATCATGACAAAGCACAATGATTATCTTCAAGCCATGTGGGTTTAATCATCTCTTCAAGAGACAATATTAGCGCATGGCCCATGTGTACATTATGAATGTTTTCACTGGTATCTCCAAGGGAAAACATATACACTTCAAAGTGTTGCTTTGTTTTAAAACATCAGGGTTTCAGTAATGTACATTGATTGAATAAAATAGCAAAGAGCTGCTAGAACTGACGGCATATCTGACTAGAAAATTATCTTGTGCGCAAAATTTGATGCCGAACTGTGAGTCAGGGCTTTACAATGCCCGTAAAATGAAACACATGTTTACTGAAAACAAATAATGGCAACAATGTGCCTGGGAAACTAAAGAGAAACACATGCTGGGGATTCTCAAAGTGCAAATTTTCTGCCAGGGTCTTTTACAGTGAGCCAGCAGATGTAATTACACAGCAGCCTTCATTTGTGCAATATGAATTTGCAGAATTGTATCCACTTTATAGCTTTACTGAAATACACCACATGAGTTTGCAGTTTGTGGGAGTTTGTTAGCATGGATCAGTATATCTAGAGTTGGGAGAAGGCAGCTTTGTTTATGGGTAATTATTGTAAAGAGGTGAATTATACTGATCCATCTTGTTTGGAAAATTCATAATAGTATGTTTGCAAAGTGAAGCTAAATGGAATGTAACATTTTATGTATATAAAATCCCTAAAACACATTATATTTAACTTTTCTTTTTGTCATGCATGTTTAAGCTTTGGCAAGAACTCTGAAGAGTGGAAACAAAATAACAAAATCACTGCAGTCATTTAATTCATCATTAAAACATCAACTGCAACATTTTGCAAGTATTTATCAAAATATCTGAATAAACTATCAATTTTACCTGGTTTTCCAGATGAAGTGAAAGATTTGCCTGCAGCCAGCTGAGGTCTGGCTATGATTCCTCTCCAGTGATGATTGTCCTCTTCCACAGCACTTGAACCTTAGTTGCTGTTGTTAGATCTTCCCAATGCAACACCTTGCACACCGGGTGAACCGAGTGGATAGAGCATGTGTTGTTGGTGGGAGGACGACTGTAAGCTGGGATGTCCTTTCAGAAATTGTCACTTAACTTTTTCTGCCAGCCCAGCTGTTTTTCTCCCACCTCTTTTACATTTTATTCTGAAATCTTCGGCCCTCTGTTGGCCCTGGAGAGATAAAATACTGGAAACCAAACCAACTAAACCCTTTATTCCTTCAAGAAGGGTATGCTTTTTGCCCATAACTCTTGAGGATGGGTGCTGGGTCAGTTTATTGCTCATTTTTAACAAACAGGCCTTAGGCTGACAGGTGAGGTTATAGAAGGGCTACTTGCTCCTCTTTTCTTACAACCTAAGGCAAATTCTTGTCTTTCTTTATCCCTAATAAAGAAGAAAGCCCCCCCCAAAGGTACTCTTTGAACATAATTCTTTGTAAAATATGTACTTAAGCCGCACCTACGGTATGTTTTTAAAATTGGGTCCACTACAAAATATTTTATATTGTTTCTTTTTGTCTTTATAAAATACCTTTTTAAAAATGCCTAAAAACAAAGTATATGGATTAAAAATACTAGACATTGATCCTCACATAATTTGACCTATATCCTAACACAGCCTAGTCAAAGTCCAGCTATAAAAGTGATGTCATAACAGGTTTGGGATGCTAGTAGACTTGTACCAAACAGAACTGAAGGCTGAAAATAACCTAATAGGTGTTTAAACTCGTGCAACCATGTTATCACACAATATTTAGAATTTCAATAGAACTCTTGTACAGAATAAAGGATATTATTGTCCTGGTCTTGGTTCTGCTGTTCTTTACTTTGCTCCTTGTTTTCTAGATTTATTGGTTTAATTCCAGTTTCATTGTATTTCTAGATTTATATTAGTTCTCATGTTTTTCTGTTGTCCTCTTTTGCCCTCTTGTGTGTGTATGTTCCTTGCCCCTTGGCTCCCTCATTGTCTCCTCTCACACCTGCTCCTTGTCTGCTCGTTAGCCCTCCCTTTGTCTCTCTCAGCTATATATGCTCTCCCTCTGCTCTCACTCTTTGTTGGTTCCTTGTCTTTGCTGTCCTCCCGTGCTGTTGTCCACGTTCCTCGTCTCTCCCTGGCTCCTCGTGTTTGGTTTCCCCCAGATGTCTCCATAGTTCTGGTTTGCTTTGATTATTAGTTGGATTTTTGCATTCCTGCCTTTGTTACTGTTTTTGCCCCCATTAAACTCTGAAGAAATCTCCTCAGCCTCTCTGCCTCTGCATTTGGGTCCTCTACCACAACCAATCCCTGACAATTATGAAATAGGGTTAATAGTCCTTATACTGTCTCCTTTTCATTTTGGCTTAAAGGTATAGTGGAAGATTTTTGTGAGTTTTTTAAAAGACCTGCCATCTCCATCCTGCCATGTACAACCCTGTACCTGCTCCCCAGAGGGAACGCCTATTTTACGTGTGTGAGAGCATGCAAAACCCATTTCTCCTCGTGCACGCTCTGTTAAAAAGTTGCTGTTCTAATTGCTCATACAAGCTTACTGTGTCCAAACAACTGCCCTAACCCCTAAGTCACTATATAGAGTGGGGAATATATAGTGGAATTTATAGCGAACTCAGTTGACTGACCGCTCGGACAGATGATTACTACTTTTTGCTGCCCGTTGGTCAAGTAACTCCTTCTCCACTGTGCTGTGCTTTCACCATCTTTGTTATTAGTTGCCGCTGTCGGGTAGCGACAGCCTATGGCCGCTGTTACAGCAAATCCCATGATGCTTTGTGAGGAGAGTTTTCTGCACAAAGCATTCGGGGTTATATCTGCCTCTTCTTAGGCCTTTCTTTTATTCGAATACACTTCATTGACATTTACTTTTACGACCCTCGGGCCATTTTCAAAGAACCGCATTGAAAAAGGTTGAGCTTCAATGACTGTCTGAAACCGTGGCTCACCACACATATATGCCTGAAAGTGTGCATGCGCAGACAAAGATAGTTAACGGGAAGAGCATGTAGGACAGCCTTACAGTATGTAAACATATCACCAAAATGATTTACAATTAGGAGGACCACTTATTTAGATGATCCACCCAGAAACAAAAGATCATCCTCTATACCTTTTAATATCATCATCATCATCATCATCATCATCATCATCATCATCATCATCATCATCATCATCATCATCATCATCATCATCATCATCATCATCATCATCATCATCATCATCATCATCATCATCATCATCATCATCATCATCATCATCATCATCATCATCATCATCATCATCATCACTTTTTTTGTTTGATCACTGGTAAAGACATGAAAAAAAGAAAAGCAACTTCTCACTGGTAAAGTAGAAACATCAAGCCTTCATTTCCATCTTTAAACCCTTTTGAAGAGATATTTCTGTTTTACCAAATTCAAAGTTGTTGTCACTCCTACAAACTTTTAGGAAAACAATATCATCATCATTTATACTAGTTTGGTCACAGTGTTCGTCAACATTTAATCGGTAGATTTATAATCATGTCATGACCGATTTGCATATTTCTTAAGGCCATTCTACAAAATACAGGAGAAATTTGAATTTTTGTTAGATGTGTGCTAAATGCTGATTAACATAAATCATTAAAAAAAACTAAAACTTTAATCAGCAAGGTTGAATTAAGAAGTAGGTGTACAAAAACTTGCCATTCAGTAAGGTGGATTGTAATGCTGGTAGAGAAACAAATATTGAAGTAGATGATAAAAAAGTGCAGAAAATGTGGCTTTGAGCTCTGATTAGCCTGCATTTTATTTTGGGCTAATCAGAGTTTAACAAATGGAAATGCTAAAAGATGGGGAAATTTTTTTTTATAAATAAAATAAATTATATATATATATATATATATATATATATATATATATATATATATATATATATATATATATATATATATATATATATATATATATATATATATATATATATATGCATGTTCTCCCTGGGCATGCGTGGGTTCTCTCCGGGTACTCCGGCTTCCTCCCAGAGTCCAAAAACATGACTGTTAGGTTTATTGGCTTCTCTAAATTGTCCTTAGGTGTGAGTGTGTGCATGAATGGTTGTTTGTCCTGTGTGTCCCTGCGATGGACTGGCAACCTGTCCAGGGTGTACCCCGTCTCTCGCCCATTGACTGCTGGAGATAGGCACCAATACCCCTCGCGACCCCAATTGGGACAAGCGTGTAAGATAATGGATGGATGGATGGATATATATATATATATATATATATATATATATATATATATATATATATATATATATATATATATATATATATATATATATATATATATTCAAGTAAGGAAAAAGATTGAAAATATAGTCGGTCATGATAGAAGCATAAAGTGAAAGGAAATCTGGAATCAAGAGGAGAAACAGATGAGAAAGATGATGGATGGACAAAGAAGATAAGTGCCAACAGGAAGAACATCTGGAGATGGTCTGTTCTAAAGAATAAACTTTGGAGCTGGACTGCCAGGCCGCAAAAGCTGATTGTATGTGCACTCAGTGTGTGAAGTGGAAAGAGATTTGAGGCTTACCTCTTCATGAAGGACTTTATTGTCTAGACACAGACAGCAGGAGCTTTACTCCTGGATTTCAAATAAGGGCAACAGCAGAGGGAGAGGGAGGAAATTGCCCTAGATTTAGAGTTGGTGCAAATGACTTTATGAAAACATGTGAAATAAGAAAGAGTGGTTAAAGGAAACATGTTACACGATGTAATAAGGGTTTTGGGGGTGTGAAGATGGTAGATTTATTTTTCTTCTAACTCCTGACTGGTATCAGGGTTACAACAGCGAATCAAAAAAGACATTTAGAATAATCCCAGAGGAGGCAATGTAAGTCCTAATTCTTATTTCAGAAAGACAGCTACTGATCCTTTAAAGGATTGTTGAGGGTTACTTAGGGTGGTTTTTGAGATCATTTTTGTTGTTCAACTGTTTATAGAAAAATGCTTGAGGGAATAAATAAAATATATCGTTCACTTTGAAATCAGACATCAAACCAGCAAACATACAATTTAGCCTTGGTGCAATAAGGTATGTAAATACACTGTATAAAAGATTAAAAAAAACTCTTTTATTTGATTTTAAATTGGACCAAACCAAATTTGTGTTTTCTTGACGTCACAATAATCTGTTTAAGATTATTCCAATTAATTAATTTCCTTAAGCTTTCTTCAAAGTCTGATTTGTATGCATTGAGAGAGATCTGTTGAAATAGTTTAGGTCAAGCCCAACTATTGATGTCAATGTTTTAATCCTCTGACTCTTTTTCAGATTGCGGACGCATTTTATCGTGACAGCTTTTACATAACCAACCAACTTATGTGGTTGATATCAGGAAGATCATTTTAGGCCTTCTAAAGTCTAAAATTCCGAGAAATTGATCTAATACAGGCCAAATCAATTGATGCCTATTCTTTATGCATAAAAAAAAATCAGTTATATTTAGATTGGGCAATTTCTAATCTAGACTAAGCTTTCATATTTTATTTCGAGTTTCATAACTGCATGTTTGTTGCATAGGTTTGGTTAGAATGTAATGTACTAAACTAGGAAGAGCAACAAGTTCATAAATGTGCATCAGATCTTTATATTGCTGAGAACTTAAAAACAAGAGAAAGATTGATCAAAAAGGCTTAAGTTAATATCAAACAGTGCAAGAAGCACAATTTTGAGCAACAAAAGGATATCACGTTGTGTACATCTTCTACTGAAAGCAAAAAATAAAATAAAATACAAAAAAACTCCAGACATGGTTATTCATTTATTTCTTATTACAAGTATACAGAGAGAATGAAACATTAAGCACATTAGCATACTACTTATTGGTTGCTTAAAAAAGTTATTTTAATGTACAGTAGGCATTCAGTTGATCAAAACAAAACAGTTATTGGGCTTCAAGCTGTTGCTATAATAAAGGGTTAAATTTAAAGCAGGCAACTGTGATTTCACAACACTGGTACCTTCTTTTTAACCACTTTAATACATTCAAGAAGTTAAAATAAAGCTGTTATGAATCTGCACTGCTATTTCACATTTGCTTTCGTTACACACAGAAATCTAAGCATGTAGTTTTTTTCTTGATTGATAGTATATATTTATATATATTTTAATGACATTAACAACTGACTAAACTAGGACAATTAAAAAAGTAACACATTCCCATATGTTAATATTTGGTGTATTTATATACAAAGTTGGAATGTTTAAAGCGTGTGTCTCCTGTTTTATTGTATTCCGATCAAATTATACATTTCTTGTTTCATTTTATATTTTGAAAAAAATTCACTAAGTATATCTAAAGAGATAAAAGGCGAAATGGATAAAATAACTATGAACATTTTATATTTGCATAATGCTTGGAGGAAGTGCACATACATTGAGCTTTACAAAAGGTTGGAAACGAAATGACTTAAATCCAGAAGGCTTTGGGTTGAAGTTGTCATAGCTGTAGATGGTGGAATCCTTCACTGGATGGAGGTCCTTATTCAAACATGATATCGGAAGCTTGACGCAGGCAGTTTGCGGATTCAGCAGGCATGTCGCTGTGTGTGATGTTGTTGGCATCCAGACGCAGATGTTTGAGGCGTGAATAGTTCAGGGGTCCAGTGAACTTGCAGAAACTCGCCAAGTCAAACTCTGTGGATGATCAGAAACAAATGATAAACATTTAAATTATCCCAAATTTGTAATCCTTCCTATATGATGTTATTGATGATGAATGTATGGCTTTAAATGATCAGTATTTTGGATGTGAATTAAACAGTTTTAACAAAACATTGACTACACAACATAGACTTTATATATAGCTACTGACAATAAATGAAAGCTATTGTAAACAGGTTCCATGTAAATATTTTGATAACCTTTTAAGAAATTTGATGTTGGTAATGCTTAAATCTCGTATACACCACAAACAAATCCTATGTCATTATTTAAATATTTTTTTCTCTCTGTATTATATCAGTTAGGATTCTTATTTGGAACAGCTTACATATCTGAGGGATTATGATTACTCAGTTAAACTGATATTTTTTTAGGTATTCTCTTTTTTATGTATCTGAAAAAGCAGGTTGTTAAACATTTAAACTGCAGAACTTCAAAATTGCAAATAAATTAAAATGACCAACACTGAACTATTCAGTTTGGTCAAGCAATTGTAGTTCTGTTTTCTGAAAGCTTTAGTTCAATATTCTACTTTAATAAGCTGATAGTAGGATTATCTTGATCTGTGTTGAGGCATAAACACTTTTATTCTTTTGGGATTTCACAAGAATGTCTACTCTTTTTGAGAAAAAAAGCCTAAATGGATAAATCCAGCTGTTTTCCTCCTAGATAAGAAACTCCTCTTTTCAGGATGTTACATGTATGAAACATACATCATCATCTTGAGATAACGACATGATACATTTTTAAACACGGTTTATCCTGGGTTCTGCAATAGCCCATACAGTCGGGTCATTTTTAATGTCATTGTTTCTCTCATGGCTCTTTAAAGCCTATCCTACTTCATTGCTTTGATAAAAGCTTGGACCTGTTAAAGCCATACATGAAATAAAGGTTGGACTGTTAATGCAGGAGAGTGGATGTGTGGACTGGTGTGTTTTTGTTGACCACTATCAATTGAGATGTAATTTATTTGTTTATTAAGTTATAGTTTTCGACACATTATTTTAAATGATCTTTTTTTCCTTCATCAAGGGAGGAAAAGCTTTTTTTTTTTCATCTACTGGCCCCTTTCTAAAGAGTGATTGAGACTAGGATTGGGTTTTTGTTTGGCCTGTCCGGGTTTCTCAAATCCCCAGCCCTTAAAGCAGATTGCAGCTTGCATTGAAACGTTCTGCTGGAAAGATCCTTAAGTTAAAGGAGAGCTGTTAGTTTCCATTATTGCCACATTATTGCCCAATAAGAGGGAGTGGTGCAAAATCAATGGCCATGTCAGAATGTTTGCCCTTATCACTATATAGGGCATTATTTGGTAGTTACGCCATTTTAGATGCGTGTCTGAGCATCTAGTGGATGAAAAAGTAGTGAATTCGAGATTTCCCAAAATGCAGCTTGCAACGTAGTGACCATCCATGGTCACTACACAAGCAGATATATCATGGGATCTGTTGTCACAGCGGCACAATGTGACCACAGGCTGTCACTACCCAACGACAGCAACAGATAACAAAGAAGGAGCTGGCACTTTGTGGGGAGCCAGAGTCATGCGACCAACGGGGAGTGAAAAGTAGTGATTATCTGTCCTAACAGTCAATTATCAATTAACTGAGTTCACTGTAAAGTCAACTATATAGTCCCCGCTCTATATGGTGACTGAGGGATTTGGGTTGAGGCAGACGTTCATATACAGCGAATGACTTTGTGAAAATGGCTGGGGTTCATTTTAACTTTTTACCAGTTGCTATTAACAAAATTCAGGTAAAAGATTAATCATGAACTCTTGTGTTAAATAACGTGGATGTCCTTTATTAGTATTTGAATATGTTCCCTCGTTCTATACCAAATTATCTTCGAACACTGAGTATAAACTTACTGCTAATCTCATTGGCCTGGAGATAGAGCTGCTCCAGCTGCTCGTTGATCTCAGGGATTGACTGCAGTTTGTTGAATGAAAGATCCAGCTCCACGAGTGAAGTCACATTTAAAGCTCCAGAGGGAATCCCAGAATCCTGCAGTTTGTTGTGGGAAACCCTCAGGTAACGAAGGTTAGGAAGCTTTTTCAGATACCCTGCTCCGATTTTGTCAATCTCATTATAATCAGCATAGAGTATTTCCAGTGAAGTAGGGACTCCTGCCGGCAGCTTCTTCAGCTTGTTATGACTCAGGTCCAATGACAACAGCTTCTTTGGCCCTTTGAATGCATCTGCAATGGACTCAGAAGTCAGCTCATTGTGCTGAAGACTAATAGAGGTCAAATTCTCCATGTCAGTCAAGCGTCCAGAGGGAAACTTGGACAACTTGTTGTGCATCATCTTCAGCTCTTCAAGGGACTTTGATGGAGGGATAATTGCCTCTGTGATTTCATTGTTGCTGAAGAAGAACTTCTCCAGGGCCGATAGTTTGTCGATTGTGCCTTTCTCTATCTTAGCATTGGTTATCATATTATGATCAAGCACCAGCCAGCGCAGGGTGTCAGTAACATTATCAAAAACTCCAGCCTTTATCTCTTCAATGAGGTTGTTCTGGAGATACAGGTACTTGATGCCAGATGGAACTATAGGGACAAACTTAAGCTTGCGGTTATCACAATACATTGCGCTTGGAAAATTGATTGGGCAATCGCATTCTTGATTGCAGTTTGGCCCTGATGGTCCAAGCATGGAAACAGGCTGGTAGTCGTAATCATAATACTGGCACAGGGCAAGGTTGGATAGAATTAAGAGGACGGTGACACGTAGGGGAAACATGGCTTCTGCGGATAGGAGAAAAGAAAGAAAAGCTGACAAAAAAACACATTAAGGTTACATGAACCAGACAGAAGACATTTGAAGAAAACATTCATTAAAAATACTCTTCCACAATTAAATATGAGACATATTTTATTTATTATAGTAATTCAGCTTAATGTGAACATATTCCTTATAGATTAATTATACAATTATGCTTTTCAAGTATTTTAATATATTATAATGTTATGATATTAAAAGTTAATATCACTGAGAAAACATTAAATGGGCAGGCTGTTGCCTACACAATCTAGGGGAGGATCCTGTTAGTAGTCACTTAATGCCCTTAGACACTTAAGGTCACTGCAATGGTTGGCTGTTTACAGGGTGCCCTAACCAAGCATTCTAAGGTACGTTTGAGAGGAAAATTCAATATTAAAAAAAACATTAAAGCTAATTTAAGGGTTGAAGGTGACTGCATATAGAGTCAGTGTTTTAAGAGTCATGATACATAGTTGTTTCTAGTAACCATTATTGCTAAAGTCAAAAGAATGATGAAATCTACTCAGTGGAACAATGCAGCAGAACCACAGAATGATCCCCTCTATGCCATTCTGCATTGGGGCTGTGATGCATGCAAAGGATCCCTGATCAAGTATTGATTTATTACTGGACAGTACTTACAAAAGGACTGTGGACTGACCTCTCTGGCCAACATTTCAGGATTAAAAAAATATCTTTTTTTAGTTGTATCATTAGAACCGTATAATTTTATGACAAAACAATAGGTTTAGCAGGAAAGATAAGTACTAGAGCTGCTTTTGATGATTAATTTGTTAACATTAAATGTTAAAGCAATAAACAATAACATATGGAGAAATAAAATAACATCAACATTTGACAGTGGTGAAAAAAGTCAAACATGCTAAATATACATAATAGCCACACCCACTGTTCTTGGTATTTTAGTCATATGACTCAATACAAAGTAGTTGGAACCTCATAATTCTTGATCAATGATAGAAAAAAAGAAGCTAAATGACTGCATTTGAATCCTAAAATAAATAACAATGATTTAAATAAATGCAAAGTAACAATAAATAACAAAACTTTTTTTTTTCAACATTACTTTTTAAACATTAATGTATCTCAATGCTAATGGCATTGAGATACATAAAAAAAAATAAAGTAAAAAAGTGTTTTTTCGGGATATGTTTACAGAATCAAACCTGCAGATAATGTTTTCCTTTACTGATTAATTACAGACCCATTGAACATTCATAGAGTCTCTGGATCAAGCAATTAGGAATTACTCCCTTTAGTTTGAAATGCAAAACATTTCAAGAATCTACATTTTATATTTAGCCATCAAAATCTAAATCATAACATTCAAGAGTTGTTTTTCTGGCAGGCAGATGTATTATTCCCTTCTCTGTTTTAGGCATCAGCCAAAGCCCTGCAGCACCAGTACTTCCATCCGGAAAACAGGAATAAAGAAAAATATTCATAGAGGAAATCTCAAATCCATGCAAGCTTACCTGTGTTTCTCTTTTTTTGAGTGGAGGGCCAAGCGGTAAGAACAATGTGGTGTTCAAACACTGAAAGTCTCTGGAGAAAATCAGAGAGAAAGAAGGAAAGAGTGGGAGGAGTGTTGAGTATTGATGGAGAGACAGAGGGAGAAAGGGGAGGGAAAGGGAGAAGATGGGAGGCTCAAGTAATGGGAGTCAGGGCGTGAAATGTAAGGGGGGATCATTATCATAAAATACAAGCGCTTAAATAATTAATGCATTTTGATGAGTCCTGGAAAATTGTTATATTCACCTCTAATTTTGCATGTCCAGGTAAAGCATCCCTGGGAGAGCACTCTTAACAAATGGTTAGTAGATCATGTTTGGAAGCAAAACCAAAGCCTGCAGTCTGTGGGGCTGTTTATGGAAAAATCTAGACAAGGAAAAATAAGAAAATGATATCTGGCAGGTTTTGCAACCCAGAGGCTGTTTTTCAACAAGACTAAATTGACCCACAGTCGGCAAGCCAGGCTTCGGAAAATCTGACAAAGAAAGGAATCAAAAACAGCTACAGCAGACTTGTATAACATGTGAGGCAAACCTCTCTCCTCTGTTTTTGACTAGAAGAAATATTTACTATAGGTTGAACCAAATCCAATTGATCCCATATGTTTCCGCCTTCTGACCATAGGCCCTTCATCTCCTTTTTTGGCATAAGGTTTTTGGAAAAGAAGAGGAATTATTTAAAAAACAAAAAGCAATAAGAATAAGCTGAATGGGAAAAAAAATATGTGAGTGGATGGTTAGCACAACATCAGCTTATAATTAGAACTGACACCTGGATCTAATTGGTCTCTGTGCTGTTTGATAAATGACATTCTTAAACCCCTCTCCTCATCTGTCAAAAACATTTATTCCTTTGATACAGTCAATTGCAAAACAAATAATCCTACTTGAACCCTTCCATATTTGAACCACAAACTTCAATCTATTTTGTTTTGATTTTATCGAATAGATAACATAAGAAAGTAATTGGATAACTCTGATCTTGAGAACAAATTATACAAAAATATTTTATAAAAAAAAGGAAAACTATATTTTGTAGTTGAATCCATTTACTCTGATACCTTTAAAACATATGAAAGGAAGGGAATTCAGAAGTTTAGATTAGATTAGATTAGATTAGGTGAGCTTTATTGATCTCACAGCGGAGAAATTCACTTGTCACATATTGGCATAGAAGTCAAAGAAGGTGCAAACAAGGTCACCTTGTATGTAAATATTTGAAGAGTGGATAGCATGATTTCACTGTAAAATCTGAATTCTGCGCAGAGTTTTAAGAGAGCAAGAGTGTGCAAACAGCTTCAGAAAGCCAAAGGAACAAAGCATACCGGTCAGGTTGAAATTTGGGGAGAACTTTAACCCAAGGTCAGGTCATAAAACATGATCTCATGCTTTGAGTATCTCACAGACCATGGAAATAGTATCACATGGCTGAAAACCTACTAAAACAATGCAGCCCACCTCAGCTGATGCCCAATGGGAGAACAGTAATAGAAGAAGCTGGCAGGAGGCCTATGGTAAATCTAAAGGAGCTGTAGAGATTAACAACTCTCTTTTCTGAAAGGAACAACTTTTAGATATTAAGAAGAAAGCCATTGTTGAAAGAATAGCCATAAGATGCTCTGGTTGCATCATACTAAAATATAATACTTTGGTCTACGGTGGTATGTGTGATAGAAAAAGAATACAGTACATTATGCTTAACACACCATCACTACGGTCAAACAAGGTGATGGCGGCATCATGTTGTGTAACTGATTTTGTTCAGCAGAAACTCAGGGAAATGAAATTTGATGTTGTCATCTGTGGTTATTTTTATAGGAATTTTTTAAGTAGATGGCTTTAGAAAAAATTACATAAAATCCATAATTGCATCACTGCGTTTACAGCTAGAAACTCTGAGAGAGCAGACCTTCGCTAAAGCAGGAGATTTCTCCCCATATTGTGATTTAAACCTATAGCTAAAACTCGCACATGATCTGGACCATTACGAAATTTAAATGAATTGTTCCTTGACACGAGGCGTGCCTCTGGTAACAATTTCATTTTAATCCATCTATAACGTTAACATTTATCCTGCTTTCCTAAACATAATAAGGGGGCGATAGTGGTGTTGGATGTAGGAGTAGAAATCAAAATCGAAAATCGAAATCGAAGGGTTGACAGTTCAAGCCCCGACTCCGACTTTCAGTGTCGTTGTGTCCTTGGGCAAGACACTTCACCTGCATTGTCTACTGATGGTGGTCAGAGGGCCCGGTGGCGCCAGTGTACGGCAGCCCCGCTTCTGTCAGTAAGCCTGAGGGCAGCTGTGGCTACAATGTAGCTTGCCACCATCAGTGTGTGCGTGAATGGGTGAATTAATGTAGTGTAAAGCGCTTTGGTCAAGTCTCCTAACTTGAATAAAGGCGCTATATAAGTACATGCCATTTACCATTTACCATAATCTCCTTGGTGAAAGTAACAGTAAGGAATCAGTGGGGCTCTCGTAAGGCTCTGGCAGAACCATATAATAAATTGTAAACAATTGTTTTCTGTTTTTGTGGCAGTTGCAGCCTTTATTCAATAGTAACTAGAAGGAAGAAGGGCACCTGCTTTAGATTGCTGTTATGATCTTGGCACTGATGACTGGCTTAATTACTCATTTCATTCACTTGTCTAACTCTGCCCGGTTTCTCAGTACTGCTCATCTGATCCACCTGCTCCTGCCTCTATTTAAGCTGCCAGCTACCAGTTATCAGGGCCAGATTTATCTCTCGAGACAGTGGGGAGAGTGTCTCTAGTGTTACCTTAGTGTTTCTGATTTCCTGTTCTGCCTCACAACCACTGAGCCTGCCAGTTCCAGTCTGCTTTCAGTTGTCAGGCAAGATTATTATTGAGTCAGTGGTGAGACCGTTCCAGCATTACATTAGTGTTTCTGATTACCTAATCCAGTTCTGCCTTTCAACAACTGAGCCTGCCCGTTCCCCTCTGATCTGTTTGTCTGAACTTTCTTTGGACTCCTGCTGGATTCTGCATGTTTGCTGAACCGGGAGCCGTTTTCTGTCACAAACCTGGATTACCCTTCAAAACCGGTTCGGACTTCTGATCTCCTGGTTCTGAATCCTGAGCACATCCTCAACCCCAGCTTTAGCTTCGGCCTCTAGATTTCCCTGCCTTCCTTTGTCTGCTCGGATCTTGTCTCCTGCTTGTTCTCCGTCCTCTGGGGCTGCAGCGTCTGGGACACTCTGGGCTGTGCTGCCGCATCTTGTTGGCTGCCCACCAGCAGGATCCTACCTCCTTCTCTGGGCATGGACTGAACTGTTAAACCTAGTTAGTGACTCACGTGCATCAGAACATCATGGTCACTAACCTGTGTTTCTCTCCTGCAGAGGTTCCTGCCTTAGAAACCGTAGCTGCTGCTACCGCAGATTTGATTTTTAAAATAAATGCTTTTTGAATAATCCCACTGTGTGTCTTCCTTGAATACGGGGGTCCTCTCTTCTGAGCCGTGAGAATCACAGCATCAAGCTTTTAACAAAGCCATTTTAGTTTAGCCCTAGAAAGACCTTTGGGTATCCTACCTCCAGCGCAGACACGGACCAGCTGGTTCTTCCCTCATCATGCTCCTCTGCTTACTTGAGCTGCATGCTCCTGTGATCCTCACTGGCCCTCTGTCCATTTGTCCAGCAGTTAGCCTCTAAATGCCAGCATTGGCTTGCGGTCGTCTCTTCCTACGCTGTCTCTCTGGCTGCTCCTGTGATGTCACTCTATCCTCCTCCGGTAAGCCATATCTATTTTCCCCTGCCTTTGGACCTCTTTTCACCCGGTAAACTAATATCATCTTCCACTGTTCTGCTTGAATCCATCGCAGTTTGCCTCTTTAGATAGCCTGGGTCATTCATAGCCTCTTCCGGGCCATTAGAGCTGTGTACTGGCAGGTCTCCCCAAACTGTTGCTGTACTCCTCAGCTCTCTTACTAGCTCCGTGCTGCCGAAGCGCAAAGTTGTCTGCCACCACAAATGACAATTTCTAAGGCAAGACAAACATAAAGATTGAGTCTTTGAGTTTATAGGTCATAATTGATAACATATATATAGATTATATATACTATTTATGTCAGTAAATCCCTGTAATTAATACACTTAATTAATATCTTTAATAGCGCACCTTTTTCAGGTTTCTTTGCCTTGTTTGGAAAATAATTTTCATGGTTAGGAATTAAACAATAACCCATTTTACTCGCAAAGTTAGTTCAGCTCATCATGATCTGCCTCCTGCAATTCTTAAATGATTAAAAACATTTGATGTCAAACTGTACTTGAAAATAAAGATATCAAAAAATAAAATGAAAGATAAAAATAAAACTTTTCAAACAGCTGATAGTTGCATGGACTTTGTAATGAAAATAAAATCTAGCACTTTCTTACACAGTTGCATGGTGTTTGTAAAAATGTTACAGCTTATTTAATATTTGCAGTTAGTAAAATTATTTTAAGGAAAGTAATGTCAGAAAATGTGGACCAGCAGGTATTTAATTAGATGTTTATATTTTGAGATGAGTCCACAGATTTTTTTTTTTACGAATGAGCTAGCTAGTAGGTCATGGTGTTAATATGGTCCAAACATAAGTGGTTCCTGTGTCCAATTTTGCTATTTAGGGAATGTTTAATTCTGTTTCTTACATGTTCCTTCATTTAAAAATGTATACATGAATCGATTGCTAAGATAATCAGAATTTGCTGAATTTGAATTCAGCGGCTGCGTCCTCTGAAGGCCAGGTTGGTAGGCCGAATACGTAATAGCGCTTGTTATGTGGCCAAGAAATGCAGCCTTCCGTTTATCCCATTTTGAAGGACAGGTCCGGTGTATCCTACATAGCCTTGGGTATCCTGTGATTCATTGCGAGTCCATGCATGCCGGCTGCTCTATGCTCAGAGGAAAAAAGTAAATGGCGCCCGACAGTGGTGAATATTATTTATAAATTAGTATATTATAACACAAGTATGTGAATAGTTCCATCTGAAATTAATGAAAATAGTTGTTTTAAATCGTTAGTGAGTCAGATATGTGGCGGGTAATGTTTTGTTTATTGAAAGGTTTTCTTTGTCCCTGTACAAAATGGGTTTGGCTTACATTTAAGCACAGATTCTAATATCTGTGCAATGTGGGGACTATAAATCTGATATCTGCAACCACAATACTGCTGCTGAAGCTCCTCGACAAAGTAATTATCACCCAGAACAGTAGCGAGGAGTCCAGTATCCATTCTTGACCTGCTTTGTGTATCGACTGTCATGGTTTCTAGGCGACAGGGCATAGGTGCGGTGAAAGCTGAAGAAGGCTGCACCCGTTTGAATCCATAGCCAAAACTTTTTTGGCCTCCCTATTTTCACAAACCTGGAAGGACCAGGTCAGATAGAACGGGTCCTTGGAGGATGCAGCCTCTAAAAATGAAAACCTCCATTGTCTCAGATAAGCTTGTGTGATCTAGGGTTAAGTTTGTTGGCTAGATTTTTACATAAGCTACAGTAGATGGTTTCTGCAAATGGCTAATTACTCAAACCAGACATCTGTCAGTTAGATGCCTTAAAACTCAACCAGATTTCCAAAAAGATGAATTGCCCCATGAACAGACATAAACCAGCTCTATGCATGTTGGTTCCCTTCACATCTCACATTTAAATAGGTTGGAATGAATCTTTTGGTTAGATGGAAAGTTTGTAGCCCAAAGCCCATATTTAAAAAAAAAAATAAAAAATATATATATATATATATATATATATATATATATATATACTGAAATGACTACCCTTTTAACTTTGCTTTGGAAATGAACTGTTGTTTTCTTGGTTAAGACACAGCGTATGCTTCTGTCACCTCATCTCTGCGCTGCCACAAATATTTATTTCTTTGAGGTTCTTGTGTTTTTACCTCTTTTTCTGTTAGTGTTTAATGTGAAGACACACATAAATTGTTCCAGATTCTTTTTCCTTTTACTAAGCAGCAAAAACCCGACATTTCGTCAGTTTTGTTGGGTAACATTATTTCTTTTTGGATGATTTTGCTCTCTAATTCTTTCCATTGGACCACATCGCAGACACTGGCATTCGAGAGTGTTTTCCTTTTACTCTGGTTAAAACTTGAACAGTATCATTGTTATAATGCCAGGTAAAATTACTTTGTGTTTAATGTTTAATTTTTTATAGATTTAAAATGTATCAATAAAAGTATTTCAGCATTTTTGCCTCATATCATCAAATAAATAGATTTTTCACACATGTATAACCTCAGTAAAAACTAAATACAGTTGTCCATTAGTTTTATTTAACAAGGGAAAAAGGTATGCAAACCAACCTTAAGGATCCAACTCAATGGTCGGACGGTGTTTATTTTCCTTGATTGTCATTAATTTACCACATATATAACGAAAAACTCACTTTTAAATATCCAGGGAGCGTTTTTGCCAAGACTAATCTTTATAAAGGCTTTTGGTAAACATTAGACATTCTTTTATTGTATTTTCTACCAGCAGTGGGTTTCTGTTTGGAAATATGGATGATTGCAGTGCTTTAGATGTATCCTTAATACACTCCAGAAGTAATGCTGGTAAATGATTAAGGGTCTGCAAAGTGCTTCAACAAGTCTGGTGACTCTAACATAGGGGCTTGAAACTGACAACCCACTGAAGAACTCACAGGATAAAGCCATGCTTCCGGAGCAACCATTAGTCTGATGAGTCAGGTGTTATAGTTCTTCCCTTTTGGGAGTTTGAGTTTTTGGTTTTTATTTATTAGTTATCCTGTTTTGTTGATCTTTGGTTTATTTTCCATTTAATGTATGTTTAGGCAGTCTTTGGTTGGTCTCTGTTGCCTCCTTGTGCCTGTCTCCTTTCCCCTAGCTCTCTCCTGGTCTCTTCCATCTACACCTGATCCATATCTACTGATTAGCCTGGTCTTTGTTCAGTTTCACATTTGTACACCTCATGTTCAGTCACTGTTTGCGTGTTACTTGTTGTTCTTCTGTTGCTCCGTCGTCTCCTTGTTCCCTATTTGTGTTTTCCCCTGAGATTTTTCTTGTTTTGTATTTTTGCCCCAGTTTGCCTCTGGATGTTTAAAAAATCTACAAGACTCATCTCTGCCTCCTCACATCTGCATTTGGGTCCTCAAAAACCTCCACTTAACCTTGACACAATATTTTGAAAAATTCTCCATGAATCAGTTTGTAGAAAATATGTCTCACTGTGGTTCACTTCCCAAAGTCCCTAAACCTCCAACATGTCTGTCTAACCCCTTCAGACTGTTATATGTCAATGAATTTTCTGGCATCTCTTCTTTTATTTTATCAGTTAGCGGCATGACAAGCAGACAGTTACTTTTCACAGAGTTTCATTGGGAGCAAAACCCTGCCCCCAAAGATGTCAAAGTTTTCCCTAAAAGTGCAGGGTTTATCAGGCAGCATGTGGGGAATGGAGATGATTGAATATCCTTCATAACAATTCAGACCTCCATCTCAGTCGCACTGAATACATATTGAATGCGTTTGGTAATTTTCTATATTTTGGTTGAGTAATTGATTACCGCCCCCATCATTGTGTAACCAAGGTAATCCCCTGTTGTGGCTGTGCATAGGGTTCAATACACCTATTAGGATAAAGTTTGTTAAATGAATACATTTTTTAAATTACAGAATATTGTTCTTCCTTCAGGCAACAACAAATTAGAGTCATATGCAGAATTAACTATTGGCAGAGATGATTTTCATCACAACATGTTGATTCTCAATACTGATCACCTCACAAAAACATTTAGCTCACTGTTTATAAACTATTTAAAGGAAAATGAACATTCATGTATCATCTATACCCATTTATCCAAGTTTTGTAGAGATGGTGTTTTGCCCACTGTAATTATTGAGCCAGAGGCAGAATATAGCGTTGACAGATGAACCGTCTCTGATAGATAACTAGAGACACACTGGACACACCATTATGAAACCACTTTCAGCAATTTAGAGAGACCAATCAACATAGTGCTTATGTTTGGAGATGGTTTGAAGAAACTGGAGTACCTGGAAAGAACCCATGCATGCACTGGGAAAAAAATCCAGACTTCATGTCTGCATAAGGAAGCCATGTAGACAGATTGGAAAGTATACCATTGACTGTAAGGAAGGTTTGTCCAGCAAGGATACAGTATGAAGCAGAGACCCATCTGTGGTAACATTCAAATGTGATACAAATTTGGCCAAGGCACCAGTCAGGTATAGCTAAATAAGGACAGATTTCTTGCACTTGACATTATTGACTAATAAGACCACACTAGCCTTCTTGGATAAAAGGGTAATGTTTTTATTTCTATTTTATTTATTTATTTATTTTTTATTACTGGAAAAAAGTGTTTGTTTTTTAAGTAGCTAAAGTACAGAGCGCAACATGATAAAAGCTTCCAAAACAACAAACCTGCTTTATATTAGAAACGTTGGATTAATGTTTTACATATATCTAAACTAGTACGTTCCAGGAAGTGTGTTAGTACAAATTAATTCTTTAGAATTCTGTGTGAAAGGGTCAAAAGACCATGAGGTACGAAGCTTAGTTTTGAACATTGGAATAATTTAACAGATGGGTTGCTGTACAATAGTCTTCCATTTTGTGAATGCATAATTTAAACTTATGAGCAAAGGGGATGTCAGAATTAATTTGTGGATCCCCAAAAATAATTTGGCTTCACTGCAAAAAGTTTTTTGCAAAAGGAGTCATCTGCTACGTCACATACTCCTGTGGTATGGCAGCAGCATATGCAGAAAAAAGTAAAATAAGTGAATTTTTCTTTCTTGAATGAGAGATAATTGAGACACTTGGTATGGACCAATGGAATAAGACAATTAACATTAAAAATGCACATTCCTTTGGCAAATAATCTTATTTACCTACTCAAATTAAGGGTTAATATACTTATTTCAATAGAGTTTTACTTATTCTTAGATTGTTTTTGCTGTGTTTAATGTATGGAAGCATCTAGGATTCCAATAGAGAGCATCTTTAGGATATGAAAATAGTCTTATAATTAATGTGAAACTAGAAGATCTGCATCAAAAGTGATCAAAATGTCAGCAGCATTTCAATAAATTTAACTGAATCTATGCCCCAAAGGATTAAGTTGAAACATAAGTTAAAGGGGCTTCAAACTAGCAATATAGTATCTGTGAAGTAACCAGTGGTCTTCGTTTTGGCTTCCTGACATTTTGGTAAGATGTATAGATGTTGATAGTCCTATAAATTTGTACAGCTAATAATTTATCTTTTTCGATATTTTTTCGTATACAGTCTATATAAACATGAAGAAATGTAGAGATGACTTTATTATATAATACTAAAATAAATCTTTGTATTAAAATAAATTGTTTCTACTTTTCTGTATGCTTCTGGTGTAAATACCACACAAAAACATATTTCCACCACATGGTGAAAACGAGAAAAAAATTTACAACTGGAAGGCACATGGTCATCCTCTGTCAAAGGGTACACATGTGGAAATTCAAGCAAGCATATTAGCAAACAGGATATTCCTGGATTTTTTTGGCACAGACACACAGAAGCTTTTAATAAAACCTCAGACGGCACCCAGACACCACCTTCTGTTCCTGCCGCATGTCATGTGTCAAGCACTGTGCTTTAAACCGATCCTCATCCTCTGAGCACGCCAAGCCATTCTCTCACCTTGAGTCTCCTGGGCTCACATGTGCTGCAGGAGTGACCCAGGGGTGATAAAATCCCAGGCGGAGATCTTCTTAACGCACATGACGTCTGCTCTAGTTCTTCTGAGGTGCCTTACATCACAGCATCAACTCGATTTCTTTTTTACATTCCCAAATTATGTGATGCAATATAATTTAAATCATCTGAGGGCTCTTTTTATTATATAGAATACTTTTACATGTGTTTGTTAAGCATAAAGCTTGCAGTAATTGCTTGATTCAATGCCAACTTTAAGGTTTGCAGAATCACATTGTGTGTGTATGTAAAGCTATGCAATGCAAATGCACTCATATTAATTGTAAAGTGATTTGCGTTGAACAATAAAATAAATACTGTAAATAAATCTGCTTTCTTCTTTCAGGATCTTACTCCAATCTGTTTTGACAAGGCTAAAGTGCTCAGGCTACTTTGGTTGCATAAGTGCCACAGTAAAAAAAAAAACACACACAGCCACATCTACAAAGACATGTGAAAACACACACTGAGAAACGAGTGTGTGCAAATGTGATATTTATTAAGCAGTCGCATACATCCAAGCAACTCCCTCTCAGGGCTTCTACACATGTGCAAAAGCTCTCCTGCACACGTCTAAACACCTGCAGTAGGACTCCATCTAGAAGCTACAAATACCTATAGGGTCCAAGAAGTAAATGCCTGTAGTCGTCATGTTGCAATTCATAGAAAGAGGTGGACTGAGTGCTGGTCTGAAAATCACCACATGGGGGCAACAGATTGAAGTGCATTCATAGTGTAGTGTTGTGTTGAACTCACTCTAAAGGTCCTGGGATGAGCTCCAGAAATAAAACACTGATGCTTTGTCCAGAAGGTAAAGGTGCAAAATCACATCAAATGGAGAGAAGTCAAACACTGCAAAAATGCTCAAGCTTTTTTTTCTATCCACATATTAGTAGCAAAGGTATCTATAAGAAATCCAGTGTATTTTACTTCAATGAGCAATAAACTGTAGAAATTAGTTGAGTAAAAAACTCTATATTGTATTTTATATAGTAAAATATATTCAGAAAGGGTGTTAAAATTACCATTTGGCATTTTTCCATCCAAAGTTTTCACTCTGAATATTCCTCACTATGTTTGATGTTTCTTATGCAGATAAATCTAAATTAAATAGATTTATTTTTGTATCAAGTATCTATTATCTCAGTATATTTTAGCAGCTTATATCCCTCGGTGAAAGACATTTTATGGTTCAGCTAAATGCAGACTGATTTTTTTTAAACCTTTCAGTTTTGGAAATATAGATGATTTTCTACTAACAGCTACCAAAAACAGATTATTAACTCAGATCAATAAAAATTTTTTTTAAATGCATAAAATTTGGTTATAATGAATGTATTTTTGATACTAACTCAGAAAGCCTATTCGATTGTACCTGAAATGTACATATAATTATACATTTGTATCCTGCCAAAGTGGTTTAGATAACGACTTGACTTCTAGACGGTGTCTGCACTGAACAGCTGTTGAGGTTGTCTGGATTATTTTGGGATAAATTACAGGCTATCACTTTCTAAAGTCCTCAAATTTGCATATGTCAATACATATTTTTCCTATATTTTAACTTTTATAAAGTATTCGTAAATAACTTCAGTTGGGATGAGTACATACACCATTTTCAAGTTGCCAGTCAACTAGGGAAACATGCCTGTACGCCTCTGCCATTAGTCTTAAACTTGCTGCAGAAGACATGAGCCAGCACATCAAGAAACTTGAAGATTTGCCATGCTTTAGCCTCTAGCTTTGAGCTGTATGCTAAATCATTGATGTAGTGGCCAAGAGTAATCAATTTCAATTATATTTCTTTTTCCGAGGCAGATTGCTCTGAATATTTAGGTGTTTCTCTGCCAGATTTCGGTAATTGCAGCTCAGCAAAGCCTGTTATCCAGCAATCAATTTTAGTCTGTTGTGCTATAGCAGGGATAACTCTGAACCATGTAGAGTAGTGTGCCAAGAGGACAAGAGCTGAAAAACACTGCTCTAATCACAGGTTGTCAAAATCCATACTGTGCAGTCAAGTTCTGCTGATAAACTAAATATTTCAGTCAGGTGTGATTAAGCACAGCCATGTCTAGAAGTTGCAGACACTAGGCCTTGAGATTGCTTAAAGCTTTTAGATGTTTACATTGGCGATCAAAGTGCAGATTAAGATTTATTCACATTCTTCTATGTTAATGTAATAACCTACAAGTGTGCGTAAACTGTGCCGATTTATGTTTCAACCTGATGCTAGCAAATCCCAGCTCATAGCTAAAGTATAAAGGCTTAAGTACAAAGGCCCAAAGCTGATGGAAACAACGTTTAACCACGTTCAACAAGCAGTTTGAACTTTGCTGGAATTACCTGTAGACAGCACCAATGATAAATCAAGGGATTTGCAGACGCCAGTCTAGCCTCCACAAAGTTGTATCCAAGATAAATGCAGTTTCCAACTCCAGTCCTTAAGAGTCACTTTAATGCAGCTTGTAAAGACATCCCTGACCCAGCACACCTGTATCAGATGAATCGTTAACCAGACTCTAAAGGACCTCATGACCTGCTGTGGTGGTTATTCAGCCATTTGGCGAGTTGGAGCAGGAATGCATGTAAAATTTGCAAGACAGTGGCTTTGTCCGAATGTCCACCCTAACCAGTATATAGGGCACTGTATAGTGGTTACGCCATTTCAGATGAGTGTACGTCTAGTGGATGAAAAATTAGTGGACTCGAAATTTCCTTTGATGCACCTTACAAAGGTATTGATCATCCATGGTCACTAGATGAGCAGATGTTGTAAATCCCTTTATTGTTATTCGTTCTCTGCATTTTGTCCCATCCCCCTCGGAAGCAGTGGGCTGCCATTGTGTGGCGCCCGTGGAACAATCAGGGGTTAAGGGTTTTGCTCAGGAACCCAGAGTGCAGGCTGTGGGGATCGTACCGGGTACTTGAAACCTTCTCTTTCTCCAACACATTAGGCCAACACTTCCACTGTCGCTACACGACAGCCGCAACACATGACCAAGATGGCCCAGGCACCATGCGGGGAGGCAGAGTCACGTGACCAACAGGGAGCAAAAAGTAGTTATCATCTGTGCTAACTGTCAGTTAACTGAGTTCACTATAAAGTCCACTATATAGTCCCCGCTCTATATAGTGATTGTGGGATTTAGGGGTTTGGACGGATGCTCGGACACAGCCAATGTCTCACAGAATTAAGTTTAGGACTCTTGTAGGCCTAAACTTCGGAAACTAGATCTGATCTATGCCTAAATCAGACTGAGGACTTCTTAGTATAGTGAATTCTGTTGTCCTTTTGGTCAAACTATACTCTAAACCGGGGTTCCTCAGTTTCAGTCCTTGACGTTCTATGTCTTGCATCTTTTAAATGTGTCTCTATCAAAAGGCGGAATTACCTCCTTAGTATACTGTTGATTTCTCCAGATACCTGCCAATGACTTAGGTGTATTGAAGCATAGGCAGACCTAAAAGGTGCAGGACAAGGATTGCATCCTCAATAAAGATAAACATTACATTTTATGGGGAACATAATGACTTTGCAATAATATAACTTGTGACACAGTTTGAAATCTATTATCCAGCTACTGTTTTAAATGTTCTAATGAACAGACTTTTATTGAGAGAAGATACAGTAGATGCTTGCCATGTTCTTTCCAGCATTTTCTCTAAAAATAAGCAGCGAAGCACACAAGCCTGAAAATTGGGGGATTTTGATGACAAGCTACTGCTTTCCACGAAACTAGCTTGAAGCTATCTGCTAAAGTCATTGACTTAGAGGCTGCAGTCATTGATAGGGCCGTTGTGAAATGACTTATCTTAAGTTGTGCATGCCAGAAAACAGCTGCGCTTTTAATAATCATTCCTTGTTTTACTTGTGGGGATTGATTCAGCTAGTATCCTTCTTGTAAAGTCGTTCGCTTGAGAAAGGTCGTTAATACAACTTTTCTGGTTTATAATGATGATATAATTACTGGAAAACATTACGGATTTAAAGAAAAGATAAATTTTAGTGGTTATGAATAGAAATATAAAATATAAATCTGGATTAAAAATTGATTAAACCAAAATAAACTTACAATAAGTAGCTGGGATAATTTCCACCATGAAAATAAATCAAATTTGTTAAAATAAATGAACCACCAGAAAAGGTAAGTAATCAAATAAAAAGATGTGGTTATATGTCAGATCTGCGCTACAGATGGATGGCTGAGAAAAATATCACCAGTAGGCACTAAATCATCCGTGTAATACATTAGTCTTTAAAATGTTTTTTTTTTTTCACTTCTAGTCAAAACTAGTAAATGTCATATGGACCTAATTTGTTTTGCTTGGTGTAAATATTTCTACTGAAGGATCTTAAATGGCTGCAGGGTAATAAATCTGTGTGAAGCATGAAATGGTTCTTCTGCATATATATATATATATATATATATATATATATATATATATATATATATATATATATATATATATATATATATATATATATATATATATATATATCTCCAAAATTACAATATGTGAATAAGGAGGTAGAGAGTTAATTTTTCTTGACATTGATTTTATTTACATAATTTGCCCTCCAATTTTAAAACTTTACTAAGAAAATTAGTTTATTTCCTGAAAATATAAGGCTTAAAGCATGAAGGTGTTTAATCAAAAGTGTAAATCTGCAAGTTTGCTGTGAGTCTGGGTGATCTCCCCTGTGAGCACTGGTTTCCTCCCACAAACCAGACATGTCAGACTGAACTCTGTACACTGAATGTGTTTACTGTCTTTATATATAGATGCATATAATATCCAGGGAGTTCCCAGAGTTTTGGCCTCTGTTCATTTGAAATAAATTGGAAAATACATTGGGAACACTTTAATCATGTATGGAAATACATTTTATTACCAAGCAGTATATAGTAATGTTGGTTAAAAATTACTTTGTCCTTTTACTCCTGTTTTAAAACACTTTTAATCAAAGTTAAAATTGCAGGGAACTGAGAGTCCTAACAATTACTGCAGTTTTATTCGGATCCCATTGTGAAGCACTTTTGTATGTGGGGAACTGATTCCATTGTGTAATTCTTTGGAAGAAGATCCTGATCCATATTTACCCTGACAGTACTACAGTTTCTGTGCTGTGAAAAAACATCTGTAATATGACTTATTGCTTCCAGATGGCAGGGAACCAGCCGTTTGTTCATAGAAAGGATGTGATAAAAAAAAGGGAGTAATATGGAGAACACTGACATACGCATAAGGATGAAATGTGTGGAAAGGGGAACTATTTAGTTTATCTATGTATCTAGACATCATCTGGTTAGGCCCCTTGTTTAACAGAAACATCTCTTTTTTTGTCTAATTTCTCAAACATTTCAGTGATTATAGCCTTAGTGTCTATAATTCGCACAGATACACAGGCTACAAATATACATTCTTATTACGTATAAAAAATCTTTTGGGATCTATTTGACAGGAAGTTTGATCATTTTCCTTTAAAAAAAAAGAAAAGAAGAATATGCTTTAGTTTTTTCCCTCTGGACACCTTCATTTTAATCATAGCTAAAAACTTTTCAATAAACAGAAGATTAGGTCCGCGGGGATGTTATATATTACAAGTTTATAGAATTATTCATCTTTTGTTAATAAAACTTTGTGTTAAAATACCAACCATCTCATAAAACCTCTCACCTTCGGGTGAAAGTAATATAAACCCAAGAATCTGCTGCCGTACAGAGTGAACTAACCTTTGTAATTGATTACTGTGTTTCAAATCATTAAAAAAAAACGCTTCCAAACTGACAGCTCAGACCTTCATTAAATTTGTAGCCCAGTGAGATTAAGCCTTAGCCTCAGGGGAAAGGTTTGCAGTCAAACAAGAAAAATTTTGGTGGAATTTCAAGAAATATGCTTCTAGTGGTAAATATGGGGATTTTGATAACATAATAATAAAGATGTAGAAGCTTTCTGGCATAGAAGTGGTAGAATGATCATGTGGGTCTGATTTAGGGCCTGTGGTATTGGTCCATCATAAACACCACCATCCAAATGCTGGTTTTGCCTCTCTATGTTTACACATGAAACGTATATTTTCTGAATGAATAAAGATTTAGCTCCTGCAGCCTACTGGTTATTTTCGCCGCCACGTTGATGTGTTTACCTTGCATACATTGACAGTTAATTACACTGTTTTTTGTTTTTGTAGACTTTTAACTCTGGCAGAGTCACAGCGCCTCCAATGGCCCCGGCATAGGCACTTTTTTCCAAGCAGTTTTTGTCAAAGATACAGTTTTTCTCTCCATATAAACAGGAGCTAAATCTTCCTATGAGACAGCTATACAAATATTATCAACAGTACACATTTGAGCTTGTATTTTGTAGTTTCTACTTGGTTTCGAAAGTGTAAGATAAATTTCACATTCAAATCTTTGCAACCAATTCCTGTTATAAAATGTTATATACTATGTATAATGCATAAATGATCCATTGTTGATTGGATATAAATGAGTTAATACTGTGAATTCAGAAAGTTTCAGTCATAAACAAAAATGCTACTTTTCTTTTATTAGTACTTTTATTTTATTTAGGACACCTTAGCTGGAGCCCCTGCTCCTGGAAAAAAGAGAAAAACCTTTCCTGCTGATATATTAAGTCTGAGCTAAGGTAAGTGCCTTGTGCCTTTAAGCATTGAGAGGTTTTTATACATTTATATACAGCGTCTATACATACAACATTCACACCAACAGGGGTGCTGGGTGCACCCTCCAATTTTCATGACTGTTAAAGAGAGGAAGAACAAGTAAAAAAAGAGAGAAATACATGAGCCCATAAACAAGTAAATTCAAAAGCACTTGGTTCTATTGGAAAGGTAAAAAAAAGAAATAAAGATCATGCATATAATCTTTGGACATGACTTCTTTTCAAAACATATTATTTATTCTAAAATGTTTAGTCTCTTCTCACCTTGTGTGGAGGGAAGCACTAGGAAGAGAAACAGAAGATAGAATATGATGAAGAAAATTTGAAAACTAAAACAGCTTTGCTTTAAGCAAAAGAAATCACAATATGGAACGAGACATTTTTGCTTTTATCTCTATTTAAAGAAAATACAATACAAATAGAAACTTGAGTTCTGTGCAGTTTGTTTGATGTTACAATCCTAAAGCCATTCCTATTACACAGGACATATCTACTACACAGCAGAAAATCAATTGTTAATGTAGTTTAAAACACAGGTTACTCTTGCTGCCTGCTCTGCAGGCCAGCTCTAGTACGATGTATAAAAGTTGAAAGATTTGACCTTTGTGGGATTTGTAACATTACTCCACTGAGTGAGGCGTCTTTTTGGTTTGGGTTCATCTCCATGTTGATTCACTGATTTTATTAACATTATATATGTTATGCAAATGAATGTGTTAAAGCATGTATGTAAAAACATAAAAAAAAAAAGAAATGCATCACTTAACTGGTACCATGAAGGATATGTTGTGTGTGAGTGCCACCGTAATGTGCTGCTGTTTACTATAAGTTGTGTGTATAACCGCCGGACAAACCTGGAAGCTAAATAGCGATAGTGTAATGTTGTGATTCCGGGACATATTGGCTAGAATATTGAAAGAAGTGTGGAAACTGATACCATCATCGTTTGTACAGGGGCAGAGTTGGACATCAGAAGTGGTGGAAATCAGTGTTGTGGGGTTATGATCTAACACACACTTACAAAACGTTCATGCTCTCATCTATAAACACATTCTTTCCCGCGGACGAGCTGGGCTCTACTTCTTCCTATAGTTTCCGAGCTGGACAGCAGAGCGCTCATTGACGCAGCGGAAGGTGACCGGCTGAACTTCCCAATAAGGTACAGGGTTGCTGAACAGGCTGATCCCGGCGTACATGGCCTTCTTGGTGTTGAAGCCAGGAGGGCAGAAGTCATCTGTTCCCACAGCAGCAATCTTATTGGCATGGAGATAGACCACCTGGAGAAGGGATTGAAATAATTACAACATGTGGTTTGTAAATGAGACGGGTCCAGCTATTATTTAGGTTTCTGATGTAAAAAATTAAAAATAATGACATGTCTCAAAACGAGGTAAGGTAAACATTCCTAATCCTCCACCTATACTAATCATACATTCCTGGGGCTCCATGAAGTACTTAATGGACGAGAAGACGAGCAGTATCCACAGAGGGATCCGTCAGTTAACTATTCTGCCCATGTGGTTCTCAAATTATATAATCTTGTGTGGACCAAGTCTAGATTGTGAGAGAGGGTTGCAAGAGCTCCCAAGAAGGCTCTTGCTACCATTGAAATTAAAGCATGCTTGCGCAGTATAATGAGAAAGAGACTGCACAAGTTTAACTTCCAGCAGAGATGGCAAAAGTACTCACTTTCCATACTTGAGTAAAAGTACAGATACTTGTGTTAAAAAATACTCTGGTAAAAGTGGAAGTACTGATTAAACTTCTTTACTCAAGTAAAAGTAACAAAGTACAGGCTTGTAAATTTACTTCAAGTATAAAAGTAAAAGTAGAAACCACTTTTTTCATGCCGTTGCCTACATTTTAAATGGATGTCTGCCAATAGGACTAGATCTCCGTTGTGTTCATTTTCAATCATCTCGTTGTCCATGCTACTATGCTAACGCCACCGCCACCAAGCTGCAATGATTTGCCGCCAATGAATACCGCCGAATCTGTCGATTCATCTTGTAGTGGTGCCTCAAATGCAACGTAGATTCCCATCCAATTAGATTGAATTTGGTACTGATGACGTGAAAAATAATAACGGTAACTCCATTGAAATGATTCAAAACTAAAGTAACAAGCCAATCTTATTAAAATGTAAGGAGTAGAAAGTACAGATATTTGTGTAAAAATGTAAGGAGTAGAAGTAAAAAGTCGCCGTAAAAATAAGTAGTAAAGTAAAGTAAAAATATCAGAAAAATCTACTTGAGTACAGTAACGAAGTATTTGTACTTCGTTACTTCCCATCTCTGACTTCCAGGCTCCATAAGAAAACACAAATCGAGAGTATGCAGACAAAGAATATTATTTCTGATAGGATATTTTTTGGATAAATGAGTCTAACCTTTAAATACCTTTAAACCATAACTAAGGACCTAAACCAGATGTGACATTGCTGGAAAATAGTTTTTCTATTCACTGTATAGCCTAAAGGCTGGTTTATACTTCGAAACTAGGTCGTCAGCGTAGGTGTAGCAGTGAACTCAAAAACGTTCCCACTCCCTCGGCAAACACTCTGCTGCACCTCTCCCAAATTGTAGGTGACCGCAGACATAAGGCATCTGATTGGTCAAATCTACATCTGCTCTACTCATGCATATTTCCTGTTTGGTACCTTGCTGGCTTCTGAAGTGGGACCACATAGAAGAGCGAGGTGCACGATTATGCCACCTGGATCCCAGCCTTTTTTCGCCCTCATTGTCCCTCCGTTTTTGCAGAAACTTGCCCCCACTTCCTCACCGCCTCGGCCGTATCTAGACCCAAACTAGTTTGTGATTGTCTCTCTTGCGTTTTGGCGTAGAATAACATTGCGCTGACCACGCTTCAAAATTGAGCATAAATTTAAATATAAATAAATCTGCATCCTACCTGCGACTACCTCACTGTGACACACTGCTGCGGGAGTATAACCAGTCCTTAAGGCTGGAAGTATTATGGTTTGGGGAACTTCTTTTGAACTGACCACCTGTCTCTTAGATACACTATATTGCCAAAAGTATTTGCTCACCCATCCAAATTATTGGAATCAGGTGTTCCAATCACTTCCATGGCCACAGGTGTATAAATTCAAGCACCTAGGCATGCAGACTGTTTTTACAAACATTTGTGAAAGAATGGGTCGCTCTCAGGAGCTCAGTGAATTCCAGCGTGGAACTGTGATAGGATGCCACCTGTGCAACAAATCCAGTCGTGAAATTTCCTCGCTCCTAAATATTCCACAGTCAACTGTCAGCTGTATTATAAGAAAATGGAAGTGTTTGGGAACGACAGCAACTCAGCCACGAAGTGGTAGGCCACGTAAACTGACGGAGCGGGGTCAGCGGATGCTGACGCGCATAGTGCGAAGAGGTCGCCAACTTTCTGCAGAGTCAATCACTACAGACCTCCAAACTTCATGTGGCCTTCAGATTAGCTCAAGAACAGTGCGCAGAGAGCTTCATGGAATGGGTTTCCATGTTCGAGCAGCTGCATCCAAGCCATACATCACCAAGTGCAATGCAAAGCGTCGGATGCGGTGGTGTAAAGCACGCCGCCACTGGACTCTAGAGCAGTGGAGACGCGTTCTCTGGAGTGACGAATCGCGCTTCTCCATCTGGCAATCTGATGGACGGGTCTGGGTTTGGCGGTTGCCAGGAGAACGGTACTTGTCTGACTGCATTGTGCCAAGTGTAAAGTTTGGTGGAGGGGGGATTATGGTGTGGGGTTGTTTTTCAGGAGCTGGGCTTGGCCCCTTAGTTCCAGTGAAAGGAACTCTGAATGCTTCAGCATACCAAGACATTTTGGACAATTCCATGCTCCCAACTTTGTGGGAACAGTTTGGAGCTGGCCCCTTCCTCTTCCAACATGACTGTGCACCAGTGCACAAAGCAAGGTCCATAAAGACATGGATGACAGAGTCTGGTGTGGATGAACTTGACTGGCCTGCACAGAGTCCTGACCTCAACCCGATAGAACACCTTTGGGATGAATTAGAGCGGAGACTGAGAGCCAGGCCTTCTCGTCCAACATCAGTGTGCGACCTCACAAATGCGCTTCTGGAAGAATGGTCAAAAATTCCCATAAACACACTCCTAAACCTTGTGGACAGCCTTCCCAGAAGAGTTGAAGCTGTTCTAGCTGCAAAGGGTGGACCGACGTCATATTGAACCCTATGGATTAGGAACGGGATGTCACTTAAGCTCATATGTGAGTCAAGGCAGGTGAGCAAATACTTTTGGCAATATAGTGTACTTTACCATCAATTCTGATGGCTATCAGATATCGCCTTGTAGTGTTTTTCTGCAATTCAAATGCTCTTTAAAAAATATATGAAAAAAACATAAAAAAAGTAAGAAATCAATAAGTGTGTTTCATTTAAAAAAACAGAATATTTAATGAAGGTTCTATTTGTTCATGAGAGAATTTAACTGCACTTTGGTCTATTAATACAGTATACTCTCAAGGGAGCACTTTGTCTGACGAAAAACTTATTTAGGTGTTTATAACTCCCGACATTTCCCAAACCAGTGTGTACCTGGATGTATTTGTGGTCAGGCAGGCCAGGGGGAACACTGGTCAGAGCATTATTGTCAAGGTGCAGCTCTCTCAGATGTGGTACATTAGCTAGAGTGCCGTTTTCCACAGAGCTGATCTCATTGTAGCTCAGACCGAGCCTGAAAGAAAAATAAGCAAAGAGGTGAGTCATGTCTGGAAGAACACAAGACAAGGGAACACATCCTGCAAAATTGGCTAAATAAAGCAAAATTGGAAAATTGTGAGCTTCTGGCTGCAAAAATCGAAGTTAGACAATACAGACAGAAAAAGCTGCTGTAGGGAAATCTTCTTTATCATTCACATGCTGCTTTAAATCATCTCTCACTTTTTAGCATCACTCGAGTGATGCAAGAAAGTGTATAAGCAAGCAAGACTTTATGCATTAGTCCTTCCAAAAACTACTGTCCCATTAATACAACGATCTGCTACATCTGGCTAGTTCACAGCGAGTCTGCAAAGAAGGCTGTAAAGAGAAGCATAATTCTTATTACTTGGCCAGATGCTTCAGGCCTTTCAGGCTGCTGGATGTCACCTTGGTGATCTTGTTTCCATCCAAGTGAAGCTCAGACAGAGAGCTAGGCAGACCTGCCAACCCACGGAAGAAAGGATTACCATCAAACAAGGGTTGAGGACTTCAAGCATCATAATGTAACTGTTCAATCTGATCACTTGTTATGGACTCCGTTCACAGCACATTCCCACTAAAAGAGCTTTGTGGTTTTCATCAAAAGAAAGAAACTAAATACATGAACATTTTTTTATGAATTTTATGCAACTACGATAAATAAATCAACTGCGAGTGCGTCTCTGAACGCTTCATGTCTGTCCTGGAAGTGATTTTCAAAATTAGTGAATCTAAGCCGCACATATTTGTGTTTCTCGGAAATTGTGTTTTTAATCCTTCACAGCTGGATTAAACTTGAAGTATTGGAGTAAAGATGAAATGTGTTGTTTGAAGTACAAGGTACATTAACCCATCGAAGTATTTTTTCCATACAAAGCCAATTGGTCTGGAACTTTACTTTAGAAACTGGTTCAGTTTGAAAATCGGGTTTGAAGCCTTTAATGACTCTGTTCTTAGTCAGCATAAATTCTGGACCTGGCAACAAATTCTGTCAGCTTGAAAACATCACAAATCATCTTGTTTGTTTGCCTGCTTAACTTTCTTGAACTGAGCTTATCCAAATATCTTGTTCAAAAGAAAAATGTATAATAAGTTGCAATATATCATATTAAAAAAGAAGAATTTTAGTACAACTATTATTATTATTTTTGTTATAGTATTTACATTATCTGCATCCCATATTTATTTTCCAGGTTTTGAAACAACATTAAGCAAAAGATTTCAAGAAAACGGAATGTTACTTGTTATCAGTATCTGGCCCATGGCTTAGCAAATACCTCCCTGTTTGTTGCTTAACAAAATTTCTCTTTTGATATAATCTATGAAACAGAGATCCTTTCACACGAGATGATAATGTCATTTGCAATAATCCCGAGATCCATTTCATTTGGATCTTTCCATTAACCTTAAAGCATTTGCCTTTCTATCTTCTTGTTATTAAATAAAGCAAGATGAGGATCATTACCTTTGGGAATCTCTGTGATGTTAGTATCTGCAATTCGAATGTAAGAGACCCTTTTCAGGTCAGAGAAAGCTCCAGCCTCCACTCCTGCGCTCTTCAAAGGGTTAGACCCAAGTTCTGAAATATCGAGGATCAATGTATTAACAAGGTATTCTGTCATCCTTTTATATTTCTGTAAACATAAAAGGTCACTCAAATTTTTCATGTTTTAATGAGAAGCTTGCTTCACCAAGACATATATATTTTGAGCCGTTAGCTTTCTATTTTCAGCAGTACTGAAAACTGCAACATGCTGCAGGCACATATGATTTAAATGATAATAATTCAATATCATTTCAATTCATACCCATCACAATGACTTGCGACATGCCCTGGAAGGAGGACTTTTTTATCTTGGTGATCTCATTCTCGTGGATGCGGAGCTCCTGCAGGCTCTTGGGCATATTAGCTGGCATTTCCTTTAGCATGTTCTTGGACAGGTAGAGGCGCTGCAGCTTGGTCAGAGGGCTGAAAGCTTTAGGGTGGATAGTGGTGATCTTGTTGTTCACAAGGAACAGAGCCTATGTGTAGAAATAGCAGGAAAATCAATTAGTAGAATTCATACAAAATTACAATTTACAGAAATATACTGTTACCAAAGTGGATCAAAACAAACAAAAGGTCAGGTGGAGTAGAATGAAAAGACCTTTAAAAATAAAAACTGTAGAAAAATGTATTAATTTGTGTTTTTTAACTTCTTAACAAGTTGTTATTTATACAGAAATTCTCCAATACAAGTAAGAGGGAGTAGTGTTAGGTATAATTTTCTTTCTGGTTAAAGGAACAGAAATTTTACAACTTGCAACAAATAGAGGGACAGGAGTTAGAAAATATAATCTATAGGTTCATCAAGTAAACTGTTTCCTTTGAGATGTAATAGTAATATTATAGATATATGTAATCTGATTGGCTTAAATCAGAAAGGAAAGTTTCTGACCTGCTTCAAAAAGTAGCCAGATGATATGCTGATCTCAGGGCTATTTTCTTTTAAATCTTTGATTGATTGACTATTGATCTCACAGAAACTCACTGAATGGCTAACCGAAGGGCATACAATCCTGATCCTGAAGGACCCCTCAAAGGCTACAGTCCCATCCAACTATCGGCCCATAATCTGCCTCTCCACAATGTGCAAGCTCATGCCCGGGATAATATCGGCTAAGATAAGGGGCACATGGATCAATACGTGAGTGCAGCTCAGAAGGGAATTGCCAAAAGTACCAGAGGAACCAAACACCAACTCCTTGTAGACAGAACAGTCGCTCAAGACTGCAGAACCCGAAACACTAACCTAAGCACTGCCTCCTAACCATGCACAGAGGGTATCACCCCAAATCCAGTACCCTGAGACTGTACGCCAGCCGCAAGGAGGGAGGTTGAGGACTAATGAGCGTAAGAGCCACTATCCAGGATGAAACATCCGAGATCCATAAGTACATCAAGGACAAGGCTCCAACAGACAAGGCTCCAACATCCTCACTGAATGTCTCAGACAATGGGGAACAGGAGTTGAGGTGCAAGAGACTCCGTTATTGGAGGACAAGCCCCTACACGGGATGTACCACGAAACATAATCGAAGTGGCAGATATCAGGAAATCCTACCAACGTCTAGACAAAACTGGACTGAAGGACAGCATAGAGACACTCATCATGGCTGTACAGGAGCAGGCCCTAAGCATCAGAGCAATAGAGGCCCAGATCTACCACACGAGACAAGACCCCAGGTGCAGACTGTGCAAAGAGGCCCCTGAGACAATCCAGAACATAACTGCAGGGTGGAAGATGCTGGAAGGGAAAGCTCACATGGAGCGCCATAACCAAGTGGCTGGAATAGTAAACAGGAACACCTGTGCAGTGTATGGGCTGGAAACCCCAATGACAAAGACATCTCCAAAAGTGGTAGAGAATGATCAAGCCAAGATCCTGTGGGACTTCCAGATACAGATGGACCGAATGGTAACAACAAACCAACCGGACATTGTGGTGGTGGACAAAAAGCAGAGGAAAGCCGTTGTGGTTGACATAGCAATACCAAGTGACCACAACATCAGGAAAAAAGAACATGACCTGGAATGTCAAGGCATCAGTGGTACTCGTGGACATTGGGGCACTGACCCCCAAACTTGAAGAGTGGTTACAGCAGATCCCTGGAAATACACGAAGAGTGCAGTTCTAGGAACAGCAAAGATACTGCGGAGAACCCTCAAGCTCCCAGGCCTCTGGTAGAGGACCCGAGCTTGGAGGAAAAAGGGGGGAAGACCACCTGAATCTGAATCCAGAGTGCAGCCCAATACAGAAATGATCTTTCTACGTTTGTTTTTTGTTGAGTCGCAGTAATTATGCAGGACAGAAGATCGACAGAACCTGATCACAAGAAATCAGGGGTGTTTGGTTGTCAAATTCCTCCTATGCAACCAGGTGCCCATTCATTAAAAGCACCCAATGCCAGGGCAAGGCAGTGTAATCGCTTTAACAGCTGAGGGCTATGTGAGAACTTTAAAGGTTCTGTCAGAAGCCTGGCAGCAGCATTCTGAACAACCTGCACCCATAGATGTGATATTCAGATTATTATTGATCAAACTGAAACCTTGACTTTCACTCTTATATAAATCATTTGACCCCATTTGGATAAAATAATGGATATATTGGTATTTGTGGTCCTCTTGTGTTGGCTGAAGAAAATCAGCAGTTTAACTGTAGATCACATTTTACACCCAAAAAGGTAAAAGTAGCAGCTTTTTACAGTAACAAAAATGCTTTAAGTAATGATAGATATGAAATTAAAAAAGTGAACTGAAACTGAATCTCCATTCATTGTTCTTGTTTTAGTGCAAGGTAATGCTATATCAGCAGCAGCAAAGCCAGCCACTACAGGAAGTTAGAAAGGACTTTAAAATTGCCACATAACTTGGCTATAGAGGTTTCCATATTTTCTGCTATTCATTTTTGTTTAATATAAAGGCAAATGTTTACATAGGCATCTATTACAGTGAGTGTGATCAGTGGTCTTACGAATATGAGCCACTAAAGCTGGAGTTATGAAGAACATTTCAATTTTCAATTTTGTATTTATCAACAATCATATTCTAAAATTCTTCACTGACGATAATTAAGTATGGTAATTAGCCCTGATCCAGTTTAAATGAGACAAAGCATAGCCAGCCAAAACCATGATGACTTACTCTGAGTTTGTGCATGGCAGACATTTAGTTTTGTTATTTCTTCAAACAGTTCTTATGAGATCAAATTATGTTTGCAGATAAAAAGTATGCAGTGTTCTGTAATCTTTGACTGCAGAGAATACTCTAGATTGTAGTATAAGCAGAATTTAAGTTAATGAATTATTTAATAGTTTCAAGGGAAAAAAGGTATAACCTTTGTTTATCACACTGTGTATGCCAAATGTATTTCTTATTTTTTACAGGTTGCAATTCATCATTTAAGAACGGCTTGGATAAAAACTGAATTGAAATGTTGCTCAAAATGTAAAGGAGTAATATAAAATAAATTCCCCTAAATTTTCAAATCAGAACAACTCGTATATATAAATAGTCCCCCCCCCCCCCCCACTCCTTCATCAGCTTCAGGGAGCGTTCTGCAGTTTGCCAAGTCAAGTGAGATGAGGCCCGTTACATGTAGATTTAGGTGTAGGCAATTCAGTCACAGTGAGTGTTTATGCAAATACTTTTGAAGGATGTCAATGCTTCCTGGTTGTGTTGGGACTATGGCTGTATCTGAATGTCTGTCCTAACCCCTCAGTCACTAAAAAGAGCGGAGGCTATATAGTGGAGTTTATAGTTTACGCAGTTAACAGATTATTCCGACAGATGATCACTAATTTTCGTAGCCGTAGGCCACAGCGGGCCACTATGACAACAAAATCCAATTATGCTTTATGGGATATATACACTATATTGCCAAAAGTATTTGCTCACCCATCCAAATTATTGGAATCAGGTGTTCCAATCACTTCCATGGCCACAGGTGTATAAATTCAAGCACCTAGGCATGCAGACTGTTTTTACAAACATTTGTGAAAGAATGGGTCGCTCTCAGGAGCTCAGTGAATTCCAGCGTGGAACTGTGATAGGATGCCACCTGTGCAACAAATCCAGTCGTGAAATTTCCTCGCTCCTAAATATTCCACAGTCAACTGTCAGCTGTATTATAAGAAAATGGAAGTGTTTGGGAACGACAGCAACTCAGCCACGAAGAGGTAGGCCACGTAAACTGACGGAGCGGGGTCAGCGGATGCTGACGCGCATAGTGCGAAGAGGTCGCCAACTTTCTGCAGAGTCAATCACTACAGACCTCCAAACTTCATGTGGCCTTCAGATTAGCTCAAGAACAGTGCGCAGAGAGCTTCATGGAATGGGTTTCCATGGTCGAGCAGCTGCATCCAAGCCATACATCACCAAGTGCAATGCAAAGCGTCGGATGCGGTGGTGTAAAGCACGCCGCCACTGGACTCTAGAGCAGTGGAGACGCATTCTCTGGAGTGACGAATCGCGCTTCTCCATCTGGCAATCTGATGGACGGGTCTGGGTTTGGCGGTTGCCAGGAGAACGGTACTTGTCTGACTGCATTGTGCCAAGTGTAAAGTTTGGTGGAGGGGGGATTATGGTGTGAGGTTGTTTTTCAGGAGCTGGGCTTGGCCCCTTAGTTCCAGTGAAAGGAACTCTGAATGCTTCAGCATACCAAGACATTTTGGACAATTCCATGCTCCCAACTTTGTGGGAACAGTTTGGAGCTGGCCCCTTCCTCTTCCAACATGACTGTGCACCAGTGCACAAAGCAAGGTCCATAAAGACATGGATGACAGAGTCTGGTGTGGATGAACTTGACTGGCCTGCACAGAGTCCTGACCTCAACCCGATAGAACACCTTTGGGATGAATTAGAGCGGAGACTGAGAGCCAGGCCTTCTCGTCCAACATCAGTGTGCGACCTCACAAATGCGCTTCTGGAAGAATGGTCAAAAATTCCCATAAACACACTCCTAAACCTTGTGGACAGCCTTCCCAGAAGAGTTGAAGCTGTTCTAGCTGCAAAGGGTGGACCGACGTCATATTGAACCCTATGGATTAGGAACGGGATGTCACTTAAGCTCATATGTGAGTCAAGGCAGGTGAGCAAATACTTTTGGCAATATAGTGTATCTGCTCGTCTAGTAACCATGGATGATCACTACTTTTCAAGGTGCATTGTGGGAAATTTTGAGTCCACTACTTTTTCATCTACTAGACATTCAGACACTTATCTAAAATGGCATAGACACTATATACAGCCCAATATAGTGATTAGGGCAGACTTTCGGACATAGCCTATTTCTTGCTAGCTTTCATGTTTGCAGGCTATTGCACTTTTGCTGGTTCGAAATCCGAAATGCTGTGCTTTGCTTTGCCATTCTTGGAATTGTTTTTCTTATGACTGACTTGGGACCACACTTCATCAAAGAAGTTTCACACTGTACCTCAAGGTTTGAATTGGGGAAAATTTGACTGAGACATTAGCCCCATTTACACTATGCTCTGAAAACCAATCAGTGCCAAGCTTGGATCAGTTAACCGTGCCGAGCTCAGTTCCTTACGACCATTTACACACCACGCTAGCACCATTCCTCACCTCCTAGCGATGATCTACGGTATTACTGCTCTCTAGAGGTAAACAAGCAAATCAAAATGGTGGTGGATAGTCAAGTTTGCAGATAGTCAGGCGAAGATGGCAGCCTTAGGTGAATTTACTTGACAGAGTCGGCTTTTGAGAAGTGGATGAAACAAACGATAGTCTAATCAGGGCCTACAGACGCAGGTATAATCAACAGATGTTGAGATTAATCACACTGCTAAGCAGAATCATCACTGGAAATCATGTGGCATGGCCCTACTGATAAAATAGTACCATGTTGGCATGATTTAGTTGTGTCTTGCATGGTCCTGTTCAGTTTTGCGTGCCATTTCCACCTAGTTACTTTGGTTACTGTGCTCAAACTGGTTTCAAAAGGATAGTGTAAATGGGGTTATTGTCAATGGAGAGAACTGATTGCTTACAGGGAATGTTCTTCTTGCTGGATAACAAATGAGAATGATTTGGATTAAATTTAAAGTACATTTCTTTGTTATTGCTCCTTTAAATTAACACTCCAATTTGCACAACAATAGTTATGTTAGAACTTGTACTGTGCAACACAATGAATCAACACAAACTATTTAGAAATGAGACCTTATAAATGCATGTGAATGTCAATTACGTGTAATCCTTTAAGGTGCTTGAAGTCATTCTCCTTGATCTCAGTGATCTTGTTGTTCTGCAGGTCCACCAAGGAGGCATCTTCTGGAATGTCTGCAGGTACTTCCCTCAGACCTGATGGAGAATTTCAAAAGAGAAACGGATAAAGAAGATGTCTTGTGTAGGGTTTTGAATAACTTTGACCTCAAAGGAATTTATTATCTATTTATGTGTATATAAATCAGTTTAAACACACAAATTGTCTTTTTTTAAACCATTTTTATTGGTTAGTGTGTTTGTGCATTCACAAGCACATGAGAATCTATCTTGCCTCGCTCCCGATTCAACTGTTTGAGAACCAGCCAAGCCTTTCACCTATAGAAGGATTAAGTTTTAAGAAATGGAATAGCTGTGAGGAAAGCAAAGACCACGCAAAAATAACATTTTATATTTGAAAGAACTACATGCAAGTGCAAATTGTGGTTTCTCATGACGCCTGTAGCTTAAGACATTTGCTTCCATAATTTTCTTTTCATCTGCCAAATCAGCTTGGAAAGTTGAATGTTGCTCAATGTCCCTTCTCATCCTGAACTGATTTGAAGAGAGCAGACCAGACTGATAATGTGAAGAGATAAACTCAGAGGGCTAAACATTATCAATTTGATTTGCCAGGCAACATAACATAACATAAGGGTAGAAAAGTAGAAGGATTTTTTAGGAATTTCTTCAAATCGTTCAGCTTGCATGTTAAACTGGTTCTACTGTATTTTGTGTCAGTTACCAATTCAAAGATTAAGCTTGGAGTTCCTCAAGGCTCCATTCTTGTGTTGCTTTTATTCACTATGCTGAAAGGAGCATTTAGATACTAAATGAATGTAAAATGTATAAAAGTTAAAACCATACAGAGTGTGCTAGAAACCCATGAACTCATAAAAAAGGAGTGCGTTTTTTATTTCTAGAGGATTACATTATTGTAATGGTGTCTTTAAATGTGCCTAGAAAACCATCCAAAATGAACAAAATTTAATACCAACATCGGAAAAGTAGCTCATTATAAAATACTTTAAATTACATATTGGCTGTCTGCAATGGAAGAGATTTAAAGTAGGGCTGGGCTATATGTCGAATATACTCAATGTATCTCAAGTTTTCCTCTGTGCAATGGCTGTGCAATTACTTTATTGTACACATTTTTATAGCAGGTTTGATTTATTCACTCATTGAATTTAATTTACTGTGAGTTTAGTTTCTGCCACATGCTATAAATGCATCACACGCTCCTCCTCCAAACCAGAAAGTGGACCCAGGACCCAGGTGAGCTGGTTCCGAAGAGAAAACAGCCCTGGATCAATAATATGGCAGTGGTTTGGATTTCACAAGAAGGATGTCGAACAAAATGGGGTAATTTGCAAAACTGCCGAAAAACTATTGCCCCAAAAAGCAGCAGTACCATAAATTTATTCCACCACCTAAAATCATCCAGTGCAAAATGAAGAGTGTTGTAAAAGTGCACAAAAGAGCTCCTTTTTATTTCAGGTTTATTTTGTGTCAGATTTTTCCTTGGTGTTCCTTTTGGCCACTAAAAGCTCTAATGTTGCAATATTGCAATTTGTGAAAAACTTCTATGTGTAGCTGATGGTTAAAAAGTGGTTAAAGTAAAACATTTCAAATTAATTTTGAATTGGGAATACATTTAAAAAAAAAACTGACATGTTGATTGGACATATACCAATGCAACTTTAGGCACGAAGTGACCAATAAATGTGTTTTTCAATGTTATTTGATCATATCACGATATATATCGTGTATCATGATATAGCTCAAAGATATCGCCCACCCCTAATTTCAAGGTCTTGATATGGCTATAAATCGCTAAACGTTCATGGGATTAATGACATAATAACGTTTTCATCTAGACCACTTGGGTTTAAAGGACTGGAGGAATCAGTTTTGTTTCAAAGCTTTCAATCAGATTTGGTACCAACTCCCCCAAAAACTGAGGTGTTTTCTAATGATTTTTTCTTTATCTTTTAAATAACCCTGTGTGTGAGTAGTTCTATTCAAACATGTACCTTGACTTGACTCTTAAGCTTTCTCAATTTCAGCTTATTCTCTCATGAATATTTACCTCAGAGAAAGAAATACTGGGGGTGTTTCTTTTAGTCTGTTAAGTTTTCATAACAGTGGCTTTCCAGAGTGACTAAATAACTATTTTTTTTGTGCTTGGAGGCACATATGGTGGAAATTGACCATAAAACAAATTTCCTTCAGAGTAAATAAGGACCTGCATATCTGTAAAGAAAAGTCACACAAAACTGTTATACTTGGCATTCAGTGACAGAAAATCACATCTGTTTTTAAAGTCTTAAAATCTGGTGGAAGGAACTGTTTTTGAAACCTTGACCAAGACAGGAGATGTGTCTCAGTGCGTTCAAAACATATTTTTAAAGTGGGGAGTTTATTTTTCCAGAGAAGTGTCATATAATAAACTGTTTAACAATGAACAACTCACTTTGTATCTCTGGTCTACCTTACTTTGGCTTAAAAAACGTGTGATGACTACAGACAGACATTGCTTCCAAATAGTTTCCCCCCCCCCCGTCAGCTTTCTCAGTTTGACAGCGAATGATCCAGAACCCATCACAGCTGTTTGTGGTCAGTGCTGTCATCACAGTACTGTTTCATATTTTACCTCTGTGCTCGCAAGCCTTTGTTCTTCCAGAAAAACACACTTCAGCATTCTTCATACATTCACATCACTATGAAAATACACTATAGTACTCCCTGTGCTATTTTCTTTGTTCATTATTTTAGAAATATAATTTTTTTCCCATTTGATTTTTTTTCTTTGTGATTAGGCTAAACACGTTGATCACCATTAAAGTTTCTGAAAGAATGTTTGGATTTTTAATGCATGCATCAATTTCTTGAAATTTATTTACAGATTCATAGTGATCAAACAGTGACACTATTAATTTTGAATGTTTTCTTGTCTACCTCTAATATATTGTAGCAAAACATCTTGTCCCGGTTTTTAGCGATAGTTGAAAAGAGCACTGATATGTATCCATCAATAAGTCAAGAGCCAGGAAGTCATTTCTAAGGCTTTTGTTCTTCAGCAAATTACAGTGAGAGTCATTATTAACAAACTGAGAAAAATAGAAAAATAATAAACTGCCCAATAAGTGCAAAACCTACAAAAATTACTGCAAGAGCATATTAATGAATCATCTAAGGTCACAAGAAATCTAGAATCTTAAGCACAGTAGAGTGTTCCACAATAATAAAGAGATTGATCAAAATGACATCCACTGGATGGGTTTAAACACCTTCCAACCAAAACAAGTAAATAAAGAAAATATTATGTGGTTTATTATGTGGTGAGAAACACCAAGTTAATTCTGCTCTAATCCAAAGACTAGGGAACAACGTCTAGCTGTCAGTTTTTATACATTAAACACCAGCGCTCTTGGAGTTTTACCATGGTCCATTGAGCTAAAGAACAGCAGCACATCTATGCCTGCATGGCTAAAATGCAAAGTGAAGATCTTTGAAGCAGTCTAATCTGTCTGTTCTTAATAGATTGATTGATTGAGACTGAATTAAAGAAACGCTGTATAGAGGTATAGGTTTTAGGTTTTTGAGGCAAGTATTTCTCTCACTTGGCCAAGTCAGATGGGATAGTTTATTTTCTTTGAAAAAGGAAATCATAATTTTCACTTTGTTTCTGCTTGGATTAGATTTTTATGATGTAAAAAATGTGTTTGGGGATCTCTTTTTTTAGGGGTTATTGGATGTTTTGGCTAAATATTAAACTAACCTAAAAGATTCAAAGATATATACAACTTAGAATTTTTTTACTAAGACTAGGTGATTCAGTGTCTGAACATTTGCAATTTTTGTTTGAATATTTCTCTTAGACTTAATCACACTACCCACATGACCTTAACCTTTAGTATTAAAATGATGAGCAGAGCGAAGTCGTCTATATGGCCTGAGCTGGTGTGAGTTTGTGCAGTGATTTTTATTCCTTCATGTTTCAGTCTGGAAATGTGTTTGTGTTGATGCCAAGAGAAGCAGATGGGGGTTCAGGGACAGCAATGCTTGTGTAGTTATGTACAATCCAGGCAATTAAAGTGATGTCTTTGGGGGATCAAGCCAAATATATGTGACCGTTATTGACATAAGCTGTCTTTAGCTCGAAGATTTGACATGTATGCTCTTATGAATGTAAATTTAGTTATCTTATTATTTTCATTCTGTTTGATCCCGTGAATCCAAAACATCTCCTGTCTGTATCCTTCTGTTTTATTTCATCCTCACAGAAACGCCTCTGGGCTCACCTCCCTTCTTTTTTATCTGCTCTCTTGAAGAATGCCCCTCCCTTTTCAAACAACGTAAGAGCCAAAAAAGATATCTAATCTTACTGCTTGGCTTATCCTTTTTATGTTACAAGCAAGAAGAGACTGCAGTTTCTCAGACAGTATTTGCAGATATTACTCAAACTGTTGTATATTCTATACATCAGATTAAACTAACATAGCAGATGAGTTTCAAACACTAAAGACACAATTTGAAAAAAGTGTTTATGTTGAAGTTTAAAAAAGTGCACAAAGTAATTGTAAAGTAAGCTTTACACTGAGAAACTCATCTTTAAGGGGTTGTTCAGGACTTTCCAAACTGGAGAGAAGCTTTAATCTTCCCCAGAAAACAAATTTCCCAGAAAGAGCAGATCATGCATTTGTTACAGGAAGTGAAGCAAGACTCTGAGCATCTGTAAGTGATTAACATATCAACACATGGCCTCATGTCCTCTAGAGAGGTTTGCAGTAATGTGTAATACAATACGCCCCTTAAATGACCGAGCAAGGTTTGGGTGGGTGGGTGGGTTTGTGACTTATATGGCTTTTAAAACATGAATTTAACTCAGTCACATTTCAGTAAAACAACTGCAGCTGTCTGTCTGACCCCAGGACCTGGTTCATTAAGATTGAAATCCAAGACGGTTGGAGAAAATTAAAATGAGAACTCTTAAAAAATCTTCACAGATTTAAAGAATAAAATGCAGACTTTTTCCAAGATGTCTTTATATCCTGAAGTTTTTCACCCTGGAATTAAAAGCAGCTTCCCCATCAATATGTCGGTTGATAGCTGATAAATGTCTTCACTCTGGATGATTGTAGGAGTGTGTGTGGCAAATTCTGATTTCATTGGATTACATGAATTAACCCTCGCTGTTTTGACAGTACAGTGGTGGCACATAATAGTCTGAAATTACAAGTTTGCACGGTAAACCTATCCCATTTGAAAGTCATTACACAACTTTGTTGTGGACATAATAAACATATTTCCTCCCAAACAACAGAGGTAGGTTTTTTTTTTTATGTCTGTGGTTTTTGATTTTAGTTAGAATCGAAAGAAAAAAGACATCCGTAGGGGTTCGCGTTTCTTAAAACTATAGTGGAGGATTTTCACGAATTTTTGAAAAAAACCTTCGCTTTCCACTTTAAAAAAAAATGCACATGCACAACCCTGTACCCGCTCCTGAGGGGAATGCCTATTAAATACGTGTGAGAGCATGCATGAGCCCATTTCTGCTCATGCATGTTCTATTTAAAAGTTGCTGTTTGCATCGCTTATACAAGCTTTCTTTCCAAGAGAAGGTTTGAAGTTTTCAGTTTAGAGTTCAGTTCAACTTAACCTCTTTACTTAAGTAAAAGTGAAAAAGTATGTGCTCCAAAAACTACTTAAAGTAAAAAAGTATTAAGTAAGCTTAAAAAAAAAACAGTCAAATGCCACTATATGAATTGAAAGCTAAATTTTTCGACTATTCTGAAAAATACTTTTAGATAGGGCCAAGGATGAGGGAGGTCTTGTTGGTCTCCGTCTCCATCTCCCGATACGCTCTCGCCTGTGTCCGACCTTTCAGACATTTCAACATCTTTTTCTGAATCCGACATTGTAGCATGGCATGGATAATTCACTTTTACAGTTTGAAGAACACCTGCTTGCTTCTGATGATTTCCTTTAGATAGCCAATGAGTGTTTGCGTTTTATGACTCATCCAATTAAACTAGTTTTCACTAGATGTGGATGGAGCCAATGATCTGCATTGGATGGCGTGAAATATATATTTATCAACATTAAGCCGAAGCCAAGAGTAACGAGTAACATTTGTTTTAAAGATGTAAGGAATATAAAGTGTAACGAGTAGAAGTCAGAAGTAGGATTAAAAATAACTACTGGAGTAAAGTATAGATACCTGAAAAGTGTACTTAAGTACTGTAACAAAGTATTTGTACTTTGTACTGACACCTCTGCAATTTGATGATATTATTGATCCAGAAATGGTCATGCAATTTGAACAATTTACATATCTGAGAATTACACTGTAATATTTAGACGTGGCTTTTATTACATTTTATTACTTACTTTGAGCTTAAAACACTGTAAAAGTTTACTCTTTAAGATTTTGTTTTTGTTAAGGTTAATTTCCTGGTAACCAGGTGAAGGATTGCAACATTTTCTTCACCTCAGATATTATGATGCCGCATAATATGCCACAGTGCAGGCTGGATTGACTGTGAGAGGTGTAATTTTGTGTGAACATCATGCAAAACTGTTTCTGTTTTATGCAAGCCATCATTTGGAGGTGTGCTGTTTTACCAAGGTCAGAGCACTGGACCACACGTAGATGACACTGGCATCTGAATGGGCACTTTGGTCCTACAGGATCGCTACGGGGGGTTTCCCCAACTGGTATCACGCCTGATCCAGCATCATCCTCCATCATGAAGTCTAGGAATCCGGTTTGATGGAAGGGCAGAGCCCAGCAAGCAGTGATCAGGAGCAAAAAGAGACAGGCGGTCCTCATGGTGCTGCTTACAGAGAGCCTATAACAACACAAGAAAAATGATTAGTTACAAAACAAATCTGCTATTTGAATAAATGTTTCGTTTTATATTTTTTGCTGCAGTGATATTCAGAAAATTAAAATTTCAGAAGATTAATGTTGAGGGTTTTAGAATTAAAGTTTTGTCAAATGTTGGTTTGTTTTTGGTAAAAGGTGAAAGGTCATTCTCAGTTTGATTTGCCTTATTACTCTACATAATAACTAACCTGATTGTATTATACATGCAAGTCAGAAACAGGAGGCATTTGTTAGTTTTGATTGTGCAACTAGTAGCATTAACACTCTTTGTACTGCGTTTCCCCCGTCCTATGGATTATAAAATCCCTGCTTTACTAAACCTTCAAAATAAAGCAGCACAATTGAATTTTAGGTGCCAAGTCTATTTTCACTGATATAATGATTTACCATTCATCACAAAAAATAAATGCCTCAGTTTCCCCATTATAGAAATATTGCATTTATTAACCTGCTCAGTGTCTTTTGACAGGATAGTTTTTTATTCAGATTGAGGCAGTTTTTCTTCTTATGTAGATAAAATTGGGTGTTTTCCTCCTCGTATTTTTCTAACAATACTTCTTCCTCCTCTGAATAATAGTTTTTTTGCTGGTCATTTGAAATAATATTTTTCTAGAACCTATTTAAACATTCTTTCCCTGCTACAGCAGAGAGGATTTGATGTATCATCTGCAGCATCTTTAAAGAATAGCAGTACTGTTATATTTTAATCATGTGAACCTGTACTTTCCTGCTCTTTTGGCTCTTTGTAGGATGGGAAACTACACATCCTGAGATTCCTTACGCTTCTGCATTTGTTAGAGAAACATTGGTGTAGGATGCAGGAGTTTGTCTTACAAATGAAGGTCCACCAGTAAATGGCTTTGGCATCCCCTGACTTGAAAACTTACTACATAGGTAGAAGCCATGTGCCACCTATAGATACCATTTATCTACTTATAGTGCCATCTGCTTGGCTTTTATACTGTATTGTACAGTATAAAAGCCAGGTAATTGTACAGGCAATGTATTCTGCTGGCGAAGATCGTATGTCTTGTAATTTATTTTTTGGCTTTTCATAAATCTGTACAGAATTGAAACATTTTCACATAATAGTAGTGCATTGGTGACTGTCTGTTAAAAAATATGTGAGTATAAATGTAACATCTTCACTTTTTTGTCATGTTGCAGTAAATCGTGAAAAATATAATCAAATTTTGAGTTGTAAAAATAAGATTTAGGTAGTTTTTTTCTGCCTTTAAGCTCTGTTTTAGGTCATTATGACCCGAATACAAAAGAAAAAGAATGCACAAAAGGATTTTCAACTTTAACTACAGAACGCTGAGCTAAAATGCCGGTCTAATTTGTTATTGGGTCTTGTTCATGTGAAATGACATGGACAATGTGTCCTTTTGGCTGCTCTCATATTCAAGAACCATCACAGCAAGTCCTTACAACTTGCTCACATGGAGGGCAGAGTTTTTACACCATATGCCATTCCAGACACAATGAGGGTTTAAACCCAGGTGCCCCTTAAACCTTAAACCACTTCAGCATTAGGGACTGCAACTAAAATGACAGTGTACGTGTCAGTATGCATTTATTTAACAACATACTGTAGAAAAATATGGTTTAGAGATAGCTAGACTTAAGTATTCTCATTCAAGGTTTAATATAGTCAGAGAAAATAAACTAGATCACTTTTTTATTTTTTTTTCTAAAGGTATCTTTCCTAAAAAACACCATAAAGACAACAAAAAACAAAACACACAAAAAGCCTATATTGCCTCCATTGTATAGGAAGCAAATTGTCAGTGTGGCATTGGCCAGCATAAAACTTTCATGGAATGAAACACTTAAATGGTTTTGTGCTGGAAAAGCCTTTTTTTCTTTCTTTTTTTAATTTTTAACAAAAATAAGTTTCATATTTTAAAGCAGGCATCCCCAAAGTCGGTCCTGCAGATTTTAGAGGTGTCCCTGCTCCAGCACCGCTGATTTACATTGATAGTTGATTAATAGGCTTTTGTTGAACTGCAATCATCAGAATCAGCTGTGCTAAAGCAGAGAAACCTCTAAAACCTGCAGGACAGCGGCCCTCGTGGACAGACTTTGGGGATGCCTGCTTTAAAGGTAAAGTGGATGATCTTCAGGCTTTGAGTTCTTGGGGATCATATTATCTATTGGTTATCCCAGACACCAACCTAACGCCGTTATGTGCTCGCATTCCTTGCGAGTTTAACGTGTGCTGCGCATGCAAACGTCTATTATTTATGCATGCAGTTAGCCCCGGCTTGAGCCAGTCATTGAAGCTCCACCGCTCTCACTGTTTACTTTTAAAATGTACTTCTCTTTGATTGCAGTTGGTTCATTAGTTTGGATGTATGCTTGGTTAGCTAGCCTGTATTCAGCTTCTTCACACTTATGCTGCTCATAAACAACAGTTAAAAGTAGGGTTGTTTCTTTAGTTCCCCCAACATAGCAACTGTGTTTTTAATGGCAGGAAATATCTCAAACTTAGTTTTTCTTTTAACCAGCTGACCGGCAGTGCCACCCAGCTGGTGGGGTATGGTGGCAAAAGATCATTACATTTAATGCAGAAACAGTATGATGGGAATTTTTAGATGATTTAAAATCATAGCTGTTTAAAACAAATTGTATAAATTCATGTCTTATCAACCATTGCTTATTCTCTCAAGATTCAACAAGTACACCTTATATGGGTCTCATATTGTAAAACATTTTCGTTGTAATTTATACAACAGACTTATTAACAGCTCCTCAAAACAATAAGTTATCTTAATAGCTTCCTTACACCAGATGTTTGAAGGATTTAATAAATTGTAAAAACACCTAAAAGCAGCAAAAACTCAAAGACCTAGCTGTAAAGGAAAGAGTTATTTCCAAGATGTACTAGAAAGACTGAATATACTGTTTTTGTAAAGGAAGATCATCATTAAGTCATTAATTCATTTTGATGTTGGTACTTTCTAATGCTTTGCATGTTTTACTGACATCACCAAAGCATTGATGCTCAAAGGATAAACCCCATGGACACTTGTTTATTCCACTAAACTATAAATCTATCCGATTTCTAGACTAAGCATCCTTCTGACTCTACCAATAACAGTTAAACATTTACTGAACTTAACTGACTCATTAAAAAAACCCAAATATATAATTTATGTGATTTGTTTTTTTTTTTACTAAACATCTTTGTACAGTAAGGCCCAACACTGATAACAGAACTAACTGCTGCTGCAACATCTGCATTAACTTTTACAGGGATACACAGGGGATGTATTGCAGGAAATTGCATGGCTGCAACTGTATACCACTCTTCCACGTTTTCTCATCCAGTAATAAATCAAAGATTGTTTCTCTGCCAAGCATTTTATATTAGTAGTGTGTGTCAAATGCATCAGCGAACATCAATTTACTGTGGAAGTAGAAGGCAATGGTAAATTCATACTTTCTTGTCTATTTCTAAACTCCACCACAACTAAGATGACACATGCAAACGTTGTATTAAAGTCATACACACGGCAGACACACAATGTCTCAACTTTTTTCAGCAGCTACACACACCCACGTAGAGTAGATCCTATTTCTTTCACACAGTACAAAAAACAAAAAAAAAAGGAATAAAGAAAATGCTAGTTAGAAGCTGAAAGCACTTGCATGCAAAGCGGTGCCACAATAATTGAAGGGCGGATTTGAGCCACTGCTGCAGTGGACCTTGACCCAGACATGATCGGGAAGAGGAAACCTGCCCAAGACCAGCATTTGGTCATGGCCTAAAAGAAACTCTCAGTCAATTCAAATGATCTGTGAGAATAATGTTCCTTTGAGCTTTTCTGTCTTGCGAGTGCATGCTATTTTGTTAAAATACTTAATATATCTAATGTTCTTTGAGAGATTTTTAAGCTTTAAAATATCATGTGTTTGCTTTGTGTCAATATTAAAGGTTTTTGTGTTGATGACCTAAGCATATAATATGAGGTTTCTGTTCATGTTTGATAAACTAATCAGCATCAGCAATTTCATTATAGAGTTCTTCTTCTTCGACTTATCATCAGCTCTTATTTGCAGAATTGTTTGAATGTAGTTATATCGTTTGGTTTTTCAAACTGAAATATGACAGCCACTCTATTAGATTTAAGTTTAGACTTTGACTAGGTCACTCCAAAACCTAAACTCTGTTTGAATTGTCATAGTTAGTGTGTCAGGTGATCCTGAGGTATCTCTATAGTTATGCTGTTATAGATTTATACTGCTGGAGAACATAGGGACTACTTTTAATCATTCTGCTTTATTCTATCTCTATTCTCCCAACTAGGTTTTTCTTGCTTAAGCTCAATAGCACTGGGTCTTTAGCGTTATAAGGGGTTTAACTACAGCTGTGGACCAATTATACATTGAAATCACCCACACTTCTCCTGTTTGTCCTAAATAATTTTCTTCTGTTTCTCCTTAGTTGTACTACTACTATGGAAACCTCAAAATTGAGATTAACTTTATAACCCCTCCCTATGGAGATGGTTACTTTTAAGCTCCTAGTAACGTTTATTTAATGCCTTTCTTTCTTTATACATGAGTTTAAAAAACTGTGAGATGGAAAACACTGACAGTCGTTAATGCAGGTTAGGGTTACGTCAGGTCATGCATTGGAATCAGAGCTGAGAAAGGCTCTACTCCAACAGTAATTATAGTTTCTCTTCACAAAAGCCAGTACTTTATCAAACTGTATAGCTTCAGTTTGTGGAAGTTTGGAGTCACTTCCATTTCAGTGTCTTTGTCTCCTGTTTTGGGTGTATGCATGTGAAAAAAGAGGTTAAAGCTGTTAAAAACGACTTTCATTCGCATGAATCTGGAATTATGTGTCATGCTTTAATTGAGGAGAAAGTTTTCCAAGCAATTGGAAACATGGCATACTCCCGTTCCAAAGCAAGGACTTTTTTACAGTCGTAACAGGCCGACTTGGCGATGTTCAATTCTCATATCTAAGAAAATCCGATAGTTCAGTCCAACCAAAACTTTGTCAAGAGACTTGGCAGAAGTGCTCTGCTTTCTATCTTTAAATGTTTATAGCATCGCAGGGTCAAATGGAGCGTGTAGCTTACTGTATATTTCATCTTTGGGATGCCTAATTGGGAGCAGACACAATTGCTACACATAACTATGTCTCTTTGCTATCAAAATCAAGCTTGCCAAAGCAACTACATCAGCTCTGTCATTGAGCTTTAAAAATTGTAAAACATTAACATCTGGCTACCTCTGCAAAGACAGGCATTCTTCTTCAGTTCTGCTTGATAGAAATGCCAGCACTCTCAAAATAACAGCAATTTGATTGCTGGAATAATGAACCATAGATCCTCGCTTTGACCTTGGGCCACAAGTATATAAACAGATATACACAAAAAAAATGTTTATTGGTGCTCTGTTACAAATATTTTTCCACGTCTCTTGCCATCATTCTGTCAAATGCTTTCAACAAAAATTTTTTACAAACAGACAAGAAATGCACCGTTAGTCTTAATGGTTCCAGCTTTCTTGCAAAAACAAAAATCTGAAGTCTGAGGAATCTTGTTGGAACTCATTATATAATAACATAATGATTGTGACAAACAATAACAGCATTATAGAAAATTACTGTTGAAAATTACTGGGATTATTTTTTGGAACAAAATGTAAAAACCATATCACAATATGCAAGCCTAGCTTAAGAAGATTTGATTGCTAGGATTATTGGTATGAGTATGATTGTCAAAACTTTCCTGTTTTCCAGGAAGACAAAGAAGAGCCAAAATGGAAAGCTTTGGATAAGTGTTCAGACCCTCAAACATGGTCTTAAGATACAATCAGCTGAAATGAGTTGTTGGACAAGTATACTCAGCCTTAGCAATAGGGTGAGTTGGTAAGTTATTCAGAGGGAAGACTCTAGATGATGCCTAACTTTGGGAGTTTTCAAGCACGTTCCTCTGGAAGATCAGGATAGTCCCAACTTAAGGACTATGTATCCCTTGTAGCCCGAGAATTCCCTGAATTAACCCAGAATGAATTGGAAAGGGTTCATTCAAAGGAGACAGATAGGCATATTCACTCCAGAGAATAAATGGCTTGATGGATAAATGTGAAAGTATGTGATCGAGTAATTTGGAAACCAAAACTTAATTTCTAGAAAATAATTGCAAAAATTGCAATTTGTTCAATAAATTGCAACAGAGATTAGAATACCAAACATAGCAAAAATCCATTGCATTTAGAGCTTTCCCAGGAGGATTAAGCTGGAATGAATGTATGAAGACAATACAAGAGACAACCTGCTGTGCCCCCAGACGGGAGTTTCCTCATTACCAGTCAACTCACACATGTCCACTAAACTTGGAAAAGGACCAAGAAAACTTCTTTCCTCCCTGTTTTATGCTTCCTGGCAAAGGTTGTACTTGTGTACTGTGCTCAGTGCAAGGTTAGAGCAACATAGTGTATAGTGGTTCTTAAAGGTTTTAGACCAAGTACCACCTCGGAAAGCTTATAGCCGTCTAAGAGCTTCTATTTCTGACTGATATCAAACATCCTGTTGTACAATATAATCTTTTTCAGGATAAAATGCTGTTGATTTGATTTGAAACAGTTTCTATCTCGCCTTCAAAGGGGCAAAGCATCCAAATGGGAACGTATAAATACAATAGCAAAACTCTTACAAGGTTCTTATACTGTGTATTATTATGATCACAATTAATGAAAGTCAGGTCTTTGCTTCATTTTAGACTAACTTGTTGCATGTAGCTTGTCTGGCTTGTCCTTCAGCATGCTTGGTTACAAGAATTTAGTTGACAAATCTTGAGAACCATTATTTTTTCCATTGTAAGGGCTACTTTGCATGGTGGTAAAATAGGAATGTATCAAAGAAAACTGATATCTTACTAGATTTAGTATTTTTGGGCTTAAAATGTATCCTCTATGCATAGGAAATCCAAATACCTGTTGTAAGTGTACTATGGGATATTATGTTTTTGTATCCCTACAACTGCAACTACCAGCTACTTTAAGTAAAAGATTGCATATTTTTTATGTAAATCTGGAAAAATACATTAGTGCATCAAATTTTTATTTAATGAACCTAGGTTTTTGCTAACCCACCATGTTTTGGTTAAAATATATCGGCTAAAAAAAAAAGAAATTGTTGTTTTCTGAAGTCAAATCAGAGTTCTATGTTTGTTAAGCAGGATAAATTCAAACAGCTGAAAACAGTATAGTGCACTTCAGCTAACTTTTCCGTTAGTCAGCAGAAGTAAAATGTGAGTTTTGAAGACTGTAGCGGTATTTGTCATCAATGTTTTGAGGAAAATTGGTATCCTTGGCTTTTAGAATATTCAATGTAAACACATTAGATCAGGCATCCTCAAAGTCGGTCCTCGAGGGCCGCTGTCCTGCAGGTTTTAGAGGTTTCTCTGCTTTAGCACAGCTGATTCTGATGATTGCAGTTCAGCAAAAGCCAGTTAATCAACTATCAATGTAAATCAGCTGTGCTGGAGCAGGGAAACCTCTAAAACCTGCAGGACAGTGGCCCTTGAGGACTGACTTTGGGGATGCCTGCATTAGATGCTTTTTCAATGTTGGTAAATTGATCTTGCCCATATAAAGATTGTTCCTGCAAATATTAATTTTGTGGCGAAATGTCTGCTACTCTCAAGAAAAGCAAATGCTGTAGAGTCAAAGTAAGTAAATCTGTTGATGCTTAATATAATGTGTTATTTTATTGCGTTCTTAAGCGTCTGACCTATTTAAGCTGGTCGTTGAATGAAGGAGCTACAGTGTAAAAGTATCATGTTGAGTTATATTTCACACATTTCACACAATGTAACCAGATATAAAATGTGTTTTTCTCTTTCTACCTGTCTGATTTGGTCTAATGTTACATTTTCCTATTGCTAGCTGAGTTGGGTCATAAAATGAATGGGGGCTCCTCCGGGATTTGAAACCTGAGAGGCTCACACCAAAAGCAATAGTCATTACCCTTGACAAAAAATAAAAAAAAATGGCACTAATTGCTGCTTTCTGTAAAAGGATTTGTATAGTTAGAGTTGTACTTTTATTTACAGGCGATATTACAGTTTGATCAGTTTGATGAACACTAAAGACAAAACAAGGCAGAAGATGACAAATAGTCGAAAACAACTTGAATACAACATTTTTAAGCATGAGATCAAAAACCATGCTGAAGTTACAAACAAAATGCTACTGTTTTTCTCTCAGCTGCGATGCATCATTTATTTTATGACTTCCCAGAAAAAAGGGGTGGAGGGGTACATTTCCTGTGTTGGGAGCCACCTTGTCTGGGTTCCCTTCTTCTCCTCCTTTTTCCTGTATCTCTCATCTCTCCCTTCACAATCTCCTAGGTCAGGCCACAGCATTACTAATGATTTCCAGATAGAAAGCCTGCAGAGTTTTCATGATGGGAAGAAGTAATTATCCTTTCTTTACTTGATTCTTTTTCTCCTTTGCTGCAGAAGCCTTTCCTTGAAATGTTCAGGCTTGCAAGATCATTCGGATCCCTGACTTTGTGAACTCAAAAATCAAGCAAAAACATTCAAAACATAAACTACCAACTTCAACTTTGTGCACTACCTCCCCTTTTCCTTCTAACTCCCTAAAGGCCTGCATTTGAATCTGCAGAGTGTCTGTCAGCAATTAATCATTGTGAAGTATTTACTGGGCCACAGGACATTTAAAACATGTGAGGCCCTTTTAGTCTGTCAGCAAATGACCGTGAGTTCCCCTCCCACGTGGTTCCCTAAACATATCATTTCGACTGTCTTCTGAGGAGTCAGAGGTCTTCACTGCTGAAATGTTTCTGCTAGGCGAAGGATTGTGTATCTAGTTGAGGCTAAATGCAGAAATATAAAATCAATCAAGTTGGTTTAAGTAAAACCCAACAGTATAGAAAGACTCAAATTCAAATAAAGTACTATTTGGTTTAATCATTTCCACAAAAATATTTTTTATGTTTAATATATAATGACAGTTGGTGCAAAGTTATCCATCTAAAAAGCATGGCCAATGGCTTCAAGTCCTAACTTGATACAATCCCAACTCTTGCTGTAGTCCCTCATCCTGAACCAGCAATTTTGCTAATTGCTAATTGTTCTTATTAAAGCATGTGGAGATGACCAGCAAGTTATTCCAACTCTGGAAGTTTAATAGTGATGAGTGAATCAGCCTGATCTTCAAGAGCTGCTTTCATTTATAGAGACCTACAAGCACTCAGCCAATGAACCCCACTGGACCACCAAGATCAGTGTGATCCCTTCCCAGAGCCAACAGCTATAACTGAAAGATCATTATGGGACTTCTAAGACAAGCCTGAGAGATAGCCAGTGGCTAAACCACATTTCAACTGTTTTGTGTGAAAAACCGTCAGCCTGCCATCATACCTCAATCTCATTATCAGTCTGCACTGCACAGACGTGGAACAACCTTCCCTCCCTTTTCTTCTCCTCCCCTTTCTTCTCTGTGCCCTTTTTTTCTTAATTTTTTTTTTTAAGTTTTCTGACCCTCAAAACTTTGGCCATGCAGAAGGGTAAAGCTTGCATTGCTGCATTAGCAAAGTAAGGCAGGGAAATTAGTTTCTCTGCAGCTCATTTGATGGGAAAAGTTCTTTTTGCTCTTTTTGACCTGGAAAAATTAAGTCCAGATGGAAAAAAAAACAGCTTGTGTGTACAAGTATTGGGGCCTTGCCTTTTCTAACTTTTCAATTTGCTCATTTTTATTGCTTTGAGTTTTTTTTCTCTAGTACATTATTTCTGTCTTTTCTTTTAGCTTTTATTTAAATGAGTGCTATTTTGATGCCATGTTGCCTTTCTAAGTTTTAATCTATTCACTCCAGCTGAAACACGTTGCATTTGTTTCCCCTTGTTGGCAAAAAATATCTAATGAGTTAGCAGAGAGTTGTGCAGAGGCTTGCCGGGAAGCCTTCAGACGTCTCTTTGATAGAGGAAGCTGTACATTATAGGATTAATGGCGCTGTGCGTTGCCAGGTAAAAAAAAAAAAAAACTTTCTTCATTTCCTCTTCAAAGTCACCTACTTTTAAGTTGCCCCCTCTGGCCATTTACAAATATGTTTCTGCTGAAAAGAAACGGGCTGTAATATCAAATTAGCAGCTGAAATGATAAGTTTGGAGAGTAAATGCAAGAAATTTTCATTTTAAAGCTTTGGACAGCTGCATAATCAGGTTTAAAATACACAGAATCCTCTTAGCTATATTTTTTTTGTCCCTGTATTTGTCTTTATGATTCATTAATTTAAAAAAAATTATCCAATATTGTGATTCCAGTGCTTACTTGAAATCAACCACGTGTAATGCCAACACACTCAAAAGAAATCACTCACTCTGTAAACCCCAAAGCCTCATATGAGTCTATAATGTGTATACTTTAAAAACAATCGAGAGGCCAGGGGAATTCAGTTCTGCCAGAGAAGTTGGGTACCAGTCTGATCAGCCCTACCACACCCCCTTCCTACAGCAACTGCTCTTTTCTTCACTGGTTTAGTCCTGTATGCAGATTGAACTGATTAAGGAGTCTCCTCACATATGAGGAGTGCTGTGAGAACAGGACTTGGCAATATAACTGGAATATAACAACACAAGAGTAGATGAAGAAACAATGTAATGCTTGTAAATGATTAAGAAACATGCATACACTGTAAATCACCTTAGTTTTAAGACATTTTAAGATGCTGCAATTATCTAAAGAGAGCAATCTATTGAGTTGAAAAAAATCTTTTTAGCATTATTATTATTATCCATGAATTTCCTTTTTCCCAGCCATAGAGGAGTAAACCTACCTGTTCTCAGTGGAAGCCACGCAAGTGGAGTTGAAGCCGGTGAGATGAGCTTGACTTCCAAAATGAGACTACGATGTGGCTGACGGGGCCTGTGGGGGTTGTTTGAATCGGAGAGCATGCAGCCAAAATCAAGCAGGTGTGCTCTCTCTCACAACAGGGGGAGGAGAGAAAAACGGCGAGGAGGGAGAAGAGAGCGAACGGGACAGGAGGGAGAGGAGAGAGACAGAGGGAGGGTGGGGTCCGATCAACAGTTCCTCTCAGGACCGAGACAATTGGTGGAGAACTTCCCCTCCGTTCCCGCTGCTTGGAGCCAAAAACAGCTGGAAGGACAGAAGAGAAGGGAAAAATAGAAGGGCTGTGGGAGAGGAAAGGAGACGGGGAGAGTGAGGGAAGGAAGGAAGGCAGAAGTGGAAGAAAAAGTGGCAGAGAGCTGAAGTTTAGGGTTTTAAGCGGCCACCTTTGAGTGACAACTGGTAATGATAGGTCTTGAGGAGCTTTGCAGGCAGCAGTGCACACAAACTCTCCTTCTTTCTCTGTCATGGCATCTTATTCATTTGCATTCATCCTTGATATGAATGACATCAAAGTAAAACTGAAACACACATAAAAAAGAAACATTTAACTAAAAACTGAAATGAATTACTGCTTTAAACACATCACCCACTGTATCACTCTGCATCTCTTCATCAATTTAGTTTAGGCTTCTCCAGGGAATCTGATAGAGTCTAATTGAAATTTATGGCCTAAACAAAGTACAATGAATGATGGAATTGAGGAAGAAATTTCATATTCACACTTCTTCTCAGGTTATATTTCAGCTATATATTCTTATAAGATCAGTAAGTATTAAATCATTAATGAATGCTGACTACTTTTATTTCTCCAATTGTTCATTAACAGAAATGTGTGTAAACATATATTTTTTCCATTTTTTTAAACAAAAGTCTTAAAGAATTTGGTCTCTTTCATGCATTACTACCTAAAAGCTACTAGATGATCTGTTTACTTGTGAAATGTAACTGTAAATAAAAAAGGCTAAATGTATTTGTTAACAAATGTTTTTAATGATAATATCTATGACCCCCTTTATAAAAAAGCATTACCTAACGGACCTTTTACCCAAAATAAATAAATGTGATCAAATAAAGATCAAAAGGTTTGTATTAAAAGCAGATTCTGCTACTACAATGGGAGATTAATTATTGCAATACATAATTTGTATGGCCACGGTTGTCGAAAACTTTCACTGTAAAACTTATCTGCAACCATAATTCCACCAAAAGTCTGACACTTTCTTACATTTTTAGAATAAGTACTATATAAACATGGCTCTGAATCACTTTTTGTAAAGCAACATGATTCATATCCTAATTCCTAATTAGCAAAGTGAATTATTTTTATTTTAGTGAAAAGCTCCAGAAAATTCTCTTTAGTTTAGCCTGGCTTTCTGGAACAAAAAAAATAGAGTTTTTTTTAGGCATTTGATGTTTAGCAATCTGGGATTATATCCAGGGGCTGCACGGTGGAATAGTGAATAGCACTTCTGCTTTCGAGCAAGAAGGTGCTCGGGTTTGATTTCTGGCCCAGGGTCTTTCTGCATGGGGTGTGCAAGTTTTCCCCATGCATGTGTGGGTTCTCTCTGGGCATTCCACCTTCCTCCCATTGGCTAAGTTTTCCTTAGATAAGAGTGTGTATATGCTGAGTGTCTCTGTGTTGCCCTGCGAGACACTGGCGACCTGTCCAGAGTGAAAGAGAGCACACCTAAATGATTTAGGCTGCACGCTCCGGGTTGTACCCTGCCATAGACTGCCAGGGATAGGCACCAGCCCTACCGCGACCCTCACAGGATTAAACGGGAGAAAATGGATGGATGAATGGATTTATCCCCACCATCAATGCAGGTTCCTGTTATGTGGGAGTGAATTCCCACTAAAATTCCAGGCCAGATGTTAGTTGGTGTTGTTAAGCTTTCTGCCAAGTGTCAAAGGTGCTTGAGTCAAAACATTAAATCAAAACACTGCTGGTTTAACCTAAACAGCACAGTATCTACCAAGCTGGTAAGACAATTACTAAAAAAGCAAAGTAATTTCTCTATTATTAATGGGAAACTTAATACATAAAAATAAATGGTGGACCTTTTGTAGGTTCGATCAAAAGTATCATCTAATCAAGGAAAGTAGGAGGATTTTAGGTTTGTTTTTCTTTTTTTACCTGAAGTAGACTGTACTTCATTCATCATTCTGACTGGAGGCCATTAGATTGGTTAAGTCAGTGGTTCCCAATCCACTTCCTCAGGGACCCCTTTCCTGCATGTTTTATGTGTTTCTTTGTTGCATCACACCAGAAAAATACAGATGATTAACAGGCTTCTGCAGCACTTGATAGCAGAGGAGGAGTCCTAATTTGTATCGGTTGTGCTGGAACAGATACATATCTAAAACATGTTTCCCTGAGGCCAGGGTTTGGAAAAGGGCTCAAACAATTAATCTGATCAATTTTGATTAATAAATTATTGAAATAATCGTCAACGAATTTAGTAATCAATTAAATCATTAACTGGAGTATAGAGACTGTAAAATTATTTTTTTAGCAGTCAGAGCGACCCACGTAGAGCTCTAATTATATCAAAAGTGTAACAAAAAAATTGATGAACATTTTGCATATAAGATAATTTTTTTTTTTTTGCCTGTCAATATGCTCTATCCTGAACTCTTGAAATGGAAAGTTTTAGTTTCACCTAGTTAAATTTAATAAAAAATCGTCTTTGTGGAACCTTTGTCTATCCGATTAATGATTGATTATTGAAAAAATAATCGCCAGATTAAGCCATTTGCATAATAATCGTTAGTCGCAGCCCTAGTTGGGAACCACTGGGCTAAGTGCTTGAAAAAAACTGAGTTCTCTTCTGTAACAACGTCAAGTCAAAGTTATATTAATGACAGCTTCATTAATGCAACATTTCTATCAGTGATTGTGACTGAATCTGACTCAACCTTTGTCTGTTCCTTTGTTATTCTTTTTTTAAGTTGAATCATTTAAGGTTCAGGTTCTGTCTTTACTCCCATACCTTCAGTTTAGCCACTGTTAGTATACTGCTAAGCTACTGGTGTATCATGGAATAACGCTATGGAGAGAAACCTCTTTCCTAATTTAATTTGTAATTCTTCTTTTAAGATTAGTAATTGCAGATTTTGGGTATTGGTGTCCTGGGACAAAACCCCAATTCTAAGCATTCAGTTGGGGGAGGCTGGGCAGATGCATAAATGTTGACCCGAGTATAATGGTAGCTTGATTTAAAATATATTTAAGGACTTTTCAGGTAAATATATAGCAAAGTGTGTATCAATGCTCCATGCAGGCTGCATTTCCTAAAAACTTACCTATACAACTTGAAAGGGGTCTAATCTGCAACCGAATGGATAATTTGGCCCAAAGTACCACTTAACCACAGTCTGAGCTCCCCTTAAACATAAGATCAAAGTTATTATGCAGCAAAACGTATGATACTGCCTGATCAGACATGTTGATCAAACAGGTATAATCCAAGCAGATTATTTGATCCTCTGATGTAGGATTTAATCTAGAGGGGGGAATGCGGCCTCATCTTAACAAGTAACTCCATGATGTCTCCATTCGCTGGTCTAAAGTGGTCAGCTATCAGATTTTAAAACGGCAAAAGCAAAACTGATTATGTGACAGCGCAGTGTTGGAATTTGATTTCAGGGATGCTAAATCTGGAAGTTATAGGTCTAGTGCCCCTAGAGCACAGGTGTCAAACTGGTTCCAGAAAGGGCCATGTGGCTGCAGGTTTTCTCTCCAACCAAGCAATAGCACACCAGACTCCAGGCATCTCATCAAGTCATTATGTTCAGATTGGACTCAATTGAGGAGATGACTGGAGTCTGGTGTGCTATTGCTTGGTTGGAAAGAAAACCTGCAGCCACATGGCCCTTTCTGGAACCAGTTTGACACCGCTGCTCTAGAGGCTAAAAGTTGTACAATGTTGCTTGTACTGCTTCCCAGGGTAATATAAATAAATACTATCAAACAAAGAGCAGCCATACATGTCACGTCACCATCATTGTTATTTAAAAGTTTTTGCAATTCTTTTATTTAAAAAAAAAACAACCTCAATTTGCCACCTGGGAAGCTCAATTTTCTTAAAGTACGTGTCCTCAAGAGAAAGAAGAATTGAGACAATCAAGGACAGAAAAAGGTCAGAGAAAAGGGGGATTACGACAGGATTTGGAGAACTGAATAAAAAACGCCGTCCAACTCAAATACTGACATCATATCTGGCCCATCTTTCTGTAATGTGATTATGAAGAATAAAAAAAACCTTGTTTGCATTCTTCCATCTATTAAAGGTAATGGAAAGGAAACCATTTGCTGGATTTACTGTGAGATATTGCAGTCATTAATCTTTCTTAGGGGGAAAAAAACCTTTTCTGCTTTGTGGCCCAAGAAGTATGTTATGGATCATAATTTCCACATTGGCAACAGTTTGACAACTTATCTTTCAGGTATTACTATCTCATTCATGGAACAGCACAAGAGCCTTTTAGGCTATGACCTCATTTGTTTTGCATAACTTGCACTGGATTTGTCAAAAACTCAAGAGCAGCAAAGTTAATAGAGTAACCCTTTTGATTATCTGGCACAAGATAATCTTCTTTCTCAACTGTTTCTTTTAAACACGATGCAAAAGCATTTCTATAAATTTGAACATGGAAGCGTTGATCTCTTTTAGTAGTTCAGATATAAAATTAAAACTACTTTAATAATTATTACTCATAGAGCAATTTATTTCATTTTGTTCAAGTTTTTTATATTATAGCTGTAGCTAATTAAAACCCACATTTCAGCATAGAGTGTAAGACATTTTTTAAGATTACATCAGAACAAAGGTCACTGCTAAGGAAACGTGCTTCACAGACTGCTTTATCCTGGAATATTGTTTTAATGAAAGTTTAGTGGAAGGAAGACAAAATGGTTAAAAGAGATGCACAAACACCAGGAATAACCACAGCCTTGAGAAGATTGCAAAGTAAAACTCATCCAAGAGTTCATAGCAGACCGAGGGGACTAATCAGCCAAGCGAACCGCTAAAAAAACAAATCCACACCATAATTCTACCCCCACATAACTTTATAATTGACAGGGTGTAGTGAGCAAAGTACTGTTACGTGTCTCTTTAAAGGCTTCAGATGGTTGTCAACCTTCTCCGCACTGTAAAGCTCATGAGATGCCTCTTCTAAGTGTTTTTACATGGACTACTGCCGTATGGCTGTTTGCCTTTTCCTATATCTATAAAGGTATAGAGGATGATCTTTTATTTCTGGGTGCTTGTCCTGTTAGCTATCTTTTTTCTGTACATGCGCACTTTCAGGCATATATCTGTGTGCACGAGAAGAGATGGGCTTGTGCATGCTCTTGCAGGTGCCTTTTTTTTAAGTCTAGAAGGCGGGTGTTTTAAAAAATTTGAGAAAATCCTCCACAATACCTTTAACAGGTTCAACTGAATCTGTTGAATATTTAGTAGAGGACATTAAAATGGTAAAGTTTCTGCAAAGGATGCATAACTGTAAATATATATAAAAAAAGATAGACTTCATTACCCAAAGTTTAATCATATACTTCTCCGTCTTTTCTAATTGCTTAGTAAATTAGTTGCAGTTATAGTAGGTTGGGGGAAAAAAATCCACCTTCATTATAGCTCTGAATTAACTCTGTGGTTTTACAGTGATTATAAAAGATTTTTTCACTGCATTACAGAAGAAACATATTTATGATTATAGTGCAACGGTTTTGACAAGAGTTTACAACAAACTTAGTGGTGACATTTACCTAACAATACCTGATGTGTTGTGCATCCAGTCAAAAGCTTAAACTGAAATAACAACTTTCTGTTATGTTCATGCATGCCAGGATAAAACCTGGGTCTAATTTGTGGTCAACGAGCTCTACCTCAACATCATAAGTTTAAATTATGTTTAATTTAAAGACTCAATGCACAGGATGATCTGATATGTTTAGATTTTCAAGTAATTCCACTGCGGCCATGATTTATTCCTTTTTTTGTATCTCCTGGTTAGTTAACATATCACCAGCGTACCTGCATGGTTTGCTTCATTAGTCAAAAGTTTATTCATCGCTGCTAAACTAAGGCAAAACCATGAAGGCGCTGAGTGCAAAACTAAGGACTCAAATCCCATCCCAGACTCCTAAGTGATTCCCCAGCAGTGAGATGAAGCAAATCTGTCATTCCCATCTCTGAATGGAGCAGCTCAGCTGTGATGCACAAAACCGATCGAGCACGGAGGAACGCGGAGAGGAGGCACCAGCCATGCTTCTGACAGGCTGACAATGGTTCCACAGCCAGCAGTAGTGTGGGAAATGACCTTGTTTGGACCAATCAGAGTGAGTCAGTGTTGTGATACTTATTCATATGATAATTTGTGCAGCAGCCTTGTTTACATCCGTTTCTTTAAGTTGAATTGGGCCACACACCACCATGGACATTTTATGGTATTTTTCCTGTTTAGGGTAAAACCATTCTGTGAGTAACCTTAGTGAATGAAATGACTTCATTTTCATTTCAATAAGTACATGAGTAGAAAATAACCACTAAGACAACCTCCTATGGATGAATAATGTTAATCTAACAAAGACTATTTTGGGGAATAGTCTTTCAATGATCACAGTTTGCAAGCTCACCGTAAAAACACTAAATAATTGTGATTGCAAAGGAACCAGAGAGTTTATAATAAAGGAGTCATTTATAAAAGAAAGCGGGAAACTTGGGAGGCAAATCTTCACTTTTAGTTTATTTGCACAGTGGCTCATAGAAATCTATCAGTGTCACATTTTAAACACCTGGCCAAACCCTGCGTGAATATTATGCTATTAAAACACTGATTTATTATGACTTGAAGGGTTTTAAAGCAAAGCAGCAGCATCAGGTTTATAGAGCAGAGCCATTCAACAATGTGAAATGGAATACAATGAGGTGGTACACAAAAAACTTTCACAAGCTGATTATTTTCAACTATTTATTGGATTTTTTCACATATTTCTAATTTAAAACCATAGGAGGCAACTCGAGAAGTGGTGTCCTGCATGATTCTGTGGTTGAGACCAGCTTGTTTAAATAAACGTGTCTGGAAGCTCCTGCAGATGTTGGAGATCATTTTTATTAGATTCAGGTGTATGGGAGAGGGGCATGAATGGACTCAAACCATGCAGGACTCTTCTGTTTGAATCACAGAGTCAAAGTCCATGATATCTTAAAATGCTGAAACGTGACTGAATTGTTAGTCTCAAATCGCACTTTTAAGTTTTATTACTGGTTTTTAATTAGTCCCTTTTTAATATTCTGATTTCTATTTCAAGAGCTGCATTACTTAACGTTACCAACATGTCAAATAACTGAATGTACATGTGCACTTTCAAATAGGATTATCAGAAAAAAAAAAAAAAAAAAAAAAAAAAAAAAAAAAAAAATATATATATATATATATATATATATATATATATATATATATATATATATATATATATATATATATATATATATATATATATATATATATACATACAGTGTTTTCAAAAATTTAAACTAATACATTTGAAATATATGATAAACTGTGCACATATAAATTCACATATAGGATCGAATTAAACTGGACAATTATTGTTGGGTTTCATTTGATGAACTACAGTTAGAGCTTAAGGGTTTCATAATGAATTACAGCAAAGCACATTGAAAATCATACAATACTGAAAATAATGGTGTATGATTATATTTTTTTCAGTGTAGCTAATACTAGCTTTGCATAAATTATTACACAAGTCTAGTCCTAGAATTGTGATCTACTGTAACTTTAAGATGTGTCTCCGGTTTTAATGCATCTACATCCAAATGGTTATAAAAAACACCCCAGGATAAGGTTCATTTCTTCAGAGTCCTCCACAGCCATTTCTAAAATTCATCTATACTAAAAAAATGAAAACATCTAAAAGTTGCAGAATAAATTCTTGTTTTTAACTAGAGATAATACTTATTGAACTGTGACCCTTTTGGCCCTTGTCGGAAAGAGACAATAGTTTTTATTGCTCGCTTGCTGCTTTTGCTCTTTTTTTCTGCCACATTTTATCCTTCCACTAAGCATTCTGTTTTTTTTGTGCCCTACCCCCCTTTTACATGGATTAAACAGGAAAACTGTCAAGTCAGCACTCTTTAAAATAAATATTTTGTATTCTACATCTGTATTATGTGATATGTATGCTTCGTTTTTAAATTAATTGTTCAGTTATAGACTATTCAATCGAAACCTACATCTGTCTCCTTTGTTTTGATAATTGCTCCTTTTGAAAAACTAAATCTGTAGAAGAAGTAACTTTAAATATGGCATAGTTTCCAGGATGCCTCGGGTATGAAAATCTCCAAGAACTGCAGGAATTTATTTTTTTTCCTAAGCAACACTGTTAATTAGTGGTATATAAAACACCTGTGTTGGTGGTTCAGGCAGACCAAGAAGACATTTTTAAACACAGTGTATAGATAATAAAATGCATATAATTAAAAAGGTAACTGTATAAAACTAAAGGTAAGGCTCTCTTATTGCTTGTCTTAATCACAAATAATTGATGCCTTTTCTTAACACCATTTTCTTAACAATATAGTAATATATTATTTGTTATCTCCTTATTCCAAATGCTCAACCTTGTATGCCTATACTTTTTTTTTTTTTTTTTTTTTTAACAAACTACCACTTTGTTTCTTTTCATTTGAATCTGTTTCTGATTTAGTGAACTTAGGTGAACAGCCAAGTGTGGCTTTAGTCTGCCAACAAGTAACTGTGACCCTGCCAGAGCGGCCTGTGTTTCAACCGATATATCAGCTGCCAAGCATTTCTTTGAAGGACCTTTGAAATCTGCATTTGTTTATCTTATTTTCTTCAAACCAGATCTCATGGAAACAAAATAAGATGTTCTGTTGCAGCATTTACGGTTGCTCGTATTCCCACTAAATTCTTTTTGCAGACTGCTTTGTAGTTCTTCCAATCTTGCTTCAGGTCTTTTGTCCATTCTTTTCCTGAATTGCTTCCTTTTAGGGCATAATTCAGTGTACTGTTGGAGAAAATGTGTTTAGGCCTAATAAAAACATTTAGAAAAAAAACCCAAACACTATTGTTTAATAAGCTTGAAATATATTGATAAACAAAACCCCACTGACATTTGTGCACATAGATTTTTCTTATGGAAGTTTTAGCTTCCCACACAATTATGAGGCCTACAGTGTATAAAAAAACCCTTCAAAATAAAAGTTTTATAATAAGTTTGCAGTTAAGAATGTAGAAGGCAACAACCTGAATCTTAGTATATTTAGAATTTTCAAGAATCAATATGTTAAACATATGACAATAAATACAATTAAAGAAGCTTTTGTTTTTTTCATAAATCAAACAATCACTAAAAAAATATAGTCGGCAAATATTCACTGTCATTTATCCTTCTGTAGTGTTTAATTAAAAGCTAATTTCACATTGCCACTCCTTCCAGATTAGCAGATGTATTTTATCTTTTCTGTTTCCCTTAACTTAGAGATTGTCAGTAAATTATATTGCTATTTGTCTAAATATTTCTATATCTACAGTATGTGGAACAATTCTTACATTTAAAACAAAGGAAACAACCAATTTACCCAAGAATCCAAGTTAATTTTAAGAAAAAAATGATTGAAAAGTTCTTTTAAAATAATTTACAGATTTTTTCTGCAGATCTTTTCAGGTGGTGCTAATAGTTTTGGGGAACATAATTATTTGTACCAAGTCATAAAACCTCACTAGCTGACATAATCCTTTTTGACAAACCACTTAAAGCAAGCATATTAGAGATTTTGAACGAATGCCAGATCTGACAGAAAGACATGGTAGCAGTTAAGCCTCCAACAGGCAGAGATGCAATGAAAAATAAACATTAAAAATAGCCAAAAGTAATTAGATTACCAGATATATGATAAGATATTTTAACGTTACTCAGTCATACAAAAATAACTCTAAATTACTAGAGTCCTCATTTGACCACTTATACCTGTTTGCAGTTTAAATCTTTTTTTTTTTTTTTAAACAAGCACCTGGATTATCCTTCCACAGCAGCTCATCTTGATGTCTTTCCAGTTCAATTTCAGCAGAGCATATACTTTTTCCTGCTTCATTTATTTAAAATGAATTGTCAGATTTTAAGACCTAAATTAGTCAATCAAGATCTACTTTTACACTTCAGGTACCACGGAAAGGACTGGGCTGTTATTAATGCAGCTATGTGGAATAATCACTAAAATGCCCTGTAGGGTGTTTATGGCAGTTAGTGTGGTGCATATCTATCAAAAGAAGCGGAATATAAGATTAATCAGCATCGACAGATGCAATGATTTAAGTCAATATTCACTGCTGTGTCTCTTTAAGTGTGCAATGGTTTGCGGTGCAACGGTTTATATTATTTCCTGTGCATCCAAGCAAATTTCCCTTTTACAGGGCGGGCTGTGTTTTGGCTCACCTCTGCTAAAGGCCTCAGAATTATTTGAAATAAATTCAGATTTGTGATTATTGCAGCATGATCTCATATTTAATAATAAAAAAAGCTTTTTATTTTGAGTGAAATAAGAAAATTGGATGGATGGATGGAAGAAAATCCATGCAACAAAGTACTTTGGCATACTTTAATCAAATGATTGCTTCATTATCGGGCCCTCTGGAGAACTCATCACACTCTGAGGAGGTAATTCAGCCATTTGAATTAGTTGTTTTGGAGCAGGAGAAAACTCATTGAGAATTAAAGTTGGAAATCTTTGACCATTCAGAATCCTGGGGCAACCTTCTGTACTTTTGTTCTTTAGTTCACTCCAGAAGATTTTTATTTGACCTATGTCTGTAACTGAGACTTACATGAAAGAAGGTTCACTTATTTATTTATTTATTTATTGTATTTGAACCATTTCTGTGTTAATATGGACATATATATATTGTCACATTATGAAGTTAACAGTGGCTTTAGAAGTTAAACAGACCCACAGCATCACTAATCCACCTGGAGATTTTCTAATTTAAAAAACTCAATCTTGATCCACCTGGTCAAAGCACACAAGTTCTTTACATTTGTGATGATTGGAGAGAAAAGGCTTCAGTCTGGCACCACATCCAAACTACCCACTGGCATAAAGGTGTTATATAATGGTTATTATGGAGACTTGGTGAACTAAAGATGGTTTTTACCTTTGGTGTTCTTTGGATCTGTATCTTTTATGTCCATTACTATTCTCCTCACTATATGAAGGTACAAAAAAATCTTTTTGTCATGATATCTGGTCCTTCCCATGAAAAGCATTGGGCCTCTCAGTCATGCCATCTAACTGATTTAAAGAAAATGGAAATGAATAATAACGGATAATTTATGAGTGTATTTGTGCCACCTGTAAAATGTGTTAAATCTACTCAAATAAAATGTTGTATTTCCATATTTAATGGTTTGAGATTTTGCCGATGCAATAAAAGATAATTTTAATTCCAGTTTTTTACACATCTTTAACAGGTGGTTCAAAAACTATTACAAGACCTGCATTTCTGTGATTTTCTTACCCTGAACTACAACCATCACATTTTCTCTGTGCAATTGAGACTTTATATTGCAGCGTTTATTCATTGTGAATTCAGAGTTTCACAGCTTTTAATCCAGTGGTTTAAAAAAAAGACCATTAAAATGGGTAATGTCTTCACCAGGCAATTCCAGGCTCCTTGGCGATTATTCAGCAGATTTAAAGCAGAAAGTGTCTGCCTGGGAAAGATATTTACAGCACAGAAAGCCTGTCATTGTGCTGTCAAGCCAACATGGCAAAGTAGAACACTGATTTGTTTCTAACTACAGTTTCTACATCAACTCTTTTTTTTAAACGTCATGGATGAAAAAGAGCTTCTATAAAACTAGGTAAAGAGCAAATTCTCAGTAGCAACGCAGAGAAATTACAGTAAAAAACAAATGATCCTGTGTCCAACTGGAGAATACACAGCTGCTGAGGAGATAAACAGATGCTGAGAAAACACGCACTCAGAGACATACTGTATTAAGCAATATCTGATGTTGCAATCCAACTGAGATACCTCCTGTCCAGCCAGTACAGACACTGATTTTGAGGGTCTATAATTTGTTTCTTCAAATGTCAAAAATCCAAAGTATTTGTAGCAAAACACAAAAACAGCATTACATAAGAACGTAAAGTACCTCCAACAATGCTTGGTCAGTGAGAGGATTATAAATAAACTGTGAAACAGTTAAACTGCTGAATAACAATATCTTATTTAAGTCATTGTGAGAGACTGTCTTGTCATGCATTTTCAGTTTACAGTAGATTCCTCATCATGTCTCAGTAGGTTTTCTTGTATGTTGCAGTTTGAACAGCTTTCTACGAGATGTTTAAAGTAAAACAAAAATTGTCCACGCCATTTTTCCTGAGCTGTCTGCTGTGTTCCTCGGTTTTTACGATGCTGTTTGTTCACTAATGTCACTGAGGCCTTCACAGAATGGATTAAATTGCAGGAAGGTTGGACTATATTTACTACTTTAAGGACTTTTAAAAAGTGATAATCTAAATGCTGCAGGAGTGAAGCTGTAGGAGAGTGCAGCTGGACACCTGATTCTATCCAATAAAATCCTTAGTATCCTGGAAAACCGTTTGGCTACAATTTCAGCACATCTCATGGAAAAATCTCCCCAACTTCCTGAACTGCTATTCCACCACATTGGAGCAGGGTTAATTTGTTCAAAACTGTTGGAAAAAATGCAGTTTGAGAGAGAAAAGTTGACTATGAGAAGAACTTAGATCTGGCCCATCTGGGCAATGTGTTCCCTCATATGCCTTGACGAAGTGCACACCCTGTTTTGGCAGGAGTGGTGTGCATCAGGGCTTTTAATAAACAGAAAGTTTCAAGTTCAGACAAAACATTTCCTTTGTATAAGTTAGAGGGCTTGTTTTGCAGTCTGAAAGGTTTTCACACTTCATTTCTTGTTATCATTTTGTCACATCAGAGGAACTGTGGTCCCATGTCGTTTCAATGCGCTCAAACACATTTGATCAGTGTTTCTAAAGTTAACATGCAAGTTCTTAAAAAAAAAAATTAAAGGAGATTTTTTTGGTACATACCACCAAAAATAGTTCAAAAAGTCTAGTGGATCATTAAGATTTCTTTGGTGAAAAGATCTTTATTTTATTTTCTAATCATCATGAAAGTAGCTGTAATAAAGCCCTTGTCATGTTATGTTTTTCTGAGTTCATTTTTGATTTCCTGGATGATTCAAGGGTTTAATCAGGCTTGGACTGGTAATCTACGAGACATTTGCCCGCTGGGCCAGTCCTACTTTCAGAGTGCGAGGGCCGGCCCTCCTCAAATCATACCGGCCCCGACTCTTACTCTCCGGCCGAAGTACCTACCTGTGACAGTACATAACTCAAGGAGCTCAAGAAGTAATACAATGTTAACTACCTAAATGATGCATGCAGTATATATAGCCCTTCCTTGTCATGCACATCCTTGTGACGGTTGGCATATGGTGTAATTTTCTATTTCTCCAAACTGTAAAATCCGTACAACAAGCTAAGTTATAATAAAACTAAAATGCTTTCTTTAAACCAAACTATGATGTTCTCTTATATTTGGCGAATTTATGTTTGAATATTTTGCAAAAATATGTTGCAGTGCATGATGGGGTTTTGCATCTAAAGGTTAGCATCCCGTCTTACGTGAATTGTTTCCAAATCTGGCAGTTTAGAATGGCCATCTATGGGTAAAAAAAAATTTTTTTTCTTTAGATTAATGGCCTAAGAGATCAATAGACTTTGGTTCAAATTGAGAGAGATTTCGTATATCCAAGCGGTTTATGAGAATCTTTTGGGCTGGAAAACGTGAGTAAGTGAACTGTCAATCTGTCAACCCTGCTGATGTGGCTAGTGGGGACGTTACGCAGCAGTAGTCACTGTTGCATCCGTGTTGCTAACCAAAGCCAGTAAAACCACATTATAGAAATCTTGGTGATGGTTGTCGTGTGTTGCTTGAAGATAGATCGGTTAATCCACAATCTGTCTTGTATTGTGTTTCAGAGACTAGGTTTGACTATGAAGTAATTTTCACTGGAAGGCCTCTTCTGAAAGGGTCTATTACTGCTCTAACTTTTCTTTGTTTGGACTGGCGTTACTGGAGTCCCATAACTTCACAAAATGCCTCGTATACTTTTTAAAACATGTATTTCAATGACTGTGTTTTTACTTTTTTTGTTCTTTATTTTTTGATAAAAGCATAATGTGTTGTTTATGAGCTTTTCCAGCAGGCATTTTAAAGTCAGAAAGGTTCTAATTCAGGGATTTCTTAGAGCTAAATTCAGCATAACGGTGAAGGTTCTCCAGGTCATAGTCATTCCGAAAAAACTAAAAACAATCATCTGGACTTGGTTTCCAAGTTTGAAACTTGGACTTTCAAATTTGAAAACAAAGCCCAGTGGATTGTTTTTAATTTTTACAGAAATTCAACATAGGTTCAGAAAAAATGTGGTTAATCTGTACTATTTCATGGGGTATGGAGCTAGAAGGGTCTCGATATTCACCAACTCACATATGTGATACACATATGCACAGAGCAAGGTCAATACATGCACAGGATAAGTTCCACCCATGCACAGGATAAGATCCACAAACGCACATCATGATCCAAAAAGGCACATAAAATGTAAATATTCACAAGAAAGATTAACAAAAGAATTTGTGATGCCTACACAATTATATCTTGATTTATACACTACCAGGGGTCTTTGAACTTCATTGCATTTGTGTGGATTTTTGAGACTCAGTTGTGTGACTCAATGTATAAATTATTTTTTTTAACAAACTGCAACCAATTATATAGCTCCATTCTTACCACCTTGGCCAGAAGCCCAAAGCTTGTTAAAAATTTAATTTGTGCATCAAGTCACAGCGGGCGAGTCTCTAAAATCCAATCAAAAAAATGCACTTGTCATGATCTCGGCGCTGATATCTGGCTTGATTGCTCATTTCCTTCACCTGCCAATCTCCACTCAGTTCTCATTACCGCTAATCTGACCCACCTGCTTCAGCCTGTATTTAACCAGCCTTCAGACCAGTAATCAGTGCCAGATTATTTGAGCCTATGGTAAGAGTTCTCTAGCGTACCTGATTGTGTTCTGATTGCCTGACCCTGATCTGTTCTGCTTTCGGACCTCTGAGCCTGCCTGTCCACGTTCTGATCAGTTTGCCTGACCTGTCTTCGTACTCCTGCTGGATTTCTGCCTGTCTGTTTACCAAACCTGGAACTGTTTCCTGACACCATTCTGGATTTCCCCTTTGTACCTCTTAAGACCTCTGACTCTGGCTACCGAGCACGCCTTCGATGTTGGCTTTGGCTTGGCCCTCTGGATTATCCTACCTTCTTTTGTCTGCCTGTTTTCCGACCTCCTATAAATCAGTGTCTGGGACTCTCTTGGCAGTGCCCGCTGCATCTTGTTGGCAGCTGACCATCCTCTGGGCTTGGATTGAACTGTAAGACCAGGTTACTGACACGCACATTTATGATAATCCTCCACCAGGCCAGACATGGGCAATGTGGAGTGAACAAGTCATCTCCATGTCAGGTATTTAATCTGCCCAGCCAATTAACCAGGTGAGTCCAATCTGCACAGGTTAATTCACGGTGAAGATTGGACTCACCTGCTTCAGTGGCTGGGTAGAACAAATACATGACATGTAGATGACTTGTTGACTCCACATTGCCCATGTCTGCGCAAGGCAGAGGTTACTGTCTTAGATGTTGACGCTTTTTACTGCAATTCAGTTTCTAATAAACATTTTGAGAAATCTGTCTGCCTCGAATGCTGGGTCCAATCTTTCTGAGCCTGACAGCACTATAGTTTATAAATAAAGATTAAATTGAGTATGCATTCTTTTTGTGAATCTTGTCTTGTGAATATGTAAATTGTATGTGCGTGTTTGAATCATTATGTCCATGTCTGAATCTTGTCTTGTGGATGTGTGGATGTGTGGATCTTATCCTGTACATGTGTGGATCTTGTCTTGGGCATGTTGTCTTGGCCATCCAACACAGAATACATTACAAACTTTGCCTCCTCACTCACCAGTGCATACATGGAACTGCCCCGGCTTACCTCAAGGAACTCCTCACACCTCACACCGCCTCCAGAACCCTCCGCTCCACCACCTCCACCCACCGACTGCACCAGCCAAGAGTCAAGCTCTGCACAATGGGAGATAGGGCCTTCCAGGCAGTTGCCCCACAACTCTGGAATGGCCTCCCAGAGTCCCTTAGGGTCCCACAGAGTGTGGAGGCGTTCAAGAAAGGCCTCAAGACATTTTTATTTAAAAAAGCCTATGAACATTAGTTAGTATTTTATCTGTGTGGTTTTATGGTTATTTTACTGTTTTTACTACGTATGTTATTTTACTGTAATGTCTCATTTTAACTATGTATACTGTTTTTATTATACAGTTTTGTTTTAACTATGAATTTTGTAGCACTTTGAGATTTTTTTTTAAATGTAAAGTGCAATACAAATAAAATGTATTATTATTATTATTATTATTATGTGTGGATAACATATGTGAGTTTGTGAATACTGAGACTTTTCTAGATCCATACATGGGGTGATTACTTTTTCATTATGTGAAAATAGATTTTTGTAAACTCTGGTTTATCTTATCTAACATAATCTGAAAAATTGAAAAAACATTTTAAACTTGGAAGGAGATGAATATTCTTATTTTAACTCAAGGCAAGGAATCTAGCACTCCTTTGCACAAAATAGAGTGCTTAGTTTGCAGTGTTCTATAGTGTGTTTTTTATATACAAGAGGAAAAAAATATTTTCTATTAGTGCAGTTTGTAAAGTAGATTTGCTTCTCTTCAGGATTTTGCAGAACAAGAGAGAAAAAGGGCCTGGCAGACCACAGTTGGTTGAACCAATTAGGTGTTGGCCACATTTTCTCTCTCCTGGACTCTGTGGTTTATTTGTGGTCAGAGGCAGACCTGCTTTGCATGGAATGGATAAGATGCAGTCAAACTATTCTACAGTGTTCCCATGAAGCTTTCCAGATTGCTCTGAGCTTTCCAAACTTTAAAAAAGAACCACGTGTATATTCACCTAAGGTGAAATCAGATATCATTGGATTGGTTTTTCATTCACCGCCTTCATATGGCAGAGAAACAGAAGGATTAGAAACAAGGAGATCTTGTATCAGGATTTTACTTGTTTCTAAATATTTTGTATTTTGAAAAACCAGTAGGCTAGACAATTCCTTAGTTTCGCTTGGATCAATCTGAGTTTACTTTAAAGTCTGCCCTCATTCTTTCCACATACCTCACATTTTCTTGTCCGGGATTGTGTTGCTCCCCAGACTAAAGTCTGCAGCTCATGGGGAAAAATGACCATACGGGAAAAGAGGTCCGCTCAAAACCAGTTTCCGAGTCTGAAATTATAATAGCGCTGCAGTTAGCACTAACTCACTGTCCAGTCTGAGCTGGTTTTGCAAGCCGAATTCTTGAACTGGTACCATTTTCCTTCAATGTTATAGATTCTAGTTTTGGCAGGAGTCCTCAGTAAGATATCTGGAATTTGTGAACCCTTGACCACAAACTTTCAGACTATTGATGGCAGTGAGGCTGAGTAAGAGAACATCCTGTTTTGATTACAATTTGAGAAAATTTGCAATTGCACAAGAGGTTTTAACCTCAAAAAGACAGCCTGACACATGATAGAAGCAAAAACAAGAAGCCTGTGAGTTTAGACTCATGAACTAAATGGTATGTATCTTCATTCTGAGGATAAACACATCAAATTTTACCTTTTAGGAGTATTATTTATCCAGATAAAATTTGTTCTAGCTCTAGCACAGATCAGAAGAGAAAGAAAAAACACAACAGTAATGGGCCAGAGTTGATAAATTACATTCCCTTATGATATTTGAAGTTAGCTTCTTCTAAAAGATTAAAACAGTTAATACCTGCCCTTTTGCTGTCCTTGTTTAGGATAAATCTAGTTTAGTTGGTCCTGGGGGAAGTTAAAGGAATAGTACACCCAAAACATGATTAGCCTTCATTTTCTACTCACCTCCATGCTGAACAACACTCTGGAGTACTTTTTTGATATCTCAAATGCATCTGGAGATCTGGGAGGCTTCTTGCTGTCTGCTGACATTCAAATAATGGAGGTCCATGGCGCCCGAGACAGAAAGGTCCATAAAAGTCCACAAAAACGTGTCAATATTCCTCCATACTGCTCGTCCAATGTAATCCAAGTGTCCTGAGTGGGTAGCATCCAGAATTTACTCGAAACGAAGTCATTTAGAATGTTTTTAGAGCATAAACAGTAGTGTATAGGATTTCCTAATAGCGCCCCCATGCACGCTCACGATTCTACGGAAGCCGGCAGACCAAACCGGAAGAAAGTGCGCATTCAGCGTCTGGTCTGCCGATAATGCAAGCGTAGAAGAAGAAATGTGCTGTTTACCTGTGCAAAGAAAGAAACAACGAAAGAAAAATGTCTGAGGTCTTCAGTGTTGAGGAAGAGCATGAGTTCTTTGCCGAGCTGAATGCGCTGGTTTGGTCTGCCGGCTTCCGTAGAATCGTGAGCGCGCATGGGGGCGCTATTAGGAAATCCTATACACTACTGTTTAGGCTCTAAAAACATTCTAAATGACTTCGTTTCGAGTAAATTCTGGATGCTACCCACTCAGGACACTTGGATTACATTGAACCAGCAGTATGGAGGAATATTGACAAGTTTTTGTGGACTTTTGTGGACCTTTCTGTCTCGGGCGCCATAGACCTCCATTATTTGAATGTCAGCAGACAGCAAGAAGCCTCCCAGATCTCCAGATGCATTTGAGATATCAAAAAAGTACTCCAGAGTTTTGTTCAGCATGGGGGTGAGTAGAAAATGAAGGCTAATCATGTTTTGGGTGTACTATTCCTTTAATAGTGACCCACACTTGTTCATAGAACACTGCAATGTACAACTTTGTAAATTTATATAATGTGGTTGATTACCAAGAAAATAGAAGCTGGAGACAATGGTTATTGTGTTTATTTATTAGGAGATATAAAAGTTTTTAACATTCAAATGTTTATAATCATGGAATGGCGACACATCCAGGGTGTGACCAGCCTTTTACCCAGACAACTCCTCATCATTTCTTGATCCTCATGTGTGTTTTCCCTGACGTCTCCTGGATTTTGGATTTTCTATATTTTGTTTGTGGACTTTTGCTTTTGTTGCCCTTTGGATTATTAAACCTGCAAGAAACCACTTCTGCTTCAGCCTCTGCATTTAGGTACTTAAAAAAACTCCAGACAACCTGACAGTAATAATGAAAATTGGGAACTTGAACCCACAAAATCCATGCCGATGACTAAGGCCTCCAAACATGACTATTACAGTAAGAGCATGAAAAAATCAAAGGTATTTAATGTTGGACAGATACATTGAGCATTAAGAACATGGGTTGAAGACGGTACTCGTGTACTACTGCTGCATGCTGTTAATAATATTTCATAAAAATGTCTCTTCACAGCAAGCGCATTTAAAAATGAAAGATATCTGAGGGAAAAAAAATCATATCACTGTCTCAAAAGCTGATAAAATGCTGACTGCTTGTAACCATTTTGGAAGCATCGTTAAAAAAATATGGCAATTTTAGTCTGAACTTCAAACTATCATTTACAAGGCAGTAACAGCGATGACTGTCAGCATTTGAACAATAGGGGCACAGATTTAGCTTTTACTGGCTTGAAGTGCCAACGATTCAGTTCCCCCCATCACTCCCCCACAATCCCAGTTCAATTTATGGCACCAGGAAAAAAAAAGGTTGGGGGACTAGATGTTAAACTTGGCTGACACTCAGACAAAACATGCAGTGTCACACTGGATTAGAAAAACATTTAGCGGTAGAGACTAGTTATACAACAAAAGATGTTTGGCAACCACTTAGCATTTCACAATGCTTGGTACAAACACACGGCCACGTCATCAATCCTTCAAAGGTAATCTGTAGGAGCAGGAATCGGGGGATTTTTTATGAATCAGGTGGTTTTAGTTACTTTTACTGCAAGTTTTGCTGTTTAAGGGCTTTCATTTATTGTTGGATGAATCAAGTCAAATGAGTTGGCTTCTTTATGAGTGATAACACTCTTTTACTAAACATGCACGAAAAGAAATCACAAAATAATCAGATCTCTTGAAATTTGTTGGGCGTCTTTTGATACTGTTTGTATCAAAGTGTGCAGGACCATAAGGAGGAGGACAGCATGAGTCACAGTGTGCTCTCCAAAGATCTGTGGTTTACTTGAAGATCTCCTTTCAGCACTTGGATTCATATAAATAGTTTAAAGTGTGGCACTATCCAAATCATTTTAATAGAGGGAGATGGATCTGTTACTTTAAGTTCAGACCTTCTTACTTCTTTATTGCAGATGCACATTTAGTTTTACTGCTTCAGCTGGTTTCAGAAAGTGAGCCTTGAATGTTTCCAGGGAGCTGAGACTTCACAGACAGGACAGATTTCTTGCTTTCAGTTTTCTCCTCATGACTTAGAGTTAAATATAGTCCATGTGTTAATATTTCTTCACCACAACATCGAATTTTACACATCCTTTTACAATATCCTATGTACAAAAGCACAAAATATGAAGTTTATGGCCTTTTGCACATGTCAAAACCAATATTCAAAGGTTTTCTATTAAGTTTTGTGCACACTTTCTGTTTAACTAATATCTTTGAACTGCGGCCTTATGTTGCCCAATAAACTGATGGAGTTAAAGTCTTCCTTTATTTTATTCTCTTTGCATAATAAAGAGTTGAATGGATTACAACTATTTAACAACTTTATTTATGTAATTAGATAAAAATTCATGTTAAATGAAAAACTTGTCGGTCTCACTTTAGATGCTAAATCAAAGTATTTAACCTAACAAACTACTGCACAAAACAGTCAGAATATTAAAGCTTTTTAGGTTCCTACTTTTTAAATTCTGTATAGAAGCATTTATGTCACAGTACCTGCTGCCTAAATAATAGCAGTTTAATATTTGCTCTGTGAGACAAGGCCTCTTATGTTCCACCTTGTTAAATCAGAGGCAAGAAAAGAACCAAAGTAATTTATTCTGTAGGTCTTTAGGCATTGCAGTGCCTTCAAAATGATCAAAGTTATATCTTTTTTCAAAATGTCCTGCATTGATGCTGAAACCTTCTCTCTTTATGGCGGTTGCAAAACAAATTAATGCATTTATCAAAATCCCAAAATATCTACTATTTGAAAGCTAAAAAGCAAAAAAAAAATAAATAAAATAAAATATGGTAACTATGTATGCAAAGCTTGTAAAGATGTGTCCCAAAAGACATCAAAATGTTTAAAACAAATGTTTTATTTAAGAGGAGGCAGTAGAGGGTTTCAGGCAATCAGGTGACAACTGTGTGAAGCTAATGAGGTGATTGTACTTGAAAATTCTTCTAAGTGGATTTGCAGAGTTCTTAGAGGATAATTCCCTCCATCCCCTTTAATGACTCAGCTCTGCCTACTGTATTTTCTGCTTGCTTAATAACATTTGGAAAACAGGCTGCTGCCACCCACCTGTCTTCCCAGCCTGCTATTTTTAGGTCGTTTAAAAAATGTTTACTTATTAGTGACCTGATTTGCCTTCTGTTACCCTGTCTAGACTGTGATTAATGGTTGGAACCAAAACACAGAGGCTGAGGAAACAGGAGACGTCCTTCCCAAATTTTGACCTTGTTTATAGATCTTGTGTGTCTTTTTCATAGCAAGACAGATAGTTATACATGTGTAGAGCAAGAAAGTGAAGAAGACTGTAATTACAAATCAAATAAGACAAGGCTGTGTTTATTCACCTGGACATTAAGACATAGTGAAACACTTTTGAATGATTAGAATAAAAGAAAAGAATTAGCTAAATGTTTGCACATTAATGAACTCTATCACAAGATCAGAAGCGCCGTGTAGAATCCTGTTAAAACCTTTTTCGTTTTGACTTTTTTTCATCCAGTTTAAGAGAAAATCTGAAAGCTTTAGGGGATTCTTCAGCTCCAAAGAGTAAATCCTGGAAATTTCTAAAAGATGATAGGAGCGCTTAAGCTTTTGCCTCAAAGACAAAATCATCAGAGGAATCGGCAAACATCTCTTTCACTCTGTGACATGTTAGATGGGAAGACAACCTAGTATTATGTAAAGCTAGTTTTAAAAAGGCTACACATTCTATGTAATTAGAAAAACCTTGCATTACTTAAATCATTAGATGCAAGTCAGTGTCACTGTAATGTCTGGGCCATTTCAGGGCTGTCTTTACAGTTCTAGCAGCAATAAACAAGATGCAAATACAAAGAAAATAACAAAACACTCACCAGGAAATAATTTATGCTTACTAAGAATAGCCAATCAAGTAAAACACAGTAGGCTTTTAAAATGCATAGAAAAATAACTGGGCTGAGTTAAGTATGGGTCATTAAATTGTTCCAAATAGGAAAACAGAGGTTAAAAACATTATGCAATGCCTTGATAGAACAAATAATAATTAGGGATATGGACACTAAATCCAACTAAAGCTATGTTTCCATGATCCTAACAGGACATTTTTAGACAAACATACAAGTGTAAATTAGTGTTATTTATTACCTGGGTTGGTGTTGCTAATAGGTTTCTGCTTAACTTCACATTAGAATTGCCTTTATCATTAAAATACTTTAATCGAGATGTGTGGATAGTGAGAGCAAGACATCTATTTGCATATCCAAAAGGATGTAAATTCTCTTCATTTAGTTCTGGATCTGATTTCAGGATGTACCCTTATTCCCTCTATTTATTTTTGATCGGCTCATGATGTAGAATGCCTCCTGAGTTGGATTTTAGGTCACATGCTTCCTCTGTATCAGCTACCAATATGGCTGCCACAGTTCATTAGTTTGGTGTTGGGGAGTGTTGGCCTAGAGGTTAGAGCAGTGTGCTTGTGTCCTGAGAGGGTTGCAAGTACCCAGTTCGATCACCACTACCTGCCCTCCAGGTTGGTGAGCAAAACCCTTAACCTCAACACTGCTCCCCGAGTGCAGCACAATGGCAGCCCACTGCTCCCCAAGGGGATGGGTTAAATGCAGAAATTGTTATATAGATATACTGGACCATGAGTCTGGATTAAAGTCTGTCTGTCTGTCTGTCCGGCCGCCCATCCATCCATCCATCCATCCATCCATCTATCTATCTATCTATCTATCTATCTATCTATCTATCTATCTATCTATCTATCTATCTATCTATCTATCTATCTATCTATCTATCTATCTATCTATCTATCTATCTATCTATCTATCTATCTATCTATCTATCTATCTATCTATCTATCTATCTATCTATCTATCTATCTATCTATCTATCTATCTATCTATCTATCTATCTATCTATCTATCTAAGAATGAAACAATTAAACCAAAAGATAGACATTTTTAGAACATATGGCTGCCTTCAATTCCTATTTAGTCAAATATTAAAATTTGAATACAACTTTGAACAACAAAATAAAAGGGAACAACCAATACACAATATTTTATTTATAACAGACAGTTGAAGGCCAAGGGGAATACCAACAATGTTTCCTGTACTGTGATGATATAACTATGACCCCTGACTGTCTCTTTCTATATTCTATAATTGCTGTCTGTAAGCCCAAACAGCTTCAAACAATTGCAGCAGGAAATGCTGAAATATAAACAGACATTGACTTAATGGTAAACAGTTATCAGATTTAATTTTAAGGAAGCTTGGAAATGGCAGATGTGCTTTATGTAGATGAAACTGCCAGTCTTTGTTTCTGGTAAGTGAAGGGAACGTTTCAACCAATCCAAGCAAGCTAGTCTAATTGTTCTTTATTCTCTGAAGAAAAACTTAATAAAAATGTTAGCTCATTTATTACTGTTCTCTGAAACCTCAGCAGGTTATTTGGATCTGAGAATGTTGGAGTGGATACCAAAGGGTCTGTAATGACTGAGGTTAAGTTTGAAGATCTTTTAGACAGTGATGTCACTTTGGCTGCTGCTTTAATCTTCCCTGTTACATAAAACAAAAGAAAGCAAAGTAGGCAAGTATTTAAAATTATGAAAATGTTAAACTTTAAAACTCTGTTATTAACCGGTGCCTTACAAGTGTTAACATCCCTGTATCATTTTCCATTGTGTCACAGGAAAAACTCAAATGAATTGAAATTTGATTCTATTTTATACTTAACAGTAAAGTTAAAAGAAAATGTGTGTATATCTAATTATAGCTGTGATAACAGCTGAAAAGTCTTTGGGGTTTTGTCTTTACTGGGTTTGCACATCTTAACACATACATTTTAGGAATGGATAATGCATGATTTGTCTTCCCTCTGTTCATTTTTGGTCATGCATGAAAAAAATAAGGTTGTGCAATGATATGACATGAGAAAATAAAAAAAGATTTTTTCTTTTGTTTAAAAAAAAACATCGTAGCCTGATAATTCTTGCAGAAAAGCGAAAACTCAGTTAGGTTGAAGGGAAAATGTTTGTGAATAAGAATTTTCAAGCTTTAGCAGATATTCTCTGAGATTAGGTTTTAATCATTGACTAGATCTTAAACACATTAATGTCTGTTGATCTAAAACCGTGCGAAGGCCTCTAACAGGTTTATCTTCCAGAATTGCAGAATATTTTGCACTGTTTCTTCCAGAGGTGCTGCTGGTTTCTGGACCGTGTTGTTAAATGAATTCTTATTTTGCTCCATCTGGATGTCACATGTTTTCAGGTTTGCAGTTGTGCTATTCACTCTTCAACCTATCTCTGCCTTAAACGTCTCCAGACCTTCATTTTTCATCATCCTGGGTGTCTCTTGGTCTTGGCTCCCTGAAAACTTTTGTTTCTTAACACTTTTACAGAACAGCTACCCTTTTTCAAACATGAAATGACAGAAATTTGTTTTCTAAGTGACCTCTGAGGGCGATCAGTGGCACAATGTTCTTCCAGTTTTGTCTAAATTTTTCTACGTTAATAAAATATTTTAGAAAAATTATGATTATTCAAATCTCTAAATAGAAGCAAACATAGAAAAAATGTGTATCCCTACTTATGATGTTCCTTCACAAGCCCTGTCTTGGATTCTCATCTGTGCACTAATTACATGCAGGTTGCACTGTGCTTACTTTGTACGTATTGAACTGTAAAACTTACAGGCACACAGCAGGACATTCTGTTTATATTTTAGTTACAACCTACTGCAAAGGTTTGCAAACTGAGCACCCCTAAGTCTGAGTTTGTGGCATGCTGATAGGCTGGGATGTGTCTGAGGTCCCTCTGGCTCCCATGGTTTCTCTCTCAATCCCCTCCTCCCTTACTCTCTCCCCTCCCTATTTTCCTCCAGCCCTGCTCCTTCTCATCTTCGTTGCTTGGCTAACAAAAGCGCCACCTCTCTGCCACGCTTGGTAAAGCTCTTTAAGAATTAGAGACAAATTCAAAACATTTAAAGATCAATATTAGAAAACATTTTATAGATGGGTCTCATGGTTCATTTCAGAGTCCAGACATAAATTCCGAGCTGCACTTGATATAAAGTTACAGGAGATGTACTGGACTGTCTTGGGTCTTCAAGGATAAATGCAGTCAATTGGAGGTGTTCAAACTGCCATGCAGCAAGAGTGTTTTTTTGTGGGTGTGCACAGGGAAGAAAAAGAGCCACATAGACATGCTCAGCTTTTTTAAACTTGCAGTGCAGAGCACAGGCATTTAACTTGTCATATAGTTCTCGTAACTATAATTCTTTACTCCCAGTCAGTATCAGTTCTGCAACATTTAATTTCCCTTTGGGATTAGTGAAGTAATTTTGAATTGAATTGAGTCTGCATAAAACAGAATGAATTAGTTCCTTTACATTTTGAACCTTTGAAGAACTGAAGCATGGACGCTTTTAATAAAAGCCAACAAACAGCAGCTGAATCCTACCAAAGCTCAGGTCATTTACATTTTTGTCTGCCTTGGATCACCAGTAGGGTGTGGTTTAATATCCTGTTCCCGCTGCTCCTTTTCTTTTTTTTGCATTCCTGATCCTTTTGTGGTCTGATTCATGAAGAAGTTCAGGGAAAGAAGTTAGTATCTGACCAAAAGAATCAAACACGGGGCTCAGATTTTGTATTTTCAGCTGCAAAATTTTTATTTGGAAGGCAGAGAGAAGGAACGATGTACCACAGATACCCATGCTTGGAAATGTACCTAGAGCTGCACCAATCAGCTGCATGATATGCCTCCAAGCAGGGAGTTAGTGATTGATTAATGAGGCAGTGGTTTTGGATCAAGCTACATCAATCTGAGCAACAGTCTTTTCCAAGCAATTCTAAGATTTGCAGTTTGAATAGGCATAAATATCAAATGGTATCCTGCACAGAATATAGCAGCAGACAGATAAATGCAACCATCTGCTGGCCGCCTTAAACCAGCACATTGAATCACTCTGCCATAGGAATGGTTCCTGCACACACAAGATGACAAGAAAAACAGCTGTGCTTGCAGGTACTGTATTACATAAAGTGTGCATACATAAACAAAGAAATTTGATCTTAAGATGAGCAGAAGAAATAAAATCTGTTTGAATACAAAAGCAGAAAAATAAATGAGAACAAACAATAAAAGAATGAGCCTGCAGGTAGAAGAGGTAGGATGAAGGTTAAGGTCCTGCTGGACCGTAGGGAGGTGCTGGTGAGCTCTCTGCCCCAACAGAAACTCTTCCCTTCTGGACTCTTGCAGCATGAACTGGTGGAGCCTGGATCCATTCTTTTACGCGTCCCTCCCTCCTCGTCTCCCTGGCCCTCCCTTCTACCCCCTCCTCCTGTTCTTCTGTCCCAGGTCCTGTGGGTGCAGTGCCACGTAGATGAGAGAACTTATTAGGAGAGAAGGGAGGAAAAAAAAAAAAAAGAAAACTGGTTAGAACCTTTGCATAGGCTCATGCTTTAGCTCCAATTTGTGTTATGAATTATCTATAACAAAGTATTTACTTACCATTTAGATATATTTAGGCTCTTAGTCAAATTTAAACCTTAGTAATATCAAGACAAACCTAGAAGCATCTTTTGCAGCAAATGTGTGAGGTTTTCCTTGCAATGATTTGGTCCAAAGTTGGTGAATAATAGTTACAATGACATATAAGATAAAGAAAAATATTTTTGAATTTCATTTTGAAAGAACTTTTTAAAATCAAACGTGGTTTCACAGTTCAACATCTTAGTTCTTGCTTTTTTTCTCTCTGCTTCACATTTTTTTTAGCTTAGAGAAAGCAGGTTTTGTAGCGATTAAAAACACACTTTATATCTACTCTGTATAAAATCTAAGTGTAAATAAAGTGTTACTTTTTGTATAACCAAATAAATGCAGTTCTTATCAGAACTAAATCCTGTACATTACCGCCATCTAGTGGGTTTGCTACAAACCACCACGTCATTTCACCATAATTTCTTTTTCACATCTTAAGACAGCTCATGACTGAATTTAATAGAATTTAATAGTTATCTATATAATAAAGCTGTTTATTTGCTCCTAACTGTTAGAAACCACAGCCAACGTTGTTTATTTAGCAGATATTATCGGATTTTTTAGTTTGTGTGTCATAACTGGGATTCCCAGATGAAGTGTTATTAAACAATTTGACCAGGACATACTTTTAAATTGAATATTTTGTTTTGTTCAAAGAAACCAACTGGTAATTCTCTGTTATTGCAGAGGCTGCTTGCTCCTTTTTAATTATGTTATCCTGTCAAATTCAACAGATGTTTCAGGAAAAGAGAAGAAACTCGTCAAAAAGCTCAAACACAAATAACAGAACCTGCTGCACTAGCAGAAATATGTTGGAATCAACCCATGACTTTGCACCATCATGCAGCAGCTTTGCAACAGAACCTCAGTCTGGTAAGTCTGTCAGTGTGGCCCAATCAAATGTTAGATGGGTTTTAACGTTTTTATTATTTATTCTTTTTAATGAAAGTCAAAAGTTTTTAGTGGAAACACTTTAGAAAGGCTTGCAGGTGAGTCATGATTGATTAAAACTGTCTTATATAAAGCCAGGTTCACAACGAAATCTGATTTATTATACAAACATTCCAGTCAGAATACAAACACTTTGGTTTTTGCAAAAAAGACAAAAACAGAACATAACTGCATTGATCTGGAGTAACTTATCTTTCTCTGTTGTTTACAGGAAGGAAAAGTCATGGACAGAAAAACAGAAAAGAGTTACTGGATCCTCAGGGAATCTGGACTTTGATTTTATTGTTTTCAGTTACTTCTTTATGACAATCATGCATTATTTATCCGAGACATCAAAAGAAAGATTTTATTTTTCTACTGCACGAGAAAACAACCCAAAATGCTTTAACAACATTCTGTTTTTATCAGTGACAATAATAATTTAATCCATACAATATCATACTGTGCAAAACAGAATGTTCCTGCTCGTGGAAGTTGATGCATCACAAATTAATTGCTTTAACCACATTTGTTTCTTAGTGGGTCATTTTTATTTTTTACAGCAAAATGTGGTTTAAATATTTTCAGGAGGGATATTCCAATTAGGTCACTATTTGTTTTATAAGGGTTAGAAACCCATAGTTGTGTTCTCGTAATGTTAGGGGGCTCTTATTGAATGGAAAAACTTCTTTATACACCTACAAGGAAAATATTTCCCAGAAAAATAGTCAGAAATGAAGATTTAGTTTGGGATGGACTTAACATGTAATAAGTATAGAAAAGTATTATTGAAGTTGGTCTGGGAGGACAGAAGTCTTTGTTAAAGAGGAGGGGAGATATAAAAAAATAGTCACGTAATAAGCAGCATATTTATTTCAATTGTAACAGTTTATCAGTTCAGTAGAAATGCAGGACCTGCATTCCTCGTAAACATCTAAAGGCTTTTTCATCCAACTTTCCCAAGTCAATGAAGTTGTATTCCAGTTGCACTTGTACAAGCCTGCTGTGACTTTGATTACCCCAGCAGAATGCATCATGGGGTACTGACTCTATCTTGTTATGCGTGAGTGCAACCGAGTGCAGACCACCAGGCAGCTGCCTGGGCACCTGGCGCAACATGTTGTGACACAGGTCTAACTGGTGCAAGACAGACAGGGTCTTAAAGGCACCGCTGGATATTTTAAAAATCTTATTTCTTGCTATTCCCAAGTGCTCCAGATTAATCAACTTAGAGAAGGAGGTTTTCTTTATTGAGGATATTAGATTGCCTTCAAGGTTTAGAGTTTTCAGGGAATAAGGAAGGTTTTGCGGCATTTGTTTCAGTTGGTTTGCTTCTAAGTTGAGGCTTTCCAAGTGTGATGCATTGAAGAAGGAATCCCAAAGAAGACCTTTGCTCTTCAGCTTGTTTACACTTAGATCCAACACTAGCAGCTCTGAAATCCCTTTAAAAACCCCTCTGCTGAACTGCTTAATATGGTTCCCTCTTAGATATAACTCCTTGATGGACAGCGGTAGCTCCAGGGGCACTGAGGCCAATTGGTTATAATTTAGGTTCAGAGTACGTAGATTGCGCAAAGGGGAAAATGCACCTGGAGGAAGAGATTTAAATCCATTCCCTAGGCTGTTATTGCTCAAACTTAAAACCAGCAGTCTGGGACATTGTGTCCAAACTGCCTCTGACATCATCATCAGATTGTTGCTGTCCAGCCGCAGCTCCTCGAGAGAATCTGGGAGGTCAGTTGGCACGCTTTGGAGGAAATTTCTATCCAGATAGAGACGCTTCAGAGAAGGAATTTCCTCAAAAGATCCCTCAATGGCTCCATCTGTGAGTCGATTGTTGCTTAAGGAAATTAATTCCATGGAAGAATAATCACGAAGTAAGTCCAGCTGGATGCTGCTGATGTTGTTGTTCATCAAGAGGATGTTGCGGGTTTTATAGGGAATTCCATATGGAAACTGTTCAACACCTTTATCAGAGCACTGGACAACTCTGAAAAAAAAAAAAAACATAATGTTAAAGTTCTTATTAAAATAAAACATATACCAAAGTTAAGTTGTGTAAGATCATAAAAATGGCAACAATATAAAATTCTGTAATCAAAGCATATAAATTGATTACTTTATTCAATCGACTCACGGTCCATAAAAAGATGATACACACCTATGAGGATAACCCAGGGAATACTCCGAATGTCCTTGGTAAGTTAGATTAGATACAATTACATTACTGCTGAATCTGTTGGCTTATTAAGCTATGCATGGTGATAAATATCCAGCCATGACTTGGAATTAGAAAATGCCAAATGTGGTGGGACATCCTTCTATTTTAAATTTAGTTGATTTTTTTTTTTATATTTCAATCACCAGCTTATATTCTATCTTTGGGCATTTAGTGAAATACTTAAAAATTCAAAATTTCCAGTAAGAGTGTTAGTGGAAAGCACAACAAGACTTAATTACATATGTAACATTTGAAAAAAATATATTTTTATTACAAAAATCAAGTCCTATGTAATTACCAAAAATTTTAACTTGCCCTAATATGGTTTAAAAAAAAAAAAAAAAAAAAAATCCAGGGAGCGCTTCTATAAGAAACTCCTAAAAAATGCTTACAGAAACCTCAAAACATTAATGCCGATACAGGTATATTATAATATATTTTTTTAAACTTTTAAATTAAGATTATTATCTTTTTAAACCAGCTTTTAAACTATTCAAATTATCTATATAACTTTTTTTTTTCTTAGCTTATTAGGTTTTTAACGTAACAATAATTTGCAGTAGGTAAAATATCACACAGTATATAACATTTTTAGAGTTCTGGTTCTGTTATGTTTTTCTTTTGTATGTTCAGTTTTGCTTTGCTCCTTGTTTTTTATGGTTTAATTCTTTTTTTGTTGTGTTTTCTGGTTATTTTCAGTTTTCTAGGTTTTTATTTGTTGCTCCATGCTCCCCCCTTGTGTTCTCCTTTTTCCCTAGCTCCTTTTCTGTTCTGCTCTATGCACACCTGTTCCCAATCTGCTTTTTACTCCTCTCTTTATCGTAGTCTCCCTTTAATACCCTCTCTGCTCAGTTCTTCTTTGCTGGGTCCTCATCAAACATGCTCCAACTCCTTCTCTCTGAGCCTTCTTCCTTTTGATAGTGATTCCCCTGATGTCTCCATGGTTTCTGGTTCGTTTTTGACTTGTTTTCTTGTTTTGATTTTTTGGATTATTGGACTCCTGGTTTCCTGTTAGTTTGGACTTTGTTTTCTTTTGGATTTTTGGATTACCTGCCTCTGTTTTCAGTAAACCTTCATTAAATCACAAGAACCTCTGCCTTCCTGCCTCTGCTTTTGGGTCAACAATCCATACCAAATCCTGACAAACATTAGTTTAGAATGCATTGTTTAATGGTAAAGTGTTTGATGGTGAAGGTTTACAGTCTTACCTTCCATAACAGGCGCACTCAGGTGGGCAGTAGTCATCCATGAAGTATGGAAAGTAAACTGCTGGAGGGATTTTCTTCATTGTCTCTTGTGGTGTTGGTGTTTTATTCTCCTTCCTCCTTTTCTTTTTCTTGGACTTTTTCTTATTTCTGCTACTCTTGATGGTTGTTGTTGGAGTCATTGATGTTACTGTGGTTGGTAGAAGTTTCAGCTTTATGGAAGGTTTGGTTCCTTGTGGCTCGGTTGGAGATGTTTTATTATACTTGTCTGTAAATGTGTTGTCTTTTCTCATCTGTGTAACAGCTCTTGGTTCCCCCAGAGTTAGGGTTATACTTGGCCTGGGAGTAAAATATACTGTTTTTCCAGTGCGTATATTTTCATTTATTTCTTCTGTTTTCTTTTCCTCTATTGTTTTTAAATATTTTAGTTTGCCTACTAACCTTAAATCTGCTGGGTTTGGCTTCACTGCTTGTAATGTGGTGATAAATTCCTCCTTTTTTGCCTCATGGACTTTGTTTATATCCACTGACTGCTTTGCTGTGATTGTTTTAGCCTCTAATATTAATGGATCCTTTTCCTCCACCTTTCTCAACTTTAAATCTGAAGCTATCCTTTTAGTATTCTTATCATCTTTAGTGTCTCGTCTTTTGTCAAAAAGAGGAATTACAGCATCCAGTTTTCTGTCTTTCTCTATTAGCGGATTATTTTTCTTTATTGTAGCACTGGTTTTCACCACTTGTTTTTCCTGTTTATTGGTGCAGTTTCTAATCATCTTTAGCCCCCTACTGCAACCTAACCTATTTATGTTTGATTCTGGAACTAAATTCATTCCAGAATCTGTGTTTGACATTGACGCTTCCTCAAATCTTCTTATATATTGTTGATTTTCCTCTAGGAAATCATCTATATTGCTAAATAAAGAGATTTGGTTCTGATTCTTTTGCACACTGATTCTCTCTGACTCTCCTTTAAAGCGTGGACCCTTCTCATTCCTTCTCTCCTCTGTGGTTGGTTTATTCTCAGATGTCTTCTTTGTTAGGCTTGTAAATCTGTCCATCATTTGTTCTTGTTCATTTTCTTCCAGGTTTTCACCTCCATTTTCTCTCTCCTTATCAGAAACATCTATCCTTATGCCATCCACCTCTGCTGCAAATTAAAACATAGAAAGTTGACAAAAAATGAGCCCCAGTCATATGCCATATTTTAGTAAGACTCATGTTTCTCTAAACATATAACGGATATATTTTTCTCACACTTTTTTTTCTATATTTACTAATATTATGTTTTATTATGATGAGCACAATTACTGAAAATAATCAAAGTAAACGGATCGAAAAATTTGTGGGAGATAAATTAAATCCAGGTGCTGATAGTTGGCCTTGTAACTCTTCAGATGTTAACTGAACCTTGATATTAAAAGTTATTTAAACTAGAACAGTCTTGCTCTTTGTGTCAAGGTGAATTTTATATAACTGCTATTAGGTTACTGGACAGAACTCAACTACTGTTAGTGTTTATTTCATGCACCTCATGTATAAAACTATATTACAACCTTCTTGTCAGTTAATAAATGTTCACAGTCATGCTTTGATGTTCACATAACTAAAAGCATAATGAATTTCATTAAAGGCTAAATTACTTTCTGAAGATATCACAATAGTTTGTTGTTTGTTGTTGGTTGTAACCTGGTACTTACCTGCCTTTAATGCCTTAGAAAATCCAGAAACAGTGAAGAACAGGAGCAAAAGTGTATTCAATTGCATTTTCTGTGAGAAAAGGGAAGACGTTTATTAGAACAACTTGTGCTGTATATAATTTCAGTATTTTAAGAACAATCATTGTGTTTCCTAAGCGCTAAAAAGTTTTCATGTCATCAGCAGACCTTCAAGAAATTATAAATCAGGATATAAAAGATGAATGCATGTTGAGTTGATGTGTCCATCTGGCATTTTTTTATTTATTTATTTTGTTTTAAAGTCAACTAAGAAAAAAGAGTTTGTAAAATATAGAATACTATAAAAAGTGTTTTTCAAAAATCAAAATAAAAAATAATTTACTGAACATAATTTACATTTAAAATATGTTTAATATACCATTTGTTATGTGTTTAATCTATGTAACATCATTTTAATTTTTTTAATGAAATAGTAAAAAAAAAAATGAAATTTTTACTAATATTCTAATGTGCCTCAAACATTAATACCAGAATTGTGTGAATCGTTTTCACCCTTTTAAAATTTTCAAATTATATTTTAAATGATTTACCTGCTTCAGCATCAATCTTGTTTCCTTTTATTTAAGTAATTAATGTTATCAGTATTTAACTTATGCACTTACCTTGCATGAGTTAGACCTCCTATGTCAGAGTCTGTTCTTTCATTAACTTTGTCAATTAATTAATCCCTAATCTGTGAAAGTTAAAGACTATAAGAACAGGCTGGGCCACACCAACCATTACTGGCTTAAACAATCCATTTCAAGGCCCTTTTCTGTATGAGGGATTTTCACACATGAGCTCTGAGGCTGCTGTGGATAATGACTTCTGGAATACCTTTATCTGGAAGGGAATTCTAACACGTACTCTCAACATCAGAGGAATCCAAGTGATCAATAGCAGGAAGAAGTTAACTTAAGGAAGAGGGGTCAGAGGTGGCAGCTGGCTTTTACAGTGCATGCTATTTGTTCCACCACGGGAGAGAAATAGCTTCTCAGTCATTATGTTAAGGTAACAAGTAACTCATGGTAAATGCCTGGCCTTTGACCTTTATCTTAGGATCTACTTTATGTTATTAAGTCCTAAAAAAAATCACATCCAGTAACATAAATATAGGTTTGCTGTTTTGGTTGTTTGGATTAATTCTTATTGTAATAGGAGGAAAGCATCATCTCTTGTAAAGACCGTTACACACGCATTTAGCCTGCAGGGAATTATGTGCAGATTTAAAGAGCAGAGCGCCTTCTCTATATATGACAGAATTTTGAATCAAGCACTAAAGATGAGTCAATAAGTCAGAAGATAAACTATCCAAAATGTTAATCAAGTAAAAGTAGAAAGTAATAATCCAGGAAAGTACTCAAGTAAGAGTAAGACATTACTGGATGAAATTGCCTTCTAACTACCAAGCAGTTGTTGGCTCCTAGCATGTTATTAAATGTTTAAAATCATGTTATTTGCATAATTTTAAATGTAATTTCCATGTATAAAATAAAATGTAATACAAAATACAAATAAATAGTGAGTAATGATTACCACATAACAGATTTGTGTAGAAAAACACTTTCACATACATTTTCTTGGCATAAACTTATAAAACCAATCTTTACTGTAGCTAATACATATATAAAAGAAAAAGATAAAGGACTTATCTATGGTTTACTGTATTTTCACCTGATCTCTGAGTAGCTCAGGTTAGTCGTGTTGGGACCTGCAAATATATTCAAATAAGAGAACTTTCACACAAGTATTACTGATGTAACAGTAAAAAGGAAAGTAAAATTCCTAATTTTTTTTTTCTATCTAAAAGTTACTCCAGTAAATGTAACTAGTTACTACCCACTTCTTATTAAGGTGTTTAACAAGAAATGTACTTAATAATCGATTTTAATTCCTTGTGATATAGGTGCCAGAATCAGTTCAGTCAAATCAAACTAATACCCTGTTAAAAAAGTTTTTTTTTAAAGAAACTCAGCAGGTTGTTGAAAACAAAGACGCTTCTTTAAGATCATTTCAACTGCATTTTATTAAGTGTGATAAAATACTGAAAAAACATATTTGCATACATTTTTTTCTTACTTTTAATCTTAAGGTTTATTTCAAATAGTTCAAATGTCAAAGTGACTAAATTAAGCCATAAGGCTAAGACTTGGATGCATGCTTCTATAACAGTGTAATCAGTTGTAAAAAAAAACAACAAAAAACAAAAAAAAAAAAAAAAAAAAAATGCAGAGAAATGATCAATAAGTCACATAAAAACACAGAGGAATTATGCTAATGTGAGCATATCAAATCTTGTCAGAAACATGCAGAGTAAAGATGTTGAGCATAAACCTATGTAATGATGTTTTTCCTAGGTCTATATGACTTTACTACACATTTAAGATCACGTGTGTAGATATAATATCAGCTTTTTAAATTCTGAAACAGTAAAAAAATAGAAAAAAATTACCGTAAATACATTCCAGTGGACAAAACTAAATAAAAATACGTTCTGAGGATGTTATTACAGTTTAAAAAGAAATTAAGATTGTTCAGCCAAAATTATATGTTTGTTTAGTTTGTTTAATGTGGGTTAAGAAAGAAATTGTATTTGTTGAGTCATAAAAATTTATCAGGTTCAAGTTTAAGCATAAATTCCCTATTTTAGTGGACATTATACTTAAAATTAGAACAGTGTGGGGTTCACAAACACATTTTGTGCTTCTTTGCATGTTATTAGAAAGCAAGTTTGCTAAAAAGAATTTAATTCGCCGTAATCTGTTCTGGACCTTTGAACTTATTTTGAAATAAAAGTTTGACCTTAAATGATAAAATTGTAAAATTGCATGAATTCATATTCTGAAATACTGATATATTTTTCAAAATATGAATAATAATAATTAAATAAATAACTTTTACTATTTAGTCTAGTGTTTGTCCTTTCCTGCACATCTGGCCTGAGTTTTTTATTTTCCAGCCTAATTTCCACCTGGGATTAAAAAAATTTGGAAATAAAAACTAATTTCAAAAACTTTATATTGTTAGTGATTAAGCCAAAAAAAATATCAGGAGAAAGTTTTTTATATATCTACAGTCTGTAATAGTTTTTGTGATGTGTTGAAATAAAAAGCGGAGTAAATATACTTGCAAAAGCAAACTCTTGGTGAAAAAAAAAAATAACTCTACTAATAGAAATGTTTAGAGTGAGAAAAAATAGGTATTATTTCACAATTCATAGAAAAAGTACTGAATAAATCCAGATGCAACATTTTAGAAATCCAATGTCCCATCATTAAGAAAGTAGAAGAGAAGTATTATAAGATTTCTGGGTTTGGTGAAAAATATGTTTTATATATATAAAATTATCTATGTATGTTTAATCTTCTGGATTACCTTAATTTTTTTCTATGGAGGGTCAGGTTGAAATCTTTTTGTTTTATGAACTCAATTATAACTCTGAATTGAAAGTAGTTACTAGTGTGCATACATCAAAACTGTTTATTTAACATAACCTGAGAACATTCTGCAAAAGGAAAACACAACACATTAAAACAAAGAATATATTTATTTGAATAGGGGTACGAAATGGTCAGATTGCAAAAACCAGGCAGTGAAATACTGACATCTAGAGTACAAAATATTTGAAATCTGAAATATAAAAAGTTGCAGTACCTCCACAGACCACAAAGGGTCAGTATATATTCATTTTTTACATCCCTTGTTTTTTAGTTTGATGGCTCATAAGTGCATACATTGCAGTGAAAAAACACAGAAGATTTATTTACCCTTTTGCATGGCGTCACATAAATAATACCACTGCTGATAAAGAAAGTAACAAACAAGGATGGTGAATAGGTGGAAAAGTGTGAAAGAAATGCCCTTTACAAGATGGAGTATTGCCTTTTATGGCACATCATTTCCTGTCAAAGGGGATATAATATATAGGAGAGTAGGTGTGAGAATGAAAGACACAGTAGAGTGGGGGTGGTTTTCTTTTAGACCTTCTTTATGGTAAAAAAAAAAAAAAAAAACCCAAAACGCAACAGTATGTCTCTTTTACTGTGGGCCTACTGGATGGTTGTTTATGCATGCTGAATAAAAATCCTCATCGATCTCTTCTAATACCAGTTTATCTCCCTTCTGTGGATTTGATGTCTCGTGAACAGCTTCATAAAATCCCTTTCACAGACAAATCTCTCTGTCTGGACTTTTGCCTTCAAGCAAAATCACTTTTACAGTTGAGTGATTGTTCTCCAGTGCACCCAGATACACAACAACTGTCCAGCAGTTTTTCATAGTCTCCATGTATTTCTCTATCCATGAATATCAAAACTGCCAAAACAAACCTTAGGAGTACAAATTATAAATGTTAACCTTATAACAATAATAATTTAGAGCACAAAAATGGTAATTCTTGGGTTGCATAGTAATACAAGAAGCAAAATAATTGTAAGGAAAATAAGCAGTGAAACCCGAAGGGAATAAAATAAACTATCACGTACAAGATGATAAGACAGCAGGCTATACCCCAAACAGTCACATCTGTTTGGAGCCAAAATTGGGGGTAGATATAGCAGTGGGGGGTTAACAAGGCTAAAGTCCAAAGGTTACAGACTGTCATCGATTTGTTTGGCTGAGAGCGTCAGTCCTATATCTGTTCAGGCCCAATGACTCACAGCTTCACATAAGGCAAACTAACGCTCATCCTTCTGTTGCCTCAACACGTCTCTCACGTTCTGAGCGTCTGCAGTGTCTCAGATGGATGTAGGCCTGCCTCATCATGACGATTACTCTGCAAACCATTGTGCACTAATGAATATATGAGGAATGGGGTCAAACCAGGAAGGAATACTTGGATACTTACACTTACAAATGTGCAGAACATTGAATAAGTGTTATCAAAAAATATTAAATCTATCTTTAATTCATCTAGTGTCATAAAAAATATTTTTTTGGGGCATTTTTCACAGTAAATGATCTGGTATTCAACCATTAACAAACACTGACAACGTCACATTGTATTTTCTAGAGACCTGTTAAATTCAAGGACAGTTAATCAACATCAAACATGTTCTCTGGACAAATGTCAGACTGGTCTGATCGGATGTCAGGATGAACAAAGCAACAAATAAACTAAATCAAATACTGTCTCATCAGATGCTGCACTTTATGTGAATACTGCATGACTCATTCAATGTAAAAATGTTCTTGTTTTTACATTTTGAAATCTCATAAGCTTTCTCCAACATTTTCTAAGTGTTTTAATGCATGTCTGTGAATTATATATGCTGATGTATCAGAAAAATGTGTTTATGGTTGAACAATGACAATAAAATGTGTGATTCTTGGCCTAAAGCCATACAGTAAAAATAAAAAAGAAGTAAGTTTGCATATTTATCTCAATATATTTTAGAATGATCACAAAACTTTTTTTTTATTTGTCAGAGATAGTTGGTGTACAGTAATCCTGCTCATTTCATACACTAAAGCTATGTTGATTTAAGTCTGCTAAGAATAACCCTTCGAAGTTAAACTTGTGATTTAGTTTTAGTAAATAATTCCTTCTTGTAAGTAAGTTTAAGATGACTGCAGTTCAAAACGTTTGGATTCATGTAGTGTTTGAAGTCAAAGGTTCAAATCAACATGAAGTGTTTTGATGAGCCGTATGGTTCTTATCTGATCTATAGGATTTTTCAGCTCCTTAATTATTGGTTTGGACAAGCTGGTCAAAAAAGATTGAGGGAAAAAGGAGAGAAGAACAGCGCAGACAGAATAAAACACTTTTTACAGAACAATACAGTACAACAGCTTTAGTGTCCATTTAGAAAATTATACATTTCAAAGGTTTATTTGTCTTCCTCTTTGTGCACTTTTGAAGACTGGTCTTTAAAATGAACTAAAGCATTGCCCTCAGGAGGCATTGATTGTTCACTCACTCACTCACATGTATCGCCCAAACAAACACCCAATAATTGATGTTTCCCATAGCAAGAAGTCCATTAGCGTTTTACAGAGAAAGCGACTAAATAATACACTGATGTTAGTAGAAGTTATGACCTTCCTTCACTTTCAGCTGTTTTTGATAAATTTATTTATATAAATTATGTTATTTCTAAGTAAAAACATATACCAATAGAAGCCAGCTAAGCCTAGAAAAAATATTACCATTTATTTTATAATAAAATGGTGAAATATGTCAAGTGATGTATAAAAGGGACTTGGGTTGGTTTAGGCTGCTCTGATTAGTTAACCCTTCTTAAGCATTAGGTCAGGATCTATTAAGTAAAAGTACATTCTGTCAGCCAACAACTGATTAACCACACAGTTTGGATAATACTTGGTAATATATAATATAATATTTCAGAATTTCTCTTCAAATTCATTTTACATCACTTTGAGGACAAAATGAATGGAGCTCATTTGGACCTCTATACCCCCACTCTAATTATGTTTTCCAAGTTTAAGCGTCTAAATTTGGCTCGTGGTTATGCATGTGCATGCAGATGTAGAGTTATACCCTTAGCATTGAGTCATTGTTCGTTAATCATTGTGTCTTAATAGGTACAAAGTTAGACAAGCACCAATACTTTCCGACTGCACTGCAGGTGAGTTCCTGATTGTTGGGAGCTAATGTCAGCATTGCTTCTACAAATGATGTATGTCAAGGAGGAGTACAAAAGAAGAAGAGAAAACACTCTTCTTGCTTTTCTGGTTTGAACAAAGAGCCCTAATGACAATCTACTTTTACACTCCTGAATGTTCTACCGGTTTTATCGTAATGCACGTTTTTACATGAAAATACCTTTTTTCAGATACTTCTTCTCTTCCATCTGTGTGTTTATTGGAGAGTTAAATGAAAAATTCTGTGAGTGTTAGTTTGTAATGATAGATTGGAAACTTTGCCTAAACCACATTTTGTGTAATAATCAGTGATTATCGGATCTCATGCTCTATACACACCCCATTAGCTCATCCAGGTGGTCCAAAACATCTTTAGTTAAACTATTCAGGACAAGGATTGAGCTGTGGTCAGTTAGGCGCCATGGAGACGAACACAGGTTTGAGTATATCTGTCAAACTCCTTGGTCAGATAATGAGTCAGATCCTCATGGATCAGTATAAAACTGACAACATTTAAAATCCTGCTATCAGAGTTAAGCAGTTTGAAGCTGCCAACTGCAGTGTCTTGTTTTGGCAACCCCTGTTCATAGAGCCAGCTACCAACTGGTGTTTTTATTCATGTAAGGCAAAAAAAAACCCTCACCGTTAACACACATGGGCTGACAAAGACTATGCAGTTGGATTTTGCTCTTACTCTTTTAAATTTGTTTTAGAAGCTTTACAGTTTATTAAACAAACAAACACAGTCTCTAAATCTTTAAAGTGCAAACTTTTTCCAAATAAAACACAAGTTCTAACCAAAACAACTAGAAAAAAACAGACAAACAAAAAGATTTAATGAATTCATTCAAACTGATGAAAACTTAGTGGAAAAACATGTTTATTAGCGTATACTCTACTCAAATTTATGAAATATCTTAATTTAAATTCATAGAAATCCGATTGAAGTTGTGCAGATAACTTTTCTTTGTTTGCATGAAGTCCTCTGTGCATGTCTTTGTGTGATTTAGCCCCCCATGTGTGCATGGTGAGGGGCCCTTGTTATTATGTCCTGTTGCTTTTCAATGAAACAGCTGTGTGAGCCTCCAGCCAGCCTCCAAACAAGGCTCTGGCTGCCTGGTAACTGCCCTGCTATTGGCCAACTTTCTACCCTCTTCATCCAATCATGTGAGCCACACGTTTAGGAAGCACATGGGGAGGAGAATAAACACAACATGAGGGGGGAGGACAGAAGAATGGTGAGAAAGTTTCCTGTGGAAAGAAAAAAAAACTTCAGAGGGTACAGCAATTTTGCATCACGTTTCCAACAGGGGGTGATAGGATTCAGGCTGGAGAGACTAACCACACTTAGAAGTTTGTAACTTTAAAGGGTTTTGTCTTAATGGAGACATTTACATTTGGGATTCACTTTGAAATGTTTCATTATTTATCAAAAGTTCCATTAGTTTTCTGTTTCTTTAGTGTTGACTTAAGAACGAAGAAACACAAGATATGCATCCATGAATTAAACTCTTAACTGACTCAAAAGGTTCATTTATTAAACTCTAACAGTAAAGAGAAAGTAGACATGTAACAAGAAGTAAAAAAGCTCCATTGAACTATTTCTTTGTATCCTCAGTGTGTTGTTAGTAACAACAAGGCAGGGGGGGACTTTATGATGCAGGCTGTTGGCTTTGTGTCTGGCAGGCGAAGACGTGTCACTGCAAAACCAGCGTTTCCAGGGCTTTGAACAGGCTTATATGGGGGTTTGAGTCGTGGCTCTTAGGCATAATAAGTGTTTGTTATACAGTAGCAGTGACGCATGCAGTTGCTAGATGTGAGGTCGCCGAAATACAAGGGCTGTAATTTCCTTTCTCATTGTCTCACCTTTAGCTATCCTCTGTGGGTGTCTGATACACAATAATACCATGCATCTAGTCTTGTATGAGTTTTGCAGGCAAGTAGGTGGACGTTGTAATTACCATAGTGGCCTGCGCAGATCTTTGAGAGAACTTCCGTCTCCTTGCTCCCTTGGAGGCCACGCATCCTACGAAACTCAGATGAAACTTCTCCAGAAAACAAGATGTGAAGACCCAGATTCACAGAAGAAACAACAATGGCTGTGTGATGTGGTGAGGAGGAAGGCATTGAAACGCAAAGTTTGGCTTAGTTGTGCAACATGTGCAAGCACTCCTTTAACTATCAGCAGATGTAATCTTACTTCAAACACATAAGCACACATACAATGATAGCATAGCGACCTGTTGGAAAATCAACTCTGAGCAACATTTATGGTGTAATTTGCTGAGCACTAGATATTTGAGCACACAGGATGCAACCACATGTGAAAGTTAAGCAGAAAAAGTATACCCAACTCAAATTGCACCTTAAGTAACCTTCACTTATAAAATTTTAATTGATGAATAAATTAATTATATCAAGCAAACTTGAAATGATCATTAGAATTACTAAGGTAAAATTCTATCCCCCAAATTGAACTTTTGTGTAGAGTAGTATTTTCTTTATTAGTCTGCTTTAAACCTTCAGGTTGAAGCTCTCTTGAGGGATAAGACCAAGCATTTGTAGAGAACTCCAGAGAAGATAATCCTGCTGTTCTTCCCGATCTCCTGCTCGTGCTCATCTTCTGGGACTCTCTGAGTGGCGCCCGCCGCGTCTTGTTTGCAGCCGACCGCTGGAATCAATCTAGCTCTCTGGGCTCGGGCTGAACTATTATACCAGGTTAGTGACTTACACGTTCATAACCATCCTCCGTCAGATTATCGTGGTCACTAATCTGTGGTTCACTCCTGCAGAAGTACCTGCTTTAGATGCCCTAGCTGCCGCTGCCAAGCCATCGTTTTTTTTAAAATAACCCTTTTTCAGTAATCTAACGGTCTGTCTTGCCTTGAATACTAGATCTTCTTTTCTGAGCCTTGACAAAAAAGACAGAGATAGTTTTTCTTTCCTGTCATATATTAGCAACAATAAACAAAAGAGAGAAATAACACAGGAAGTAATAATGGAGTACAAGTTTAAATGTACCGTATAACCAATCAAATAACAATACTTATTTGCATATCAACTTTGACTGATTAGAAATATAGGGCGCAGAGGCTCAAATAAATATGACTAACAAACAAAGAAACATCACAACTTTTTGCTAGTTAAAAGAAAGCTAATTTACAAAAATTTAAAGTCCACATTTAGAACATCGTTAATAAACATAAAACATCTAATTAAAGCCTACTTCGAGACATTGAGATTTGGGAGAGGTTACAATTCAGTCTAAAACATTTTGAGCTATCATCTTACGTCAGTAGAAGAAAATTAAAGTATTTAAGAGTCAGATTGAACAGATGACTTGCCTTTTTTTTTTAAATAAATTGTTGGATCAGCTGTTAAATGTCTGGTAACTTACTCTATCATCGCTTTGGCTAAATGGTCATTTGACACATGGTTCACTGCTTGGATGGATAGCTGATTGTCTGACTATATCTTCATTTATTCTACATCATACCTTGCTTTAAAATTTGAAAGGACAGTAATTTTGTGCAACTGTTGTGAAAAAATAAGTAATTGTTGTTGATAGTAAGTTTGTGATCCTGAACTGAGTTTCAGTTCATCACTTTCAGGTCAAAAAAACAATAAAGGCAGAAGTCTGCTTCTATGAAATACACTTAAAATGTGCTACTGTTATTTCATAGAGAAGTAAGTTTTTCAGCATCAGCAAATAACATTTACTTACTAACACAACTAGATGTAAAAGAAAAAGAGCGAGCTGGGAATATTTAGTTTGGATAATTTATTTCCAATTTATATTTTTTTAGGGTAGCAATAGCTGAAACAGATCTGTATTGATTAAGATAATGTCTTTTTACAAATTTCTTTTTGCTGATATATCGGCTGCTGGTGGGTCCAGCACTGTAGTCCTCCAACTATCTTCTCAAAATTGTTTTATGCTGATGGGTCAGTACATGAAATTGGCAAAGGAGAAATGGCACTGAACCTATTTCTGATTTAAGTAAGGTGACCAAACATACTATTTAATGCAGAAATGATCTGTATTAAGCAAAAACCAAAGACAAATAAGTCTTACTAAGCTGCTTGTCTATGGCTGGGTGAACAAATAAAACCTCCGGCCTTTAGGGCTCAACCCCTAAATTGCTCTTCTCCTGAAATGACTGCATAAATTAAGCAGATTTAAACTGATGTAGACCTTTACCCAACGGGATGATGAGATTTACATTTGCCTTTTAGTATTAAAAGTTTGAAAATATATGATTACTTTGAAAATTTCCATCTTGGCTTTAAATCAATACAAGCAAGTTTGGAGTGTAATTTTTGACTGTCTTTTCACACCGGCACATCTCAGCAGCTGCCAAAGCAAGCCAAATCATACTGCTTTGGGTTATTGTAAAACACCCACACACAAATGATTTATAATTAAATGTAAGAAAGTTGGACTTCCAACTTAAACCAAAATGTTTTAATAGCACAGTCAAAGGCCACTCTCTAGGTTTAAATTAATTTGGTGTTTTTGCACGTTTACAGTTTTCTGTGAGTTACTTTGAAGAAAACAAACTAAAAGCTGCGACTCCATATTTTTTTCTAATTCTGGATTTGTTTTTTTCTTAGAACTTGCTGAGACATTAAGGTTATGATATTGACAGCGATGTCTGCTCTGATTACTCATTTCACTCACCTGCTTATCTCTGCCCAGTTCTCATTAACGTTCATAGAATTCCACCTGCTTCAGCCTCTATTTAACCAGCCTTCAGACCAGCCATCAAAAAACTCTGTCCTTTCAATAGTATTCAAACCAGTTGATTGTGTATTAGAAATGGAGCACTAAGGATCGATAACACCTCCATTGTGGTTCTTCCAAACTGCGTTTATACAGATTTCATTGAGACCCTTGATAAGAGCAGTCTCTATGAGTGAGTTTAGAAGCTCACTGATAGATTTTAAAGAGGCTAGTCATTAAGAAGTTGCTTAACTGTTGAAACAAAGCTTCTCAATTACCTTACTGATGAAGGTGAGGTCTGAGATGGGACTGTAGTTCTGCAGAAGCAAGTTGTGCAAGTAGATTTGTTTTCAACAGCATTTTCAGAGCATACTAACCTTAAACCTGTTCCCTGAAACTCCAAGGCTGTTAACCAAGAGTCACAACAGTTGCCAAAAAGAAGCATCATGCTATTGAAAATTAAGGCTTATATCTAGAATAAATAATATTGGATACACACTATTGCTGGTGAAAGGATATGTTTCTTCTACTTTCACGTTACGATTCCTGTGATATTCATTGATTCTGTCACTATTATGATTCCATCATTCCTGAAACTTAACTTTATTTAGATGCAAAGGGGTGGGTCATGAAAAACAGATATAATGAGCAGAGTAAACTGACATCCAAGTAAAGAAGGGTTACCTGCAGAGCAGTGCAGCTTTTGTACTGAGACCACAGGACATAAAGTAGATTTTTATGGCCACATATGTTTGAGCACTGGGAATCCAATTACCTTAAACTTAAAGTCCAAACAGTCTGGGTAATGACACATGAAATCTTGTAAAGACTCTACCTCAAATAAACCAATCATGCTGCAGTTTAATAAAACGCCTCCTGCTCTCTATGGTGTTATGTGTGAGAAAACAGCCTCAATCTGCTCCCACTGTGCTGGCCAGACAATCCCAAACTAATCCTTGGAGTCCGGTCCAGGATTATGGTGTCTGCTTCACCTTCCATCTCAGCCTTATAAAAAAATTAGTAGACTGCATGTGAACTAAAAACAGAAGAGCTAAAACCGGTGGTCTATAACTGAAAACAAGCCTTGGAGGAATCCTAGTATTTCCCCCAAAACATTAACTATACCTTAAATTTCAGTAGATAACTTCCCCGGGTTAAATTTAGAAAGATCACCTTCAAACAACACATACAAAATATTTGCCATTTTCTCTTGTCCATATATGGCAACCTGATATATGGACAATCCATAAATCTGATTTATTTTATATTTTCTGGTAAGTAAAATTATGTTACCACACTTACTGCAAATCTATTTAGATTAATGTGATATTATACCAGAGTTATAAGGGTTTCTCTTCGTCTCTGATTTCAGTTTCATTTTTTTCTTCAGTTGCATTAACGACTTGTGATTTTCTTTGCGTTTGCATGCAAATATGAAGAAAGAAATGTTTATTTCCTTGGATATTTCTTTATGTATTGTGTCCCTTAAATGATTTTTATTTACATAAGCCGTTTTATAATTTCACTGCTGTTTTTATAAGATGCTTTAATTTAGAACTTGCGATCTATCTGGGGGATGTTTTGACCCATTTTAGCAACAAAAGGCTTAAAGCTGTTGCTATAATCTTCTCAATGTTATTTTTGGTTGGTTTTTATCTTTTTAACTTTATAAGGAGTAACTGCCCCCCTCCAGACCCGACCCTTAACACAATTCATAACCAAAATTGAGAGATAAACTCACATTTTTGGTTGGGCATACAAATACAAAATTATTTCTTTAAAGATAAAAACCAGAACAAGATTCAGGCAAAATATTTAAATGAATTGGTGAAAGAAATGGGGTTCAATTAAAAATCTGTCCATACATAAACCCTCACAATAAACCAACCACTTTAGGTAAAAGGTAAAACAGGCAAGCATAAACCATATCATGGAAAAGAGGACGGTATTTTGTGGACTGTAGTTCATAATCTCTTTTCCATGTGAGGAAAAAATAAAATGCTAAAAGAATGAGCGTTGAGTCAAGAAATCTTTAATTATGTGAGTTTGGAAAACAGTACTAAACAGAACGTGAAGACACAAATATGTGTACACGTTGTGCTCCAAGGAGTTGTGAATGATACTTACCTCCAAATATAGTTGGATTGATGGCTACCATATGTGCTTCAGCAGCAAAATTAAAAGCACATTGGGCACAAGCAAAGCTCTAAACAGGAAATCTGGCCCCTTTCAAGGCTAACTTTGGTGCTGATGATAGGAAAAAATGGTGTCTTAAAATGTGACGGGTTTGACTACACACTTTTACTGTCAAAAGACAATACACCCTTCAGAACATAAAATAATAAAGCTTTCACTTTCTGAGTTTCAATAAAAAGCTTTTCACCCCTCTACTCTTTGGCATTCTTTCATCCACGAGGGTAGGTCTGTGTAAGATGTGATGAAGGGTTTAGATTAAATGATCCAGACCCACAGGTGATTTATTTTTTGGTTTAAGACTCAGTGGTCCAGATGCATTTCCCGACAGATAGGATATGTTCCTTTTTCCTTTATCCTGGGGTGCAGGCTTCAACAAACTACAAGCATACAATTTGCTTTCATACTATCAAAGAGTATAACTTGATATTATTCACAGAGTATATCTCACTGTGTGATACAATGGATATCAAGTTTGATGTTGAGATGCTTGAGCCAAACAGCATTTTAAAAAGTATGGGGAAATGTTGCCTATAAGAATAATTCCTACCTGTCTGCCTGCCTGCCCCTGTCCGTCCGTCCATTCGTCCGCTCGTCCGTTCATCCATCCGTCCTTCCATATTTCTAGCAAGGTACACAACCGAGGGCCCAGGCAGGATCCGATCTCCAGACTCTCTGGTAAAATATATATAAAACTGCTCTCTCTTGCTTGAGATGAAGGGGCCAACCGACCACTTGTACTCCTGGGTGCGGTGGGTGGCGCCTTCATCTTAAGCTGGGTTCCTCTGCCAGAGGCCTGGGAGCTTGAAGGTTCTTCACTGTATCTTAGCTGTCCCTAAAACTGCTTATTCCTGGACTGAGATCTTTGATGTTCTCCAGGTATCTGTTGGAGCCACTTTTCAAATGTGGTGGTCATTGCCCAGAGTGCTCCAGTCACCATGGATTAAGCTTCCAGGCTCTCTCTAGTTCTTCCCTGAGGTCTTGGTATTTTTCCACTTTCTCATGTTCTTTATTCCTAATGTTTTCATCTTCAATTGTGGCTCTGATCCTCACAAGGCCACTGCCTTCTTTTTTGCGCTTAGTGTATAGTTTGCGGGTACTAGAGTTGGAGTGAAATTAACTAGATGCATGTTGAATTGCTCCATGTTTTAACATCGGTGGCCTGGATTTCTTCCTTAGTCCAACTTATTATCCCAGCAGGGTATCTGATTACTGGCAAGGCATAGCTGTTGAGTGTGTCTTCGTGTTTGCCATTTGGCTATGCTATTCCAAGGTACTTGTAGCTCTCTTCTACATCCGCTATTCTCCCTTCTAGGAGTGTAAGTCCCTCTTTGTGGGTTACCTTCTCTCTCCTTCTCACCCTCCGGCCAGATTTCTCCAGCCCATACAACATTCCAATGTCCCTGCTGTAGAACCTGGTAGTGTGGATTAGCGAGTCAACCTTGTTCACTCTTAGTATACAACTTGAGGTCATCCATGTACAGGAGGTAGCTGAAAATTTCTGAGTCGGTGTCCATAGTAAGTCTTGTTGCTTATTTGGCTGAGGGGGTTCAAGCCTATGCAGAACATCGGAGGAAGAGAGCACCTCCTTGGTATATCCCTCATTTGATGGAGTGCAAGTGGCTTGAAGTTGGCCTCAAGTATGGTTTTCCACAGCCCAACGGAGTTTACTATGAAGGCTCTTAGAGTGCTGTTGATCTTGTACAGCTTCAGGCATTCCAGGATCCATGTGTGTGGCATTGAGTCATAGGCTTTCTTGTGATTAGCCCAGGCTGTGCACAGGTTTGTTTGTCTGGTTTCACAGCCCCTGGCAACTCTTCTGACTATTTCTTCGACTCTGTTTTTTTTTAACCAATGATTTCCTGTGCCTCTGTCATGTGTTGATCCATGTGTCCACTAATCTTTGCCATTATGATGCTTGACAGGAGCTTCTATGTTGTGGAGTGGCATGTTATTGGCCGATAGACGGTTCAGATTGTGCCTTCTGAGGGTCCATTCAGGGTTGGTACAGGTGTTTGCTGCTAGGTGTTCATAGACAGAAGTCAGTTTCTTCAACCAGTAGATGTGGATCATGTCTGAGCCTGGTGTCCAGTTCTTCACACCTGGTAGTCTTTGTTGGAGGTGTGATTGTGATGTTCACTGGAACTTGTTCAGGAAGGTTTGCATGGTCAGCTCCTAGGTCTTGCGTATGATTATGTGGTGCTTCTTTCTCTCAGATACTTTTAACTGTTGTGCAGTCTCTAGCCTTGGTGGAGACTGCACAACACTTGAATGCACAACAAGCATTCATGATTAAATGTTTATCCTGGAGCAAATATCATATAGTTGCACGATGTAAGGGAGGAGCATTGAATGGTGTCACCTCGTAGAAATCACCGCTCGCCACTTCACAGCCCTTCATCACGCGTATTATTAAATGTTTGACATGTTTCTGTTGGGAGAAGTTGATTGAGTCATGAGAAACCAAGCAGGAACTGACATCAATCAGAGCAGAGCCCCCTAACCCCGAAATCCCACATCCTCCGTCACAAGTGTTCCTTGGTGTTATTCTTATTTTCAGGATTTGCGAGGGAAAAAATGGAAGAAAATTCACATACCTGCATAAGAGCGCCACCTGTTTGATCTCTAAACGGTTTTCCATGCTTCTAACAAACCTAACAGCAGTAGTCAAGTTCTTAAATCTATCTTTGCTCTCCTCTAATTTATCCAGAAGTTCTGCAATCGCACGTTTTCTCTCACTCCCAACTTTATGATCGGCTGCATATTTATCATGCTTTCATGCCAAATTACTCTTTTAATTTTTTGACAGCCTCTCATTACAAAGCAAAAATGTGGGCAATTCTTCAGCATTGATAATGAAAGCAAATGATTTGGTCCAGTCTTCCTTTTTTCCCTTTGGGATCCATGGTCCGAGACACACCCCTTGCTTTGTTTACCTAGCACCACGCCGTTGCTGTTGAAGACTATGACCACTGATTTCTATGGCTATGACACAAATTTTTGTTGAAAGAAATGTTTACATTTACTGTTTAAATTTGTTTATTCCACAAATGTTTACAGCATTGGAAAACAATGAATGTTTGTTTGGCCTACTGACCATTATCATTAATGCATTAATTTTTTAAAAAGCTCCAGGCAGCGACAAGGGGGGCGGTAAAGAGTCGCAGGTCTTAGGGCAACCATTAAAACATTGGACCAAATTGTGGAAATCCATTATCTCAGATAAATCATATAAATGACCTTTTTATGCATTTGCATGTACAGAGGGAAGAGATAATGGAATAAGGAATCTTTGCTTGAGAAGAGTATCTAATGTCCGCGGTTGTGTGACATGGATGGGAAATATGAAGCAGGATGCATCAGAAAGCCATCCTAGCTTTATCAGCAAACTAAGACATGTCATTATTCTGTGTGAAATATTAACCATGTATTTGGGGCTGTGTGAAATATTAACCATGTATGTTTTTGTGTGCGCATATGATATAAGTAGGTATATAATGATGCAGACAATGTAAAACAGTTGACATTTTCCAACTGGTTGCTATACTAATTTCAAAAAGTGAAGGAATCATTTTAGAAAAACTTATTTGAACATGCAAAACTTTTTTTTTTTATTCACATCTATTTATTTTCCAATGAAAGTACGCACATGTTTGTGTTTTATTTAATTGCTCCCACCTGCTTCACCTGGTTCCTCGTGTTTCCTCCCATGCTCTATAAGAAATATCCTTTCCAAAATATATGCTGTATTCAAAACGTTCTATCATCAGGATTTCAAAATATATTATGGATTTATTAGTATGTATGTGCAGTCAGATAAGGTAAGAGGGATTCAAAGAAAAGGTGCATGCGGAATAGGACTTGCTAGCAATTGCATGCATTAACAACATAGAAGGAACTAGTTGGAAAGATTACTTTTCTGACCACAGTATATGCCCCAAAAGTAATGTTTTCCTTACGTATTTAGCAGAGTTATGTTATGTTAAACTGACTATTCATAATTTTATCATTATTATTTTCTCATTTAATTCTTTAGTCTTTGCTTTAAATTAGGACTTAGCTAGATCTCCTTATGCCTTCAGACTAGGGTTGTTTTGTGATGTTGCTATTGAAATAAAATCAGTTGAATTGAATAATGGATACTATAACAACATAGCTGTGAGGGATTAACCCGTTCTCTAACACGTTCTGTAAAAATGCAATTTTATTTATTTATTTTTTTTTTATTGAGTATTTGGGAGAAGGTTTAAGTCTTTATTGATGTCACTTTAAGCAGTTCTTGCCACTCACTTTTTCTTTGAGGTCACCTGGTCAGGTGTTGCCATGGAAGCAATGAGCTGTGCTGATGAGAACCTGGTGTTTCCAATCAGCCTCATGAGGGGAATCCACACTGACTGAGAGGGAGGGGAGATGTTTTGGGATTAGTTTGGATTTAGATTATTTCTTAGCTTCAATGTGTTTATACTGAATGTAAACAGGTTTTTGTTTTGTTTTCCTCTAGAGGTTTAATTTAGTTGATTGTTCCCCAAAATAGAAAATATAAATGTTGTAAAGTTCTTCACCCCTTTTTATTAGAGATGGTACATTCTGATGCTTTAAAAGCTGGGGTTTTAAATGTGGGTGTGTTTTTTCTTTTGCTGAGATTGAGGAAAGTGGAACCCTCCTTTTCTGCTTTAAAATTCCACAAAGTTTCTACGTCTGTCTGCAAACCTTACAATAGCATAGTTAAAAACTGCACATAAAGAAGGAGTTACAGTTAGGAAAAACAGAGGAGGGAGTCAGACAATTTCTTTTAGGCAATTTATATCAGGTTGGTTATTGGATCAGCTCAATGTGAGCATACTTGTTTTTAACAACCTCAGCTATATTTACTTGGAAGATAATAAATTATTGTGAAGACATTTAGTCATAAATGAGACAAAGTTCCAATCTCATTGAATATTAACTGCTCTTTGTCAGGATCTGAAAAGAAAAAAAACAATGAAATTAAACTATTTCGTTTTTGAATTTTGATTTTTTTTTTTTTATTGCATGGTTCAGGAGTTCAGTGGCTGGGGCCCATTTTTTCTTTATCAGCCCATTAATCCTTTTAAATTCTGGCAGTCATTAGTACATACTTTTTAATTATATTTATTGCACATGTGTTGCAATATGTTTTAACTGCCTTATTTAGCCTTTTTGTAATCATTTCAATAATTATAACAGTTTGTTTTCTTTAGATTCATTACAGGAACGTTAAAGAATTAGAATTTTCAGAACAAGGCTCATTCCTCAGTTTCAGAATACAAGACATGAAAAATAATTACCCCGTGGGCAAAAACTTGGTCTAATTGAGGAACACTGTACCACTGTATTTCTAGCATCGTTGTAAAGTATTTGGTGCTGTCTGGTGGTGAAAAGAACCATTTGTGGCTAGTAAGTGTCTTCTAAATTTCACAGCGAGGGGTAAAGGTCAGCAGTTTCTAGTTTGTTACCTCACATGTGCAGTAAAACAACTTTTTTTTTTTATTCAGCCTTAATGCGATATGTTTTACCAGTTTTGTTCAGGAACATTTTCCTCATGTGGATTAGATTGAGGAAAGACGTCAGTTCTTTTCATTTGGCCCTTTACACTGTCTTCATTTGTGTGTGGGGGGGAGCGTGTGTGTGTCTGCTTATGTTTGTTTAACCTACTTAGCCATGATTTCATAACTGTGTTCATATTGGACACTTCTGCCTACTTCCCACACATCAGAATATTGATAGAGTCAAAGGCCTAAATTACATTTACTTGCTCAGATTCCTCCTTAAAAACCACTTAATGCATTCTTAGAATGTACTAAACAGAGTGAAACAAACACAATAAAAAAAATTATTTTAGAAATTGAATACCGGGTTAGTTAACCCATTTGTTATTTGCATAGTGAGAAGTCACTTTCAACTTCATTGTGCAATGATTTTATTTTTTTGTTTTACATAGTTACATAGCTTGCCCAGCATTTTCTTCTTGTGTATCTTGGGGGAACCAATCATGGGTTCCCATTCTAAGAATTTCAGTGCCTTACAAAACAATTTTATATTATGGTTGAAGTAGATCAAAATAAAACATTTTTGTTAACTGACATAAATGGTTTGTGATCATAAAAATCAAAATCCAAAAATGTAAATTGTTAATATAAGTGTAACCTACCTTTTACAAATATTAGTCAAAGTAAAACATTTAGACTGGTTGGTTAGATAACTTTCTCCTTTTTTAGTGAATCAATTTAATTTTAGGTGTTCAAACATTTTCAATATTTTATCTTTTAGCATAAGCTACTAGCTGGAGACTGGTCAGGGAGGCTGCTAAAAGGCTGTCTGTAAGACTGAAAAAACTGCCAGAAATTTAAGCATTTTTGGTTTATGTTCCATATGTATTTTACTAAACTGTTTTTCAGTACTTAAAATGTTAAACATATGTGCCCTTTTTTTCCCATGAAAGCATCCAGTTATGGAAAACACGTTTAGATAGACACCTATCAAGCTTTTCAGTCCTTCCTTTTGCTGTTTAGATTATTCAGTGAAACTGCAATACTTTGAATTGAGTTTGTTGTATCATAGGTCCCTAGGTGACCATTTATTTTCAAAGGAGGCTCTTTACAACCCACATCCCTGTAGGCTGTGGAGCACTCCCCTCCAACCCATATCAATACAGTATTAAAATATGACAATAACAAAAGAGTTTTCCATTTAGCTTTACATATCATATTCAGAATCTGACCCACAGAGAAGAAAGAAATCAAAGAAAACAAACAATGACAACCATAGGGTTTACCCGTGTAGGCTGCAGAAGAATGTAAATTCTTAAACAAAAGCACAGAATTAATTATATTAATGTCACACTAAAATGGTGGTATCAGTATCGGCGAGTACCAACAAATAGGGCACCGATACCATTTTAAGAGCCAAAAGTTTATTCAACTATTGTCACTCATTCCAGGTAGGCTATAAAATGTTCTACTGGATTCACTTTGTATTAGTTTTTTCCTGCTTCACAAAGGTAGGCAGCAGCTTGAGAAAGCCATGATGAAAATTATTTTACATCCATGTATTATGCAGTTCTTCATATATACACACACACATCAATTTCAAACAGATGGTATTGGTATCTGTATCGGCCAATACTGCACAGCCAGGTATCGGGTATCAGTTTCGGGGGGCCAAAAATGGCATCGGTGCAACACTAGCAAATACTCTGATGTAAAAGATAAAAAAAGACAACAAAAAATATCTAAAAAATGGAAATAAAGAAATGGAACTGCTTCAAATGGAGCTGAGGTTAAATAGTTGTTGATCAAACTGAGTTCTGAGTTAGATTAGACAAATATTTTAAAGACAAGATTTAACGTTCTAATAGTCTTCTGCCAAACAACACTGACTGTTGTATCTTAACCAAAATATGCATTAACAGTGTAAAGTATAGGGTTTAAAATGCTTTTGAATTGTTTTGTTGTAGTTTTTAAAATGTGTTTCTGAATCTCATAAATACTCCTTTTGACATATTTGCATAAACACTATATTTATTTAATCCTGAATAGTAACTACGTGGGTGACATGCTGGTCTTAACAAATTTGGGGTCTACTGAGGAAAAGATACTCCATGGTAAACAGGCGGTGACGCATAAACAGAAAGACCCACACAGGCATATGAATGCAATTGTCTAATTATGTAAGGAGTGGCTTGGGTGGGGGAGGTAAAAATCTGCTTCTTAAAACATATTGAGGGATTGAATCCCAAAGAACATCAAGTTTTTAGGTAACTAATCTGATAACACCTACCAAAGGTTCTGGCTCTTGGTTTAACTGTTGCTAAAAAACATTCCTAGTCTGTCATTACAGGAATTTTCTGAACTTCTGTCAGTAAACTCTTTCATTTTCTCTGTAAATATTTTAGATAGCAAGAAGACATGTTGGGAGGAAAGCCTTACATATACACATTCCCTGGTCGGAAGGAGGCTGAAAACTTAAGTTTTTCCAGCTGTACCTGCAATGAAACTATAAACACTAAAAAAAGAAAACCTTTATTTATTTTAAAATATCTTGATAAAAAAGTTGAGAGATCCATTTTGCAAGAAACTTAGGTTAAATATAGATAAATACATGTAAACAAAGTTGGTGAAACAGAAAAAAACTTGATAGCCATCTTTGTGTGCTTTGTTAAAGCTGTTTGTCCAATAAAAGAGCCTTAATTGACTGTTATTGGACCACCATCATATAAAATACACATGATGTAATGGGACCCCCCAGTTTTCTGATGCTTTCTAATTGTTAACACTGAAAAGCAAAAACTTAAAAAATGCAGTATAAAAGTTAATTTATTCTTTTTAAACAAGCCTTTCTAGCAGCATACTTGTGTTTGCAATGGTCTTGTTTATTCAATAGCTAAGTCCAAAAATCTATCGACATGTTTTCTCTTATGTACATTATATAGAAATTGGTGCAACACAATAATATCAAAATATAGGGACATAAATGTTTGTTTAAACAGTAGCAACCACCCTATTTGCAAAATGATTTCCTCTGTATACCATTAAAATCCTTGTACATTTAAAAATCCTACAGTAGCCATCCAAAATTTCTCCACTTTCCTTGACTGATCATTGGCTTGTCCCCTACAATTCCTTTTCAAACATCTAAAATATTCTTTCTGTCATGATTTGTGGACATTAATATCTAAAGAGAAGTGTTATCTCCTGGTCAGACCCTATAATTCAGTGAAAGGGTGGAGTCAGAGTAAAAAAAAATATGCACACCCATGAGAAGGCCAGAGGCTGGAAGTTGGAGGGGATTTTGTTGCCTTTCAGCTGGTTTTTGACTGGTAAGGGTAATTTTGAATGTCTGCTACTGTACCATCACTGTTTGACTTATAGATTCTTCTTAAATTCTTTATCTTGATTGGTTGAGCAATTAGTTGGGGTTTTATTAGGAGTTATTGGAAACCCAGTTGTCCATAGATAGGAGCCTCTGAAAGACAGAACATTCAGGGCTATGTTTCAAAAAGTTAGGTTCTGTAAGTTCCTGTTTCATACATGACCAAAAGGAACCCATAAACATAGTAATGTTTAACTGGAACTAAGTGAAGAGGGTCTGGTGGTGCAAATCTATGGCAACCTCACTTTTGCAGTCTGCTCCAGCAGAGGCTATAGTGTAGCTCGCCAACTGCAGGGTGTGAATGTGTGACTGTAAATAGGGGAACTATGTAAATGACTGTAAAGTGTTTTAGGGTCCTCAGACTCAATAATGCGGAAATAAATATAGGCCTTTTACCTTCTATTACTATTGCTTCAAATTGCTGTTTTATCACCAAAATGGCACCTGGATGATGAAGGAACCACACTTTTTTCTTGAATCCTCGAGGATGAGTTCTTGGACTGTTTCCTCAGGCATCCATCAATCCATCCATTTTCTTCCGCTTATCTGGGGCCGGGTTGTGGAGGCAGCATTCTAAGCAGAGATGCCCAGACTTCCCGATGCAAACAAACCTCCTCAAGCTGTTCTGGGGGGACCCCAGGCAACACCAGGCCAGCTCAGAGACATAGTCCCTCCAGCGTTTCATGGGCCTTCAACAAGACCTCCTACCATTAGGACATTACTGGAACACCTCCCGAGGGAGCTGACCAGGAGACATTCGGGAATAGATGCCTGAGCCACCTCAGGTTACTCCTTTTGACTTGGAGGAGCAACGACTCTACTCCAAGCTCCTCCTGGGTAACTGAGCTCCTCATCCGATCTCGAAGGGTGCGACCAGCCACTCTGCGAAGGAAACTTATTTTGGATGTTTGTATTCACTATCTTGTCCTTTCGGTCATCACCCGAAAGGACAAGATGGAGCGTGAGATCGATAGATGGTCGGTGTGGTCGCTGTATCGGACTATTGTGTTGAATCGGGAGCTGAATCAGGGGGCAAAGCTCTCGATTTACCAATCGATCTAAGCTCCCACCCTCTCTTATGGTAATGAGATCGTGGTTCCCTCATGCAGTCCAGCTTAATGTGTGAAAAAAGTTTGAAAATAACACCATATTAGAACCAAAACCCAGTTAGTAATTTTTACACCCTTAATGAGAAGCCTTTTCTGAGCAAGACCATCTTTCAACAGCCACCTAATAAAAACATAAACTACAGAAGGTAAGGTTTTATGATAAATTCTTGTCTTTTAATGCATGATGAGAAAATATAATGTAGACCTTTAATTTCCACAGCAGTGTTTGGTTATTCAATAAAAAATGCCAGGTACATGATGAAGGCTCTATCAAGAAGCTTACTGGAATTGACATCTTGATGTTAGATATCGCAGTACATTATCAAGGCTCCAGCAGAGACTATGCCTCAGCAAGCTTGTTTTAGCAAATAAAGGGGACCAAAAGGGTATTAGGCAAGTCATAATACTTGGCATACTGTTATACATCAGTCGAGGCTTAAATAGAAAATATAATAAACATTAAAATATTTGAAGTATGGTATTGTGGGACGTTTGGAGAGATTCCTATGAACGGATTGAGTTGCTTAAAAAAATAATAAATAAAGCCATAGATTTTAAAAGTAACCCAGCTGATATTTTCTCACTTGTCACTCTGCCTCAAATCTTTGTCAAGATATTTTGAGAATAGGTTTGGGAGTTATGCACTGGAAAATGCTTTATCCATCTTTCCTAATATTTTCTCACACTCCTTGTCAGCACTCACTAATTTTCTGTTTATTTGCCAGTGACCTTACATTCCCAACTCTGACAATGACATGCTTCTCATTTTGGTCTTGAGCAAGAAATATGAAATCTTCTAATTTCTTTTTTACTTTTATTTTATTTTTTTTTACTAATGTTGCCACATGCTCATTCAGGAAGAGCGTAACTACAAAGTAAGACTTGATGCAATCAGCTGTTTTCCTTGGATAGAAAACCAATCTGACTGTATGACATGTGTTATGAATTGGTGCTATATAAATGAACTGCATTGAATTCAGCTTTGTGCAAGTTGTTATAATCTAGATAAAGATCCCTATAAAATAACAGAGTATTATTTAAATCTGACAGCCTACCTCCATTTTGTTGCCAAATATACTGACAGCATGCAACAAAGCTTTAGTCTGCTCAAGTCTTCACATTCACTTCAAACACACGCTGCATGTACAGCTGACAGATCTGCAGCAGCGGCTTAATGTTGCCCTGACAAGATTAATAAAAATTTTATTGGGATATTTCAGACACCTTTTTAATTCTATGCCATGAAGTCCACAAAAGATCAACCTGGTACTACCAAAATTTTCTGAATAAAGTCGTGGGATTAAACACATTATGAATGCAAAAAAAGCTTTTATTTTGGTAAATTATGCAAACTGACAAATGCAAAAGCTTCACATGTTAGATATTTATTTGCATAACAGTTGGGGAAAACAGCAGGTGAAATAAATATTATACCTTTCACAATTTTTCTATGGTAAACATATTTCTAAAGGTGCTATTGACATGAAATTATTCCCCAGGTGTTGGCAACAATTAAAGTAATCCATTTTGGAAAGAGAACAAAAACAATAAGCCCAGAAATTAAGTTTAAGCAACAATGTCGAATGAGACAATGAAAACATATTGAAAACTGATATTTAGTCTTAAAAAGCATTTTCTGGTAATGGCAGCTCTAAGATGCTGCATCCTGTATGGAGAAACTAGTTACATGTGTTGCTCAAGTGTCATTTTCACAATTTCTTTTGTCAGTCTTTAATTGAACTTCTACCCCATATTAGGATATGAACTCTTGTTTTAGTTCTTTCCATAGATTTTTAACATGATTCAGTTCAGGTAATTGGTTTGGCCATTTTAGCAGCGTTTTTTTCCCCCCCCTTCTTTCCCTGAAACCAGTTGAGTCTTTCTGGCTCTTTGTTCAAAATCACTGTCTGAAATATCCACTTTTTGTGTCAGAGGATAGCAGCAGACATTTTTTAATTGATGATCCCTTCAATCACATGAAGTTTGCTAATTCCATTAGCAGAAACATATCCCCAGTGATGAGTCTACCTCAAAACTTTACTGCCAATATGGTGTTTTCAGGGATTTGAGCAATGCCTTTTGTCCTTCAAACATAGTTCATGTTATGGCATCCCAAAAAAAAATATTTTGCTCTTATCTAACCAGACTATGTTTCCAGTATTTAACAGACTTGTTCAAATGTTGTGAGGTGAACTTAATGAGCTTTTCAATTTGCTTGTACTTTAGAAACTTTAATCTTAAGTGTCTTAAAAGTGTGAAGTGGTGAGCATGCACACAGGCCAAGGCTGTTGAGTGCATTGCTTAATGTTTTCTTTGAAGTAATTGTACTTGCTTATTCCAGGTTGTACTGAAGCTTTTCACAGGTGGTCATTAGCTCTTGGATAAGTCTTTTGATAATTAGTTTCACTCATCTGACAGAAATCTGTTCCTTTTCTGGCACCTTGGTAATAACACATCTTTTTACAGACCGGTGGTTTGGATTGAACCATCACATATCTATTTGCACTGATGAGGGCAGGATGGTTTTCAGATCACTGATATATCTTAGCTGCTGCCTTGGCCTTTCATCTGCCTTTCTCAGTTTGTCCATTACTATTCCCCTGTGTCATTTCACATTATTACACATAACTTAATATCTGAGCCGATCTGTTTTGACTTCTATTTATGGAATACATCTTGCCAGAAGCCAGATAATGCATAAGTCTCAAAACTGGAAAGGTTTCAAACCGATGAAATGCAGTGAACAGTATGACATCAACCAGAAGCAGCTAACTGAAGCAGAACAAGCATGACAGTTCCGCTAGTCAGTCTGTTTAAGTTGGAATACGTGGTTTGTAACTTTGCAGATGGAAAAGATATTTGCACCTTCCTCCCAACCGTATTTGATTTAACTCTGCTAATTGTGAAACAAATCAAGAATGTCATAAGTCATAGCTCCTACTGAAGCTGCGATCCGCCAAAAGCTTGATGTAGGAGGCAGGTGCTACTTGTTGATTTACCCAATCAGCTCGAAGAATTGTACTGAATGTCCCTCCCTTTTGCCTTGCCAGTTGGAAACTGCATAGAATTCAACATTGAGGACGACTCAAAAGAAGTTCATGTCTGATGTTGAATGCCTGCAGAATTATCAGCTTTGATCTTGCATATTTATCCATCAGAAAGCTAATTTCAAAACCTCCCTCCTTTGATCATGGATGCAATTTTTGAAACTCAAATTGCCTTAATCACAGACCTTATAGGGAAAACAGCTTTTTACTGCAGCGAAGGAGATGGTGAGGAGGCCATTAAAAAAACAATTAGAACAGACCTAAGAAATACTGAAAACTCGACAAATAGTCAGACTTAGTCATCTCATCTCAAGTGTTGCCAAAAGTATGTGTAACTAATCCTTTCAATTTTGTATGCTGTACACTCACGTTCCTCATGCTCCTCTAATCTCACTTGTCTGTTGCACCAGTTTTTTTTTTTTGTCTCCGATTTCGATATTGCCTTCTTGACCTTCCCTTCTTTAATCTATTTAGTGACTCTGAAGACAATTTCCCTTCCATTTATATTTCAACAGTTTGAGCTCTCATCTATATTAGTCCCTATTTTGCTGCCTTGCTTAAACTCCTTCCTCACTCATTATTTCCTTTCTCTATCTTTATCTCTCTATGGTACTGTCAGTGTAAATTGTAGCTGTATTTTCCATTTCTTCTCACCCACCACTTTTTCTACCCTAATCCTCTCTCCTGTGGTACAACAAAGCCACTCACACTGATGGGGTCCTAAAGTCCATTTGCAGCTCCACAGCAGACTCTCATAAACCCTGCCTTGGATCATGGATTTGACCTTGGAATCGAAATATAGTTAAGCCAAGAATCTAAAATTCAGAGGCTTAAAGCCACCAAGGTTGAGCAGCTCCAGTGTTAACAAAGAAGGAATCTTAGGCTACATTCACACTGCAGGCCTTGATGCTCAATTCCTTTTTTTTGCGTTGCCGTTCACATCTGTGAACTGCAGTCATACAACGCAAGTGTCCCGCATGTGCAATAGAGGATGCAATGACATCACAGGCCAGCGTGCTCTGTGTTTAGGGAAGCAAATATGAGTGGTAGTCCCGGAGTGCATCTAGCGATCTTTCCCAACTATAAAAACACAATCTTTTCAAGATGGTTAGACATAAATACTGCTCTCCCCATCACCGTCCGCCATGGTTGTTGTTTTTCTTGCCAATTCTTCATAGCAAGACCCAGAATAGTGACCTATGTTGGTTACCAAAGCTGTTCAGGTCAGTTAAAGTCGACCTGGCCGTTCAGACACACTTGAAAAGATCAGATTTGTATCGGATTCAGGACCACATAGTCATGTGGCCTGGGTCGCATTGAAAAAAATTGCATCTGTGTTGTTCAGACTGCCATGAAAAGATCAGATAAAGGTTGCATATGCGCCAAAAAAAGTCTGATTTGGGTCATTTCAGGCTGCAGTGTGAACGTAGCCTTAGAGGTGCAGTACAAAATGTTTTAGCAAGTTTTGCTATTGTCTAAATGTTCATTCTAAAAATCATTCTGAAGTGTTTTGTTTTCCTTCTGTTATATTTTAGTATTTCAAGACCCAAAGCTTGTAACCATAGACGAGGGTAGGAGTGTAGCTGTAACGTTAAAATTGCGTGATAAAAAGACTGATACGGCGCCCGCTTCGCTGAAAATGTAATAGCACCAGTTACACCAGCATAAGTCTTTTACAGTTAGCCACATCTTAATCTTCTGGTGTTTTGACCAGAAGTTTTGCGTTGCTCCTACATGTAGATAATAAACACGGCAAGGAAACTGGAGCATCTTTATCTCATTTAAATAAAAACAATTTTGCCCCAAGATAAAGGTCACTATTAAACAGCAAAATCAGTCTTTCTTCCATCAGTATTTGTGATTCAGTAAGTTCAAATAAGGATGCCTAAGTTAAACAGCAGAAAATGGCTTAGTATTTTTAAGCATTGCAGAACCTTTTAAAACATTGATGTGCTCATTTTGTTACTAAACATTTAGGTGAAAAAAAAACAGAAGGATTTGTCTTCTAAACCAAAGCAGTAAATCCTTGAATGCTCTGGTTCTTTGAATATTTCCACAATCACTCCAGAATATTTCTGCTATCCTGAGCTGTGACTTTCTAGTTACAGTGAGCTGGAACACAGTAACCGGAGCAAAGCCTTGGTGCTGTTTCTTAATCCTCTGTGATGAGAGAGAAAGCTTGGCTGTCTTTTTTGCATTACTCTATGTGTGCAGGCCTTAAAATACACAAAGTCAGAGGTTTATTACTGGAAGTCAATACACGTCATTTTAACGAAAGGTGCTCTGATCAGCAAAAAATTAAGGTTGCACATTACATGAAACAGGGTGGCAGCAGTATAGTGCTGTGGGGATGTTTTTCATTCACATTCAAGTGAGTCAGAATGGATGGTAACATGGATAGAGTTGCAAACAGGAATATGCTAGATGAAAAGCTGTGAGAGGTTTTGATTACTGAACAAAGAGCAAGTATTTTCTTAGAAACAGGGTGCAGCTGGTAGGAAAAGCAAGTAAATGTATTCGAAGTATACTTTGGAAAAGCACTTTATTGTAAGCGCCTTGGTTTATAACTTGTAGAAAACACTTAAAGTCCCTTTTATTTGCTACAAAAGGATATTGACTATGCTTTAAACCTTCAACCCTGATCCTCCTATTTTCTTAAATTAAAAAAAGATACATGCAGGAACCTATTCAGGTTACTTCAGAAGGATCGATCACAGAAAAACATTCCTCACATTTTAATTTGAGCAATAAAAAGTGAGTATTAGTTTACAGAGCATAAGAAACATATTCCTAAATTGACATATACACTATATTGCCAAAAGTATTTGCTCACCTGCCTTGACTCACATATGAGCTTAAGTGACATCCCGTTCCTAATCCATAGGGTTCAATATGACGTCGGTCCACCCTTTGCAGCTAGAACAGCTTCAACTCTTCTGGGAAGGCTGTCCACAAGGTTTAGGAGTGTGTTTATGGGAATTTTTGACCATTCTTCCAGAAGCGCATTTGTGAGGTCGCACACTGATGTTGGACGAGAAGGCCTGGCTCTCAGTCTCCGCTCTAATTCATCCCAAAGGTGTTCTATCGGGTTGAGGTCAGGACTCTGTGCAGGCCAGTCAAGTTCATCCACACCAGACTCTGTCATCCATGTCTTTATGGACCTTGCTTTGTGCACTGGTGCACAGTCATGTTGGAAGAGGAAGGGGCCAGCTCCAAACTGTTCCCACAAAGTTGGGAGCATGGAATTGTCCAAAATGTCTTGGTATGCTGAAGCATTCAGAGTTCCTTTCACTGGAACTAAGGGGCCAAGCCCAGCTCCTGAAAAACAACCCCACACCATAATCCCCCCTCCACCAAACTTTACACTTGGCACAATGCAGTCAGACAAGTACCGTTCTCCTGGCAACCGCCAAACCCAGACCCGTCCATCAGATTGCCAGATGGAGAAGCGCGATTCGTCACTCCAGAGAACGCGTCTCCACTGCTCTAGAGTCCAGTGGCGGCGTGCTTTACACCACCGCATCCGACGCTTTGCATTGCACTTGGTGATGTATGGCTTGGATGCAGCTGCTCGCCCATGGAAACCCATTCCATGAAGCTCTCTGCGCACTGTTCTTGAGCTACATGAAGTTTGGAGGTCTGTAGTGATTGACTCTGCAGAAAGTTGGCGACCTCTTCGCACTATGCGCGTCAGCATCCGCTGACCCCGCTCCGTCAGTTTACGTGGCCTACCACTTCGTGGCTGAGTTGCTGTCGTTCCCAAACACTTCCATTTTCTTATAATACAGCTGACAGTTGACTGTGGAATATTTAGGAGCGAGGAAATTTCACGACTGGATTTGTTGCACAGGTGGCATCCTATCACAGTTCCACGCTGGAATTCACTGAGCTCCTGAGAGCGACCCATTCTTTCACAAATGTTTGTAAAAACAGTCTGCATGCCTAGGTGCTTGAATTTATACACCTGTGGCCATGGAAGTGATTGGAACACCTGATTCCAATAATTTGGATGGGTGAGCAAATACTTTTGGCAATATAGTGTATGTGCAAATAGCAGTAAAAGCATTATTAGACTGGCCCCAGACAGAAGTTAAAATGAAATTGTCTGACATAAAACTAAACATTTCCTGATTACATCCATTACTACCACCCACTATGATCAAAGCCATGGAACAGCTTACAGTGGAGTTAGACATTAGGCATGCAAGATTATTTCACTTCAATGCCACCCTCCAAGTGAATGTATTTAAAATACTCATATTAAAATATGTTTTATACTATGATGACTGAGTTTATCCTGATTGATGGGTCTCTGGAAACAACATATATATCGACCACAAGGTTTAACTATGTCTACCTGTTCCACCCTATGTTTTTGCTGATTAAACCTAAAACGTGGTGCTTTTTCTGGCAAATACATTTGGGAAACTATTATTGGTCCAATGTGAGGGATAAGGACAGTTTCTGCATAGTAACGAGGTCTGCCCATGCAAGAGCGATATTAGTTCATGTGCATGCACCGCGTCTGATGAGTGTCTAGTGGGAAGGCTAACATCTGCAGGGGGTCTGTTCTTCTTGACTGGATATGGGGATACAACATAAACAAGCCCTAAAATCAGCCAATCACACTGCTCACTGGAGTGACCGCCCATGCCCTGGCAGTAACCTCAACCAACACGCGCATACACACACAAATCCACGCACAGACTCCAAACACTGACACACACACATACGGTAATAAAACTTGGCCAGAATCCGAGACATTAAACCAAAGGCACACTTAGATCAGACAAAGACACACTCATATTCACACAAACACACACACAAAGCAGGGCAGCATCAAGTGCTAGAGGACATACAGCAGAGACATCCCTGACACTATCTGACCTTGTTTTAGTGAAAGTGTGTGTCTGCAGTGGGGGAGGCTGCAGACAAGCTTGGAGCTTGAATTAGTGATGGAGCTGAGTCCCACACACTCAGTATATCACCAGACTTGCACAAATACTGTTGTTGCTGCCCACACCGCAATGAAAGGCTTTCCATTGAAGGTTGTTTGATTTCATCACCCTGAGAAAATCAGAAGAGAAAACTCCTCCACAACCTGCTATGTTGTTTGTTCTCGTCTCTGTTCTTGTTTAAAGAAGTATCTGGTGTTTAAAGAAGAAAACCTGTCCACCTTTTGGGGCTGTTTGCTTTATTTTACAAATAACCCCTGGATGTTCCTTTAGAGAAATATCAATGGATGGAATACTGGTCAAATGGTGGATGTAATAATAGATCTATGGAAGACCTCCATAACAATCTGTTACAGTTGATTATTCCTCCAATATCAGACATATGGGGGCATCATATCAGCTTTAAAACAAGGCAAAGTGCCCTGAAGACCAGTGTCGGGTGACACTCCCTTTTTTTCTGGGATGACCATAGTAGACGCAATGGAAACATGTCAGGAAGCACTTTGAATAAAGATCTCTAGAAATCATAGTTTCTAATTGGCCTATACAGTAAGTGCTTTTAACCGATACAACATGCATACCATTGATTTAAACAGATTCCTTTGGAAAGTCCTGTTTTTGCTTTAGAATAAGGAAACATGAAACCTCTTCTTTGAGAGAAACAAACTTTGTCTCTGTTAAATTATAACAATTGAAGAATACAAGAACATCTATTCAGATTTGTGATCATTAGTTTAATAGCTCATTCCAATGCATGTCAAACTAAAAACCATGAACTTACATTTCATAAAAAAAAGGACTGATAAGCTGCAAAATTATGCGCAAATGTACTTAAATATGAGGCCGAATCATAGAATATGACAGGGTTTGCAATCATATCACCTTTTCATGTGATCAGGCTGTTATCTGCGCTTGTGATGACTTCAAAGACCTCTCTGACATTTGCACATGGTGCAGTGGCCACACATTGATTCATTGCTTTGGTAACAGCAAACATAGCTGTCAAGGTACAGCACACATAACAGTCATAAATACGCAAACACTTTGCATGGGTACAGATGGTGAGCGAAGCATCCTTATAAAGAGGAAGCAGCATGAAAGGTTATATGGTATTGGTTGTGTCTCTGACGCTTTTGTATTTATCCTAATGGAAAGGATCAGGATGATTAATAAGATTGATAAGCCTGGATCAAAATCCAGATATTTTATTAGCGGATAGGGCCCTCCGATTTCAATCTTCACCCCAATTTCTTTATGCAGTATTTCAAATTCCTGATAATTTTTTCTCTGTTGTATAAAACACCTGTTTCTCCCTTAGGATCAGTTGTTTGTTTCCTTATATTCTGTGGATAATTTTGGGCTCCTGCTACTCACTGTGTATAGTAGGATTAAAAAAAAAACTAATCCCACCATGCAGAGTTGAAAATATTCAAATCTTCTTGTAAACCAGACAGTGGATAAGCCAAAAGGTGTGAGTGCACTCAAGCTAAAGATGGGATTTCTTTGTATGACATGCTTACTGAATCCACAAAAACCCAGTCTAAAAGGCTGATAGCCTCCTGGGATGTGGTGTGGTTGAGCATGCCTCTTCCATCTGTCCCAACTCCTCAATAAATCCCCCTCCCCAATCTTTCTCCTTGTCTTGTTTGCTTCCTTTCTTCTCCAGGTGGGCCTAGTCCAGCCCACTGCATGCATGCATTAGAGCTGAAGCAACCTTGGGATGCCCTTTTGTTACCATGGCAGCAGGGAGGAAATCCATGTAACATTACCATTCAGGAAGCTAAAGAGGGTGGTTCTATCATGCATCATAAATATATTTTCATTAGTATTCACCTTGAATACCGGCTTTACTGTAAAAATATTAGTTTTACAAGATAATAAATGTAGGAAAACAGTGTTTGGTTTAGATTCCTTAGAGTAGGTTGTATTAAAATAGGTATGAAAGTGTAGCTATTGAATAAATACATTTCTACCTGTTTCTTGGTGTTGACCGCTCATAATTCCGTTTTGTTCTTCTGTCACTTCTAGTAATATAATTTCTTTATTTTAAGTGTCTTATGAATTTCCTTGGTATGGATACCTAATCAGGATTAAATGTTATCACTTTATCACTAGATTTGGAGGATTTAGGGATCTCAGAATCCAATGAGTACATCTGGGATGAGAGGATGGCAATGGGTGAAGGTTACTATGGCCTGTTAATTTTATTGATGTGAAATATATTGAAATGTTAAGTGTAAATAATAATTCCATTATTTCTACACAATGACTGGTTAAAATTGTTATTTGCTGTATAAATATGTCTGACAAAACAAACTGACAGCTTTTGATATTGAATAGGTTGAGAATTCTGCAAAGAAGTATGAACAATTTCTTTTATAGGTGCCCTTTATTAAACTTGAGTGATTGTTGCTAATAATGGAGAGTCCTTGGTGGGTTACTGATGCATTGATTTTATCATTTAGGAATGAGATGTTGTGTTTAAGCGCAAGGAAAATACAGAGAATACAGATTTTTTGAATTTATTGTTCTCCGGGAAAAAGATGACCATTATGATGTTTGTTGCTGCAGAGGAGCAGTGAGATTATAGTAGGGTTTGTTGGGGATTAGGCAAACAGCACATAGAGATAAGTAGATAAAGTTTGAATATCAACACACTGGTGACACAAATCCATACACACCTGCTTAAGCCGACACAAACATACAGTGGATTTAAGAGGTGCTGGCTCATTGGCCTTTGGCTTTTAAGCCACGCCAGGATTACAGTGGATGCACAGGAGGAATCATCCACATAAGGTTCAACCAAACTATTTACACATTTGAATTTTTATATATTTTTGTGAAAAACATATATCTGAAATAGCAACAAAAACAAAAGAATAAAGAAAATTCATTAAATTGTCATCAGAATGACAATCTGGTTATCTGCTGTGTAGTCATCCTTCTAGCTCTTGGCTGGGGATATAACCAAATCAATTACAAAAGAATCCCCCATCCCCAGTCTGCCTTCATTCATCTCACTGTATTTCAATAACCCAGCTCACATGATTGAATGTCAATCTATTTTCATGCATTTGGGTCTTCACATGACTAAAACACAAAGACAGTGACATTTCAGGTGCCCTTTGTCCCAGGACTGCTGCAAGACGCCGATAAAAGATGCAACAAGCTCAGTTAAAGATCAGCCTTTCAGGGCTGGATGTGGGTAACCTGACAACAGCCAGATGCATGTCTCGCTCCGCCCAGCTCCACTCACATACATCTGGGAACCCGCTCATTGAAAGTGATTTCCCCAACCGAATTTATGGTCTGTCCAATCAGGACGCAGGGCGGGTGTGTCCTGGAGTGGAGAAGCGACCGTGAGATTCCAACAACAATGGCGGCTCGCATTGAGGAAGCAAGCGTTAGCATTGATGCTGCTATTTCTTCTGTGTTGTCCAATCTATCTGATATTGTTTCATTAAAAGAACATCAGAGAACGGCTTTGAAGGCTTTTGTTGGTGGAAACGATGTTTTCGCCCTTCTCCCGACCGAATTTGGCAAGTAGATTGGCAAGAGCTTGATCTACCAAATGGATCCTCCTCTCACAGCGTCATGGGTTAGCTTCGGTGTGACTGGTTGAAATAGCACGTCAATAAAGATGACAGACAAGTGGCTTATCCAATCATATGCAAGGAGTTTTGATAAGGCCCAGCCTTCAGTAAAGGCAATTCCTATGGCGGGTTCCCAGATGTATGTGAGCGGAGCTAGGCGGAGGGAGACATGCATCTGGCTGTTGTCAGGTTAGGATGTGGGGGGTTGAAACAAAACAAATCTTCAAAAGCTGGGTGGCATAAAAGACCTGGGGAAAAAGGGTACATGAGTGGGAAGTGGTGACGTTAAAGTTATTGAAATGCAGATGACAGTAAAAGAAAAGAGCACCTAGCTTCCTGTGTTTCAGTGAGCTGTCGCTCTTGATGCAACAAGAACAGTGTTCACAGTTCATGGGAGGTGCGGGGTTCAGTGAGCCACAACGGTCATTATTGTAATTATACATTACACAGGAGTGAAAAAATATTTGATGCATTAGATTAGGTGAAAACATATGAATATTTTCATTTGTTAATGTAGGCTTTGTTTTGATGGTTGCGCACAGCTTTCCTGATGGCAATGGAACAAACAGGCTGCTTTCTTGTGTATGTGGAGTCCAAAACATGGAGAAGAGATCCCACAATGCCCTGTGCTATTCTGAACACCCAGGCAGAGTCCTTTCTTTCCTGGTCCATGCAGTTCCGGTAACACACTGTTGTTGTTTCACAAAGCATGCTTTCTATTGTGACTCTGTAAAAGTTCAAAAGCATTAAGGAGGATAGGCAAGCTCTTTTCAGCTGAGGAAAAATAACCTCTGTTGAGCTTTCTTCAACAGGTAAGAGGTGTTTTGGGTCCAGGACAGGTCAGAGGAGCAGGCCTTGGAACTTGATTTTATCATCACACCTGCTTCTTCATATATCAGGAGCAGTGTTTGTTGTTTGCTTTGCAACTGTTATCTGCAACGCCTTGTTCATCTTAGAGACAGAGCTGGAGGCCCTGAGGCACAAACATGCCCAATGCACACAGAGGACTGTTGGAGCAATATACTGACAAAAAAAATTCAAAAACTTCAAAAAAGGAAACCTTTTAAAAAAAAAAACAAAATATTACAAAACTCTTCTGTGTTGCTCTCTTTGTAAGTCTAAGATGAATATCATTAGTTGCATAAAACTGCATCCACGGCTATAGTTTTTCTTTAATTATAATAATTGTATGTTTTGATAATTATTAAAAAATAAATGGTCATTCAGTTGAAGAGACATAGCATGACTGCTGGGGAAGCAGCAGGCTGACTAGGGTGACTGAGGAGAGACGCATAGGATGAGATGTGCTTGGAGGTAGGGGATAGGATGGGCAGTAGTACTGCATTAAACAACTCAAAACTATTTTTTTATATTTCTGTTATCAAAATGCTATTAGAAATTCCTTCCTCTTTTGTGCTCCTATTCCTTTTTAGCATTATCTCTGACCATCTGATTTTATCATTAACTTGTGAGCTGAATATGTTTGGGATTTTGAGGAGCAGCGATCGAAGTGAAATGGAAAGATGCATTTGAAAAGGAGGATGCTGCATCAACAGTAGCCTGATGCAAAATGCTGCAATGCAAACTGTGAGATGCACAGTTAGGAAGACAGCAGGTGTATCTGTTCATGCAAATGAAGATAAAACAAACCAAGAAAATCCATTTGGTCATTGACCCAGAACTGATTTGAGGCAGCAAGTCTTTATTATATGAACACAGCTGCTTGTGTAGCAGACAGTAAATAAAGCAATTAGTACAATTACACAACAGGGACATCTGTGGATTGTCTGACTGTAAAAGCAGCAACAGCATATATAGTTGTTGACGTGATGGACATTCAGGTCAGACGATGGAATATGCTTTGGAAAATGTGTTGGGTTTTTTTGTCTTTAGTTTTTTCATATTTTGTCAAAAACACAAAGGCAGGAAATATGTCAGACTTTTACATCTGAAGTAGAAAGAAAATCATATCGACTTTTTTCCCCCTCCCTTTAATGGTACCTAGTTAAATATAATCTGTTGGTGGTCTATCATATAAAATTACAATGTGACACACTGAAATTTGTAGTTATGTAGGAAAATTTGAAGATGTAAATACTGAATCAACACTGTTTATTTAGAGATGCATTCAATACGCAAATGTTAGATGTGTTTAATTTAATCACTGCTCCATTGTCTACACAAGAAGGCCACAGAAATAACTTGAAAGTGACAAAAGTTATAATAAATAAAAATTCTATGAAAAATAACAAACAAAAGTCAGACTTTGATTGTTAACCTTGCTTTAACTGAATGATTTTCAAATTAAACTTATGAAATATATTAATAAATACTATATAATATGCATGGCTACAGGTAGTCACTATGCTTTTACACATGGTGTGTACCACACTCAACATGGACCAGAAGAAGCGGGAGAAATATTGTCTCAGGAGATTAGAAATAAAATAATAGAAAAGTATGTTAAAGGTAAAAGCTTCAGGATAAGATCATCTCTAAACAAGTTGATGTTCCTGTGATTGTAAAGATAAACAGGAAGTAGAGGCTGCAACTTATCAAGGACTACAGAACAATAATGGAGGAAAGTTTTAATGTATGTGTTGCTATCAGGTAAGTTGTTATTAACATATCAGATATTATGATCCACGGTCCTGGAGCCCACCTTTCTGGATGTGAGTGCAGGAAGGAAATTGATGATAAATCAAAGCGACGGATAATATGAATGGTTACAAAAGAGCCCAGAAAAATTTCTAAAGAGATTAAAGATAAACTTCAAGCTCAAGGAACATCAGTGTCACATTGCATCATACATTGTTGTCTGAGCCAAAGTGGACTTCATGAGAAACGATGAAGGAGGAAACCATTGAAAACAAATCATAAAAAAGCCAGACTGCATTTTGCCAAAATACATGTTGACAAGCTGCATAGCACCTGAGAAAATGTCCTATGGACAAATGAGAGATGGAAAAATGAAGCATATCATGAAGAGAATATTTCCCTACTGTGAAACATGGAGGAAGCTATGACCTGGTTGCATTGTCTCTTAAAGTGCCTTGAGATGACATTTGTTGTGAATTGGTGCTATTTAATTAAGCTGAATTGAATTGAATTATGTTCTGGGGCTACTTTGCTGTAATGTGGTACAGGGTGTCTTGAATCCCTGCAGGGTACAATGAAATTGCATGACTCTTAGGAGATTTTTGAAAGAAAAGTGCTGCCTTGTGTCACAAAGTTTGGTCTTAGTGTAGGTCATACATCTTGCAACAGCATAATGATTCCACACAGCTAAACACAGTCAATGATAGCTAAGAGGAACACTTTGGACTATTTTGAAGTGACCTTCTGTTAGCCCTGACCTAATTCTTGTTAAACATCTTTGGAAGGAGCTGAAACATGCCGTCTGGAAAAAGCATCTTTTAAACCTGAGACAACCGGAGCAGTTTGCTCATGATGAGTGGGCCAAAATAGCTGATGAGAGGAGGACTAGTCTCAGTAACAGTTAGAGGAATCGTTAAATTCCAGCGATTGCCTTGAAAGGTTTTGCAACAAAGTATTAATTTGAGAGTACCATCATTTTTGTCCAGGCCTGAGTTGATTTCTTAAAATCGTTCTGTTATAGTATGGTTAAAAGCAATACCTGACTCTTATTTGTTCATCTTAATTGAATGTTCATGTTTTCCATACTTTTGTCTGATTAAAATAATTTCTGTGACCATTGCAGGTTTTTCTTTCAGTAAACAGGGGATACTAACAGCTTTTTACACATGTCTGCATCTATGATTATGCTCTTCACAGCATTTAATTATCTCAAAACTTTACCTACAGCATAACTGCTAAATATCCTTTAGTGTCTCTTGAGACAGGATGCTTAGCTGTCACTTTCAGGGTAAAGCCACATGCCCTTTGTCATGAATTATGTAATATCAGCCTGGTTTATTTACTTGTATAAACAACCTCCTGCTGCTCATTTGGTGACTCATTTCTGCGCAGACCTGTGATTTGTGGGTGGTTTTGTGTTTTTTCACTATGTTCTTCTGTCATGATTGCATCAAGTGCCAAAGAGGACACTCACCAACCAAAAATATAATAACCACTATCTGCATCCACATAACCGAAACATGACAAATACACACAAGGAGACACCCACAACGGTTCTTGACCTTTGACAGCGCTAGGTAATTGTTTTTTTTTTCCTGGAAGAGATAGCACATTGTAGGGAAATGAAGAGCATGCCAAGGTCAGTTTAAACCCCTTTTGAATACTTGAAACCTATCAGCACATAAAAAGGCCCAATGTATGCATTTATATCCTGCATTTCAATCCCTTTGTTATATAGGCTATGCTTATAGACCTGAAGCCGAGGAGGTGAGGGTGAGATGATGTGAGAATTGGTAAGGTTGCATGGTGGGTGGAGGTCTGCCTTGCAGAAACAGACATGTATGAGGGCTTCAGGCTAAATACTGCTTTTCAAAGATAAACTAAACAAAAGTAACTCGTTGTCAGCAGAGTGTTTTCACATGACAACACAGTGGCCAAAAGCCTTCCAGGGGAACCTATGGTGTCAGAGGCAATTATTACTAAAATATACAACACTAGCTGTGTCTCCATCCAAGTTAAATGCTAATTTTAAGTAAACTTTTGTGTTAAAAAAAGGAAATAAAAAATTTGTGGTCCCATTATAATGCAAAAGCTATTTATTTTTCAGATTTTGCTATTTCCATCAATATTTTCTAATGCAATACCTTAAAATCCACAATAAAAAAAGGTGATGGAGGTGCGCCTACTTACTAGTGAGTTAAGTCTATCCTATCATGTTTGGCTTCTTCAAGAAATTAGCTTTGTTTTTTTCAATTTCACTAAACCAAAGCATGTAGGTTTTCATAATTTTTTATTACATAAATCCTCAAGAGACTTTTACAATAATCTTCATAATCTTAAAGCCAACTCAGTCCTTTTTTTTAGACTGACTACTATTGACTATAACTATAAAGTGTTTCTGTCTGACCATTTTTACACAAAAACGTTCCCATTGCGTCCTTACATTAAATAGCTGTCTCCAGCAGGGACAGCGTTGCATATAGTGTGCAAAAGGAATGACTGTTGGTCAAGCAGCAAGGCTTCATTGTTGCAGCTGAATGATGAAATTAATTTGATCAAAGTCATTTGAGGTGGGGGGAGGTAAACCCTAACCCTACCCACCAGCATATGGTCACCGATATGATCCAGATAAGATATGAACCTTCCTTTTACCTGCTGCTACCTCACTGCATTGGGGTCTACTTATTCACCAATTTTATGACAACTTGTATAATTTATTTCCTGTGCTTTCTGTTTTAGACACAAAGGGACATATGCACTTTCACACCTGAGCCAGAATAAAAAAGCATTCCCCTCTCAACTCGCTGTCGCTCTAATGTGGATGAAGTAGCCACTTGGTGACTTGACGACCCTCATTTCCACACTGGTGTCCGATACAGAGCTGTGGCTGATGAAATACACTAGTGCTAGATGCAATTGTGTTCCAACAGATGGTACCACCTGAAGAACAAAGGCTGTCAGTGATGAAAAGATAATGCTGCAAGGATGGACTTTACACAGTAATCTGGAAGAAGAGAAAAAAAATAAATCATTAAAGGTGAGAATATCCTGCCCCAAAGAACTAATAAATGGAGTCTCTATGTCGTCAAAACATGTTTGAACATGACAATAAAACCTTTTCTGATGTTTAAAACAATGAAATTATATGAAATGTATAACATACTTGTAATGTTATCTAGATAAATTACAGTGATACACTGCAAAAAATATCTAGAAATAAGTAAAACATTCTTAAATTGAGTGTATTTACCCTTAATTTGAGCAGATAAATAAGATTATCTACCAATGGAATGAGTATTTTTACTCTTAAAATAAGATAGTTTGATAATATGGACTTGAAATAAGACAATAACATTGTTTTTTCTTACTTTAAATAGTAAATTGTCTTGTTCCATTGGCAAAGTGTCTCACTTACCTCTTCAATTCAAGAACAAATTCACTTATTTTAAGAAAAAATTACTTATTGAGATTTCTATTTTTTGCAGTGTACTACACTGCAGCAGTTTTTTATGCTTATAAATTACAAACGTCTATAAATATAAAATATTTCATGTTCAGTTATTTTTTTTTTGTGTAAATTATATTTGATGTCTTTCTTTAAACACCCAATTTTCTGAAACGATTGTCAGATTATGCTACTGTGGTAAAAGATGCATTTCGTTTTAGGTTTTTCAAATATCTTTTCCAGAAGCATGTACGAGGTGTCTTTAATGAGAAATCCACCATTGTGTTAAGTCCATATGGTTTGTAGGTTGGAAGGCATTGGAAAGCTCCATTATGGGATGATTTGGCAAAGAAAACACCATTACCCCTGTTACCATTTGCTTCCCTTCACACTCCCATAGTTCAATGCTTTGAGTATGAGAACTGGCTAGTTTTATTTTTGTGTGCATGAGGTAACAAAGCCTTTGATGTGTATGTGTCTCTGTAAAAGGCATATGGTCACAGACATGACCATCAGCCAGCGTGGCACACATTGCTGCTTCCTCTTGGTTTCTACAGGAGAACAGCAGATGTCATGTCAACATGGATGAAGGGAAAGAACACATGCAAACAAGCCTACATGTCAGATACAAGGTTTCTAGGTTCATACCCTGACTTTCACTAACAAGTAAATGCATTCATGCATTTTACCCCTGCTCTTCAAGTCCTTTTGTATTTATGAATACTCTGCATGTTTCCTTGAATATACTTATGTTTATTGCAATTAAGATCCAATGGTTTGTCTCAGAGCTTCCAGAAAAAAAGAAAAAGAAAAAAAGTAGAAGCTCCTTCATGAAGGTCATGCAGTAGAGATTAAAGATAAACATGTTGACCTTTGTGTTATTTGTAAGGGTTCAACTTTTCAATGATGTGAATCACAGTTTTAAATATGTCAAATTAAATTAACCTGACTATTGACCCAATATTACATATTTACCGCCACAGAAGGTTTACCTGTGTTTGTGATTTTGGAACACCTGTTTTCTGGAAAATACCACAAAAATATGGAGCAATGTTGAAAATGTCCTGCTAGCCCGAAGGAGAGATCCATTAGTTCTGTGCATCAATGTACATAGTGGCACTGAAATAACAAAAACTATGTTGAGGAGATAGAAAAATCATCTTGTGCTTAGAATCCCAGAGTGAATGGTGGAAATGGGTCATCTCTCAAAATGCAGGAAAATAATTTATTCATAAAATCACAATTGTTTTTTCGAGGTATCTGCCTTTAGAAAACATTATGTTCAGTATGTGACTGAAATATATGCTATTTTTACAGCATAAGCTTAAAAAAATCCTCTTTTCCTCCAATGTAATCATTACCAAAGCACAAACCAGGAAAAACAATAATTCCAGACATAAGAAGATGGGGGCTGGGAGGTGAAACGTTGAGTGTCTGTCTCGCCTCCAATCCTTCTGGCTATACACACTTGCAGTAGAGTTCAGACAAACAAGCATTGGTTAATAGTTTATGGCTTAGTTATTAAGAAGACTGTGGCTACATCCTTGAACTTAATGCAGCCAGTGGTCATTACCTACATCCATCCAGCCACAACAGACTACTGGAGCTAAAAGCAAAGTTAAAAGTAGAGACATCCCTAAAATATGAACAATGGGTCACAAGAACCAGAAAAGGCTCAATAAAATACTTTGAAGTATGTGTTTGACAAAATACAACTATGAAAATATTCAAAGGCTATGCATAGGGAAACTATAGTAATATTTCATATAGTAAATTTAAATTTGCCTGTTAATTAAACATGCTACAAATACTTATCCAACATAGTTTCTGAAAAAAGAAGAAATGGCAAAGAACCGCTTTAAAGGCCTATAATCAATAAATCGTTGTTGAGAAAAAACAACAACAACAACTGGATAGTATTTTCCTTTTATTGCTGTATTTGCCTGCACCGTTTTGTTTTATATTCTTTTATATTGTTTTGAGCTGCTAGAAAAATGCTGTATCCTTCATCAATTCTGACAAATACAGTCTTCTGATTCTCTTATTTTGATAATAGAGTCAACAATGTGCACATCTGCAAAAAATGATCTCTTGGCCATTTGCTTCTTTATTCACTCTAACTGAAAGGCTCTTTTTTTACCCTAGCCCTGCACAGAGGGCCGGCTGTTATGGTTCAGTGGAATTTCAGAGACAGGAGGGCTGTCCAACAGCTGCTAATGCCAAAAACACTCTAGAAGGGCTGCTGTAAGCCCAGCAACCGCACTCTGTGCCATGGCAAGAGCCGAACACAGAGACAAAAAGTGTTTTGGACACATACAGGCTCACTTTGCTGTGCCAGAGCCACCCCTGGTGAGCAGCGTACATTAACTAATTGCTTAGCTCAGCTTACAAAGCCCAACAGCCTGAACGCCTGACTGGGAGAGGACTTAGGTTTAAGGTTGGAGAAGAAGCATTAAGGTACAACGGAGTGACAGGAATGATCACAGTGAAGTGAAAAGATGCACAACGCTGACAGAAGAGGGAGGCCGACAGACGGGTGGATGCAGAGCTTGTTTATATAGGAGTAGTATGCGACTCTACCGCAGTTTTAGGACTAAGGCTTTCAGTGGCAGGACAAAAGGACAGGCCCTGAGGCAGTGTGTACGTGCATGTATACACATTATTCAGTGTTTAGAATATGGAACAATGGGTGACTAGCGTATGGAAGGACTGGGATTATAGGTCAGGGAAAAGAGGAGAAAAGACATTGGATTGGGATTAAGGAGACAGAAATGATTAAGAAAATACACAATTAGATGAGAGTCCAACATAACACTGGAACAGACTCAAAGAAGATATGTTGATACCAAGACAAAAGCAGATCAACTGTTGTTTTAGGTATTTTCTAGCACAGACGGAAGTCTGAGAACACAGTAAAGAAGGAAAATGTGCTGGTAATAAATCCACAATAAACCGAATAGCTTTGGAAACACAAAAACTCTAAGGTCTGCTGATGTCATGTCCAAGCATGCTAGTTTTGGTTGGTTATGCTGAGGTTTCCATAAAACCAGGGCGTGGTTTCAAGCTTTTCCACCTTGAGAGCAGGTTTCAAATATTGTGGATTTTTACATCTGGACGAGATCCAACCCTCTATCCAACCATAGGGATGATGCCAGCATCTAGATGAAAATGTAAACCAGCATACTGGTCAAACATGAAACCAAATCCACAGATTCTGCTTGACTGTAACAAACTGTTTATATCAATGCATCGAGAAAAAGATGTTTAAAAAAAGAATTATGTACATTAGTGATATTGTTGCCAGGGTAATCCAAACATTCCTCAGTGGAGATTGGTTTGCTATGTCAGCCTGTCGAGGCTATGGATGGCATCATCTCCATTCCTTAGATAGGGAGATAGAAGAATAAGATTACAGAGATTACATTCTTGGTCAGAATTGCACAGATCCCAATGAAAGTTGTCTTTCTTATGTAGTGCTTTGCTTTAGACTGGTAGAGCTGTAATTTTCACTTTATGTCGCTCTCTAGCCACATTAACTTAGATTTGGTCCATGACGACAAATCAGGGAATACAAATTCTCACAAGCACATAGAGCTTGTGTCCAACTAGTGTATATTTAGGGATGTATCCTACGTGTATACCTTAAACTCTAACGCTATGTCTTTTTAAGTGTGTTTCTTTGGGGAGTGCATTGTGCACTTCCTTCGATTCTCTTCAATGATCCGTTTTCCTGCCAAAGCTCACAACAGAAAAAGGTCATGTTACCATCGAGGCACAGTGTCCAGTCTGGGCAGACACGTAAATCTTGTTTTTTAATCCCCTTTTAGCTTACAGGGCCCACCTGTTCAGTCACATCTGCATCGTCAACACTTAGTGTCAAACAAGCATCTGTGGGAAACGAGCTTCATATGCTACACATATATTTTCTGCTGTTGGTTTTCTTGTTTTAAGTGTATGTTTATAATCGTTTTTGCAGTCTTTTGTTTTAAAGTATGAGATTTCTTTACACTTTAAGATGTAGAACTGTAATCAGCAATCCATTGTGTAAAAGCAATGAAAAGACAGTCAGCAGTTTTGCTAGCAGTTGAAAAATATTTGACTAAGAAAGAACTTTTATTTTCTGTAATAAGTACCAAAAATACTGATCCCTAATTCATGACCAAAGATTAGTCAATATACAAGAGAAAAGGTAATTTGAGAGCTTCTATTTTTTTGTCAGCTCTATTGCTTCTCATGCTTCGGCCTCATAAAAGGTATCTATGCGATCAAACACCTTATCTCGAGGCAAAGTCTGTTAACGAGAAGTTGGCAGCTTACTCCTTTTTTAAATTGAAAATCACAGCCCTGTACATAGACTTAATTTTAGGGGGGAAAACTTCACACACTAGCTGTTAGGTAGTTTTACCTAAAGGCTTCCAACTTCACACAGAAGGAGTTTGGTTGGGTTTGCATCAAAATTAGATTTTTCTTCCATGTTTGAATTTAAACTTCATCTTCAGTCTTTTCTTTGATACATACTAAGCCAAATATTATTTACAATCTGGTTAGAGTGAGGAATAAAATTTTCCAGATCTCAGAAAAGACAAAGATGACCTTATAGAATAAATGTCAGTTTTTTTATTTCTTTATAATCAAAATCTATGAGCGACCCGGTAAAAAGCACGGCTCTGTTTTTAACCCAACAGCAAGACTTATAAGTTCTTATGCATCTGAAAAAGACAGCAGTTTACTTTTCTCTTCTCCCTCTCTGCTTTATAAACAATGAGAAAACATGTTTTATGACCTTACAGACTAATTAGGCCTCTAACGCTGTAATTATTCTGCCTGTTTGCAGTTGGATTTGCAATGATGCTGGTTTCTTCCTCTAAAATTAGCTCGTTACAATAGATGGTAACTGGATTTGGAATCAAAGAAAAATCAAGTAAGGAAAATAAAAACCATGCAAATGGTGTATAGGTAGTTAATACATACACTAAACAGATAAATGGTTTATTTAAAAATATTTCCTCCCTCCTATAAAAACAAACTCAAAACCATCATTTGAGGTTATTATTTTGTGGTAACGAAAGTTTACTGTCGGGAAAAATATGAAGGAATTTAAAGAGAGTTTTTACTTTTACAGGAAAGGAAATGTTCTTCCTGAATGCAAGGAAAGCTACAGTGACCTCACCCAAAAGTAACATGTTAGATTTCACAAACGCTTGTGTGCGCAGACAGAACTTCTCATTCTCCTCTCTTCCTCGGGTTATTTACCTTTATTTCACGGAGTACCCTGCCTAGCTCTCAGAACTGATATGTGGTGTTTATATCACACCGCGGCGAAAAAGGTTGTAAAGAAATAAAATGGAAAAAATCCCGGTCTAAGTGAGCCCTGCCTCTCTACTATATCAGAGCTGTCTCCCTATTCTACTCTGATAATAAAGAAAATTTCTCCCACAACTATCGAGAAATGAAATTGGGGAAATAAATCTGAGTATTTTGCAATAAACAAAATATCAGCCTTTAGTGTCAGTAGGATATGACTAAACTCAAGTCACGTCTTTTGCTGCTGAGTAACACAGCATGACATGAAACTGGATGTGAAAATGGCTGTCATGACAACAAACAACTAAAAAAAGGCCAGTGAGCACAAGTTATGGGGTAGGTTTTCATTTTGTTGCTTTAAAATAGTTAAATTCTATGAAAAGAAAATAACAATTCCCTAATTTAAAAATTTCCTTTTTAGTTTATTTTGCTCCAAAGACCAATTCAACATCCCTCTAATCAAAATACACGTAAGAATAAATATTTAACAACAATATTGACATCTGTTAATCTAGAAAAAAAATAAATAAATAATATATATATATATATATATATATATATATATATATATATATATATATATATATATATATATATATATATATATATATATATATATATACACTATATTGCCAAAAGTATTTGCTCACCCATCCAAATTATTGGAATCAGGTGTTCCAATCACTTCCATGGCCACAGGTGTATAAATTCAAGCACCTAGGCATGCAGACTGTTTTTACAAACATTTGTGAAAGAATGGGTCGCTCTCAGGAGCTCAGTGAATTCCAGCGTGGAACTGTGATAGGATGCCACCTGTGCAACAAATCCAGTCGTGAAATTTCCTCGCTCCTAAATATTCCACAGTCAACTGTCAGCTGTATTATAAGAAAATGGAAGTGTTTGGGAACGACAGCAACTCAGCCACGAAGTGGTAGGCCACGTAAACTGACGGAGCGGGGTCAGCGGATGCTGACGCGCATAGTGCGAAGAGGTCGCCAACTTTCTGCAGAGTCAATCACTACAGACCTCCAAACTTCATGTAGCTCAAGAACAGTGCGCAGAGAGCTTCATGGAATGGGTTTCCATGGGCGAGCAGCTGCATCCAAGCCATACATCACCAAGTGCAATGCAAAGCGTCGGATGCGGTGGTGTAAAGCACGCCGCCACTGGACTCTAGAGCAGTGGAGACGCGTTCTCTGGAGTGACGAATCGCGCTTCTCCATCTGGCAATCTGATGGACGGGTCTGGGTTTGGCGGTTGCCAGGAGAACGGTACTTGTCTGACTGCATTGTGCCAAGTGTAAAGTTTGGTGGAGGGGGGATTATGGTGTGGGGTTGTTTTTCAGGAGCTGGGCTTGGCCCCTTAGTTCCAAGGAAAGGAACTCTGAATGCTTCAGCATACCAAGACATTTTGGACAATTCCATGCTCCCAACTTTGTGGGAACAGTTTGGAGCTGGCCCCTTCCTCTTCCAACATGACTGTGCACCAGTGCACAAAGCAAGGTCCATAAAGACATGGATGACAGAGTCTGGTGTGGATGAACTTGACTGGCCTGCACAGAGTCCTGACCTCAACCCGATAGAACACCTTTGGGATGAATTAGAGCGGAGACTGAGAGCCAGGCCTTCTCGTCCAACATCAGTGTGCGACCTCACAAATGCGCTTCTGGAAGAATGGTCAAAAATTCCCATAAACACACTCCTAAACCTTGTGGACAGCCTTCCCAGAAGAGTTGAAGCTGTTCTAGCTGCAAAGGGTGGACCGACGTCATATTGAACCCTATGGATTAGGAACGGGATGTCACTTAAGCTCATATGTGAGTCAAGGCAGGTGAGCAAATACTTTTGGCAATATAGTGTATATATATCCATGGAACTCCAGTCAGTGCCATTATCTACATGAGAAGAAAACATAAAAATGTGGTGTACCTTCTCAGGAGTGACCAGCAAACCAAAATTACTCTTGAAGCACATCAACCAACCAGGAGATTAAACAAAGAACAAAAAAACAACAACATCTAAAGCACTGCAGAACTTACCTGGCTTAGTTAAAGTCAGAGTTTAAAATTGAACAATATGAAACAGACTGAGGATAAAGAGAAGACATGGAGTTTTTTTTGTTGTTGTTTTTTTTCTGACATCAAAATGTATTTATAAACTTATATATTTAAGTGATTTATAAAAGGAAAAACAGAAGAAATATGTTAAAATTATAAATCCGTACAGGCACAGAAAGTCATTACAGAAACAGAAAAGAAAAATTTTATTAATTCTAAATTGTACAAAAACATATTAAATATGACTCAATATCTTTAGATTATTAGTCTGTAAACTTTAAGCATTTGTGTCCCCCTGATTATATTTAAGTGTGTCTTATATTTAATTTCACACCATTTACTTTTAACTTAATTTCACTTCCTCTGTGGTCACATGAAAACAGTACCAAACTTTCCTAACATTTAGCTTTAATCAAGGGTCACTTTTGTATAGGCCGCAGCCTTTGCTGTGGGATCAACGTGACCTTTCTGAGGCCAAAAGCCGTTACCTTTGCATATGTCATTCCTGAGATGATTAGATGTGTTTGAGAGCTTTTGTTTTGAATGTGAGGAGTGAGAATCACTCTTCTCACTTTGTCTCACGTGCAGATGTCTGAACAAAACTTTCTAAAGGTGCTTTTGGGGCCGCTGAGGCCAAAATAGAGAACAAAGCGATGAAAGACGTTTATGTGAGGATGGAAAGATACTGGAAGCTCAACGTCTCCAACAGCTGAGGGTGTTTGGGTAATGGGAGATGCTATCAGCTTTCCAACTCAGCAGTTTGAAGTCAACAGGTGACGGCTACGCCTAAAATTCTTCCCTGACTGCTTTTTTTCCTACACAAAGCTTTATACAAGTTTATCAGACTAAGGGAACAATATGAAGGTTAAGAAGCAGGCAGAAGGAGTTAAAGTTTAATTTACAGGAACATTTTAGAAAATGTTAGCCTTTTCTGTTCAATGGGAGCTGATTAAGGCACAAAAGCAAGAGTGCATAAAAGGAAGGTAAACAGAGGAGCTAAAGTTGAGGGTAGATGGGGGTTGTTGTTGTTGAAATGCAAGATGGGTGTCTATGCTTCATTGTCTGCCCCATCTGTCTGGCTTTATCTCCTGCCTCCCACCCCCGCTGGCCTCACCATCTCCACCCCCCTTCCCTCCCCCTGTCAGCTGCCACCCTTCTTTGTGCTGTGGTCACTCCCTCCCTGCAGGCTGGCAGACAACCAGGAAGCCTCCACCCACAGCAACCGGTGGCATTGTTCACATATATGAGCACAGTTGTTTGCTCTTGGGTTATGCGCACACAGACCGTAGCATCTGCTGGCACTGGAGCATAACCATAAATAATTTGCCTGCTTGTGGTTTGATCTTAATGTATAATGAAAATCAGAGACAGTGTAACAAACAGCTTTAATCAGGATTTGTTACTATCAAGTTTACAAAATGAAAACTGGTTAGGCTGCAAAATGAATCAGTTCCTTTGTTCTCAGACAGCTTTCGAAGTAAGAGTAGATCATCTTGAATAGTTTTAGACTAAATACATGCATTAAGTTGATCTAATAGATCCACAAATAAATGCAAGTGTTAGTTTGCTGCATATGAGACAGACAGACTTTTATTTTGACCTTTAACCTGTTAACTAATGTGGGATAGAAGAGTAAACAAGACTGGCCAAATTCAAGATGTCTGTTAATGTATATATATAATGAGAGCTGCTACCATAGAAAAATTGTATTAAAAAAGAGAAAAAAAACAAAACTAAATTAAAAAAATCTATATTAATGTAAATGTTATTCACCAAAATGTTTTCAGAATGATTATTGAAGTAAATTTCTCCATTGTGAGATCAATAAAGTAAATTAATCAATCTCTGAAAAGGCGCATAGGGTCCACATTTCTCCAAAATCAGGCCCTTGGTGTAGCTTAGACAGTAACAGTAAATATGACCAAGTAAGACATAGAACAACTGAGGTTTATTTGGGATAGTAATAATAAGCATATCCATGCCTTTCAAAATGCCTATTTGGCATGGATTTTTATAGAGTAAAGCAAGTAACATTCCACGGAACATAATAATCTACTTATATTATTCCAGTTTTCTCCCTAAAAGATTTTAAAATGTGTCTCTATTGATTCTAAGAAATTATTTCTCTTATTCTGGTATGTTTCTCTGGTCTCTTATTCTTACAAACACCACAGAAAACTGAGGATAAAACCTGGTTGCTTAGAGTTTTTATTCTCTACCAGAGCAATAAAACCGCTCTATCAACACTTTAGATGCTCCATTCCCATGTAGAACGCCCACACCCATTCATAGAGCATTTAAAGATAACTCCTTAGCACAGCTGGGCTGCAACAAAGGAAGATAAACATACTTGGACTCCACTGCAGATATGTCTTTCTTGAGGGGTGTTGACGAGGTAGAAGAAGGTTTATTGTTTTCTTTCAGACAGGTGTTACTGACTTAGTGTCAGACGTCCTTTGTTCGGCTACAGTACTGGATGTAGTAAAATGAAAATATACCCTTTTTTCAGAGCTTAACTCAAGACTCCTTCAAAAATCAAAGAAGCCCAGATAGGTTTCTATGGTTTCCAGGAGAAAATCAAACACACATCCATGCGTGTCTCAAATGTGATACTTGGCAGATGCAAAGACTCTGTTTTAGTCATAACCCTATTGTGAAATAGTACATCCAATAAACATTAGTAGACAATCCTGTTCCCAGCTAGATTGTTTCTGTTCCTGAGCGACAGGCACAGCTGCAGCCAAATATAATCATTTCTGTTCTGCTTCCGAACATAACAATGACCCATACATAACTGACAGTTTCACATTTATTATTGATAAGAAAATAGATTTAAAACCAGATCAGCTCATTGAAACAGCTTTAGCTATCCCTTCTTAAACACAGAAAGAAGTGGTATGATGATTTATTACTTTGTACTGATGTTTTTTCCTTCAGTGTAAGGTTAGAGGTGTGGCCAGAGTGTCGTCTCTCACATTACCCGTATAGATAAAAACATCTTAAACTGGTTTGCATATATGGTTGCTCCACAAGCTGAATTAAGGTATAAAATATATCCCAACACTATGATAAAAACTAATGCAAAAATCATTTTGTCAAAGAATCTCCTGTTTAGAAGGATTGTCTGCAGTGGAGCAGTGAAAAACAACTTGTGAGGCATTTAAAACCAGTTTTAAGGCAGGCATTATGCTAATGTATCTAAGATGACTAACCCAGGGAAAGCTTCTGAAGGTTTACAGTTACAAGTCCCAATTTTTCACTCCATAATGTAGCTATTGTCTTCAATATAAAGCATGTTTTCTTAGTACATTAAGCCAAACAACAGTAATGAAAATGGAAAATCAGTTGAAATCCATATGTTTGCCTTTCTTTTTAAAAAATATTTCCTTTCTCATATAAGAAAGGAAAGCTTTTCATTAAAAAAGGAATATTTCTACTGGCACAAACAATTCCAAAGTGAAATTGCTCTCAGAAAGTTTTTATATGTGTTCCATGAAAATCCTGGCAGCACCAGTGGAAACATGCAAGGAAATGATTTCTAACAGAAAGCAATTGGTTATAGTTTCCAAGGGTAGCTACTTTCCAAATATGTTTTGAGAAATGCAGCAGGTAATTCTTCACAACAACCAAAAAGGAAATGGGCTGATTATTCCTCATTTAGGCACACAAACCTCTGCCCTGTCCTGCTCTCTATATCAAGTTTTTATTTAATGATTAGCTCCTTCAAATATAATGTCGATACTAGCTAGTTTCCCTGTGCTAAAGGAAAAGATTCCCACATAATCATCCTGCCACCACCATGTTTCACAGAGGGAAAGTATATACCATAACTACAGCTTTGTAGTTATGGTATATACTCTTTAAATTTTCCGGTGATGCATTGAGCAATCTGCTGTGAGATAGTTAAAGCTTTAGAGGCTGTTTATAACTTAGCCTTGCTTCTACCTTATCCTTTAAGTGTGTTACATCCCACAGTTTCCTGATTTCAATTTTTAATAAAACAGAAAATAGAGCATTGTGCATTTTGGTCTTGGTCCATAAAATTATATGTTACATTTTAAAGATCAAACACAGAATAAAGATAAAACTTCATTCTGCCTGAATACTCTAGTTCATACAAACACATCTGACAGCTGATTCAGTAATACTTAAAAGAGGACTGTCCTCCCACCCATTCTATGATTTAATGCAATTGAAAACTAGGCCAAACATATGCAGCCACAGATACTAAAGGCTTTCATGTTCCATCATGAAGCAGTGACTTTCTGCTTCTGGAAATGGAAATAAACAACAATAAATAGGAGCGATAATCCAACCATTTAGACTTTGCGCTTAATATGTTTTAAGATTTTGGTGGGATTGTTCTTATTGATGATTTAGATTCCTAATGCAGAAAGTATGTTTGTTGACTTCTCTCTTTTTGGTCATTTTGTGCATCTTTGTGTTTTTCATAAAAGGGTTTTGGCAGAAAAAAGGAACCATATAAAATAATGGAAATAAGACCAAAATGACTGAAGAAAGCAAAGACAAAGATTTCACCCTACCACTCATGTCTATATTATCAGGCCTACAGGTTTTTATTAAACTCTATTCCAGTTGTTTTCAGCCACGGGATCTCTCTTTGGTTAAAAACCAAACCCAGCAGCGGCAGTGAATTTCTAAAAAGCCAAAAGCTGGGGGGCGTAATAAAAAAAGGATAAAAAAAGAGAAAGCTTTAAGAGAAACAACTTCACAGTGAGGGGGGAGGATGAAGAGAAGGAAAGAGGATGGTATAGCAGATGTTTTCCTCATGAAAGCTATTACAAGGCCAACGCCTCTTTCCACACATGCTTATCATGTGTTTATAGATTAACTCTGGAATGGGCACACTCTGTCTGTTCCACTACCTGGCAAAGATATTTTAAAAAGGCCTGTCTGTTATGGTTCTCCAGTTCTGGACTTCTTTTTGAGTTTCTTTTTGAGTTTTCAGTTACTTATGTCATTTTACTTTGTTGGTCATTTTTTTATTTTCCATTTTGTGTTATATATAAGCTGTGTTTCCTTCTTTGAGTTACTCTCTGTTTCCCCCTTGTGCCAGTCTTGTGCCAGTCTCCTTTCCCCTAGCTCCCTTCTAGTTACTTCTATCCACACCTGCTCCATATCAGCTGATCACCCTAGTCTTTGTTCTGTCTCCCATTTATACACCTCCTGTGGAGTTTGTTTTTTTGTTCCCGGACTTGTGTTTCTGTTAATGTCTCTATCAAAATAAATCTGCAAGAAGTTATCTCTGCCTCCTCATCTCTGCATTTGGGTCCTCAACCAACTTCTACCCAACCTTGACAGTGTTAGTCAGTTAAAGACTTTCTTTCAATTCTAATATGCTTCTGTAGCTTGCCTTGTATATCTGCATACAAAAATGCAATCTATATGTCCCTGTTAAATATGTAAATAATCATATAATTCAAATTTAAATGAACAAACTTGCAAACATATTAAAGGTATAGTGCAGGATTTTCATGAATTAAAAAAAAGACCCGCCCTCTCCACTTGCACATGCACACAAAAAATGTACATGCACAACCTGTTCCCTCCTGAGAGGGAACGCCTAATAAACATGTGTCAGAGCATGCACAAGCCCATTTATCCACATGCATGCTCTTTTTAAAAGTACAAGCTTACTCCCAAAAGAAGATTTGCAATTTTTCCACTTGGTTAGATTTACCACACATAAATGTAAATGGAGATGAGCAAGTAGGATGTCCTTAAGTAAACATATCACCAGAATGATTGACAATTGTACCACTTATTTTGATAGTCCACCCGGAAAAAGAAAATCCTTCACTATACCTTTAACATGCCTTAAACTTATAAAGACTTAATGACATTACAAAAACAAACCACTTAGTATTCCCACAGTCTAATGCTGCTACCTCCATGTTTCATTGTTGGTAATGTAGGTTTGAAAGTTCATTAAGCTTAGAATCTTATTGTTTGTGGTTTACTCCCTTTTACACAGCTCTATGATTTCCAAATTTATAGTAGCTTTGCTTTGGCCACCCTTCTTTTTCACAGATGTTTATTAAGAGGCACCATAAGAGGCTAAATACAAATACGGTGGACATTTTTCATATTTCCATTTGTATAACATTTATAAATCAAGTAAATTTTTTCTTCCACTGCACAAATCTGCTCTACATTGTGTTGTTCTATCATATATGCTCCTACTCTACACATGGCTGTAACATGGCCAAGCAGGGGGAAAACTCTAAAGTTTGCAAATAACTGTTTTTGTCTTAAATCATCCTCTACATGTGCTGCTGACTTGAGTATGTGCTCGCCTACATGTATCATCACCATGACTTTATTTACAGTATTAGCAGGGAACACTGCGTCTCGCTCTGCCTTAAAGGAGTACTTTAGAAAAGGAGTGTGGGTGCACTGTATAAGCCTTCCTGCCCTAGACACAAGTAGGCCAAAAGAGAGTGCACTGCAGGCTGGAATGTGTGGCATGGGTCCATCTCATCTCAGCCAAGCAACATAATCCTACTAGAACAGATCTAAATGCAGCAAGAGGAGTGGTTCAGGAACAGACCATCCTGGCAGATGGAAACACCATGCCTGACTGTCCTCAGTAATGTATACATTCCTATAAGAAACAGGAACTAAGTTTTCTCTGGAAGGAACCAAAATTAACTTGACCTAAAATGCCAAACATTGCAACACATCTTGAGACTGAGAAGTACTTCTATATTAATAAACACGTCTCCTCTAAAGCTCTTTCAATTCCTCTTTTTGATTTCTTGTTTACAGGTGAGTTGCAAGTATGATTGCAGTTAAGCTAAGATTCACCCATCCAAACTTGTTTATCTGTAATTTCATTTCTGTGTCAACGCTATCTGGAACACAAGAACAACCGTACCCTGCATCTGTACATCATATGCATAGTTTATGTTGGGGGTTTTTAAGCACTGGATATAATTTTAAGATTATTTTTGGCCAACATAAAAAAGCCCTGGAATTACAAAATAAAATCACAAACCTTTTTAAACACCTTTTTCAAATCTCATTACTATCTTTGGCTAATTGGGTAAATCATATCTTTTTTATTCAATTAGATTTTTATAGTATAACAAAAACTTTTCTTAAATGTGGATAATTGCTGATCTATGTACTAGTGAAGCTTTCTAAACACAACATTTCATTTTGTTTTAAAAACATCTATCAGGACCTTTTGAGAATTCTTGCACATATAATATTTGAAATCAAAGGCAAACCTTTTCCAAATGATCTAAGTTGTTTCTAGAACACATTTAGAAGGCCAATTGGTTTAATGTTTGATGCTTTGGGGCTAAATTAGAGCATTGGACATGTTAAAGCTAACTTCCTATCCTATCCTACTGCTTGGGGGAGTGTTGGCCTAGTGGTTGGAACAGTGCACTTGTACCGTGAAAAGGTTGCAACTATCTGGTTCAATCCCCACAGCCTGCACTCTCGGTCTCTGAGCAAGACCCTTAACCTACAATTGCTCCCCGGGCGCCTCACAATGGCAGCCCACTGCTGCCCATAGGGATGGGTTAAATGTAGAGGTGAATTTCTCCAAACTGAGATTGATAAAGTTCAATTATTATTATGACATCAATGACAAACAATATAATGAGAGAAAAAAAAAGAATTGAACTCAGAAATGATATTACTAATACTTCAGTAATATGTGGTTGAGTCCTATTTTACCTCCTCCCCCAAAACTCAACAATATTAACCATATCTCTGTATCATTGTTGCCCTGGAAGTACTGCCTCAAACTAGTTTTATAAAAATAAAGTGTTATTCAATCTTTGCACTGAAACCTCACATATAAAGGTGTGTAAGCAAGACGGGGAATCTAAAGAAAGGGATTGGCTACTGCTGAAACATCTACGAGCTGAAGTGTGTAAGATAACACATGCTGTGACCTACTCCAGACAGTTCTAGAAATAACATCAGGGTATATTTGGAAAACAAGTATGCAGCTAGTTTTACACATGCAAGCTATATAAAGTTTAGACCCCCTCTGAGTTTATCTCTTTTAAACTTTTATTGCTCTGTTATATTTCTTTTTTTATCTTATATCATTGTTTCTGATTTAATTTGATTTCTGTTACCATTATCTGTTCTTTAAAGTTAATTTAAATTATTCAGTATTCAGATTTATGTAAAAGCGTTTTTTATTTAGTTGCAAAGCTTCAGATTTAAATAGCAGACAAGCATGAACTGAGTTAATAAAAAGAACAGCTTTTAAGTTTCAAAACCTGCCTAAAATCCAAAAACTTTCTAGCTTTTTAACATTTTAACCTAATGCCATTAAGATTTTATGTAATAGAACAACACCAACATGCACCTAATTGTGAAACAGAGGATAAATTGTGTCAAAATTGAATAAAAGTTGCAAAATGTGTTTTAATTCTTTTACTTTTACACTCTAAATCACATTCCTGTTTGTGGTTTTATCCCATTTGAGACATAAAACTAACACAGCGCATTAAACTATACATGGCAATGGTTGGGACGCTCTTTTTTGATCAGTTAGTGGTTCTAACTGGATAAAATGTTAATGTAAAGATGTATCAATATTTTTTTAGGTTATAAAGGACATTTACAAACTTGTGTAAAAACATAGAGCTTCAATTTTAGCCTCATACACCCATAATGTGATTAATCGCAGTTATTTCTCCAGTTACCAGTTTTCTATCTGTCTAGTGCATTGCAGCTAATGTTTAACTTACAGGTCCCACAGCAAAATTAGTCTGTTTCTGTTATTCATTAAGCTCCCTGTCTTACTGTATGTAGGTCAGGGCTTTTTTTTCTCTGCCACATCTAACAGTCAAAGAAGCCCTGATTTCAGAGACACAAATATCATTACTTTGAATTACTTAAATGAAAGAAATGTAGTATTAAACTTTAACCAAAGAAAGGTGCTGATTGCTAAGTTATCATATCAGTACGTTTACGTAAGCAGTAATTCCATCTGCTGATGTGTTTGATATCTTTAGCCGTATTTGTTGTTTTTAAGACAGAGATGCAAGGCCGAGTGAGAAAATGACTGTGTTTCAGAGCCGTTGTGCGTGATCACAAGATTTGTGCATATCTACGTTTAGTTCCCTTTTTTTTTTGTTGGGTACAGGTTGTTCTGCAGATCTCACGCCTGCGTGCTTTCCCTAACATGTGGATGATACTTTCAGTTATATTTCGACTGCGGGTGTTTTGAAGCCGTTTGTGTACGTCCTCACCCAGCTGTCTTCACAGAAGACAGGAAGAGGAGCCACAGATCTTCTTGTCAGCTGTATCTGCTTGCTTGTATATGACTCTAGACCTATTTTCTAGCCTAGTTACCAAATTTTATTTTTTTTCTTTGAATGTTTTAATTTCATGAATCCTTTATTTTTGCTTTTTAGATGTGTCTCCTTTTTAAAACCTATTTCCCTCATTAGTCATCACCTCAGCAAGCTCATTTAAAGTGTCTATTTCTCATTTTTGCTTCTACTTAGTAAAACTTCATCAAAGACAAACAGGAAACAGCTGAGGTTCTGTGCTCGCTCTTCTTTTCTTCCTGTCGGTTTCGCTGAAACCTGACTTAAAGCACCTGAATGGAAAGCTGTGTCTTCGCTGGTAAAACAGTCAACGAGATCAGTGGCTTGATCATGTGGTTCGAGGTTTACAGGCAGAACCATGTTTACAAGCAAAGGAGGCTTTAAATGAGCACGTGGCTCCAAAACTAAATTCATTTTCAGGTCGCTGTCACTGTCATTATGATACTGTGCTAAAGCCTTTTTGAAAAATTCCCTCATTAAAACCATTTTGTGAATTCTATTGTAATTGTTTGTGATTGAAAAAATCACCTCCTCCTTTACTACAAGTGAACATAAATTTTTAAGTTTGGTCATTTGGACACTGAACTGTCTGCAGTGTTCTTTTGTCTTCAAGATGCTGACTGTTCATAAAGCCTTGCATTACAGGTGCTGGTCATAAAATTAGAATATCATGAAAAAGTTGATTGATTTCAGTAATTCCATTTAAAAAGTGAAACTTGTATATTATATTCATACATTACATACAAACTCATATATTTCAGATGTTTATTTTGTTTAATTTTGATGATTACAAATGACAACAAATGAAAATCTCAAATTCATCATATCAGAAAATTAGAATATTGTGAAAAGGTTCAAAATTGATGGCCCCTGGTGCCACACTCTAATCAGCTAATTAACTCAAACCACCTGCAAAAGCCTTTAAATGGTCTTTCAGTCTAGTTCTATAGGCTACACAATCATGGGGAAGACTGCTGACTTGACAGTTGTCCAAAAGACGACCATCGACACCTTGCACAAGGAGGGCAAGACACAAAAGGTCATCGCTAAAGAGGCTGGCTGTTCACAGAGCTCAGTGTCCAAGCACATTAATAGAGAGGCGAAGGGAAGGAAAAGATGTGGTCGAAAAAAGTGTACAAGCAAGAGAGATAACCGCACCCTGGAGAGGATTGTGAAACAAAACCCATTCAAAAATGTGGGGGAGATTCACAAAGAGTGGACTGCAGCTGGAGTGAGTGCTTCAAGAACCACCACACACAGACGTATGAAAGACATGGGTTTCTGCTGTCGCATTCCTTGTGTCAAGCCACTCTTGAACCACAGACAGCGTCAGAAGCGTCTTGCCTGGGCTAAAGAGAAACAGGACTGGACTGCTGGTGAGTGGTCCAAAGTCATGTTCTCTGATGAAAGTAAATTTTGCATTTCCTTTGGAAATCAAGGTCCCAGAGTCTGGAGGAAAAGAAGAGAGGCACTTCATCCACGTTGCTTGAAGTCCAGTGTAAAGTTTCCACAGTCAGTGATGGTTTGGGGTGCCATGTCATCTGCTGGTGTTGGTCCATTGTGTTTTCTGAGGTCCAGGGTCAACGCAGCCACATACCAGGAAGTTTTAGAGCACTTCATGCTTCCTGCAGCTGACCAACTTTTTGGAGATGCAGATTTCATTTTCCAACAGGACTTGGCACCTGCACACAGTGCCAAAGCTACCAGTACCTGGTTGAAGGACCATGGTATCCCTGTTCTTAATTGGCCAGCAAACTCTCCTGACCTTAACCCCATAGAAAATCTATGGGGTATTGTGAAGAAGAAGATGCAATACACCAGACCCAACAATTCAGAAGAGCTAAAAGCCACTATTAGAGCAACCTGGGCTATCATAACACCTGAGCAGTGCCACAGACTGATCGACTCCATGCCACGCCGCATTGCTGCAGTAATACAGGCCAAAGGAGGCCCAACTAAATACTGAGTGCTGTACATGCTCATACTTTTCATGTTCATACTTTTCAGTTGGCCAACATTTCTATAAATCCTTTGTTTTTATTGGTCTTCAGTAATATTCTAATTTTCTGATATGATGAATTTGAGATTTTCCTTTGTTGTCATTTGTAATCATCAAAATTAAACAAAATAAACATCTGAAATATATGAGTTTGTATGTAATGTATGAATATAATATACAAGTTTCACTTTTTAAATGGAATTACTGAAATCAATCTACTTTTTCATGATATTCTAATTTTATGACCAGCACCTGTATCATTCTTTAAGTTTTTAAGAAAATAGAAAACCATTTATAATAGATTTTAGTTCCCAAGCGGCCACTTCTTTGTGCTGTTCTATCACATAAAAGGTAATTAAGCTGAATTAAGGTTTGTGGTTATAACATGACTAACTCTATTAAAGGTTCAAGGCAGTGGATCTGCAGTCTGTGATGCAGCTTGAAGAAAAAACAGTCCTTTGAGGGAAGTGGATGAATTTGAGAATGTGTGCCTTATGAAATGGCTGCCATCACAACAGCTCTGCTTAGGGGATTTTTCTGCGACAGTCAGCATAAAGGCAATGACCAATGATGCAAGTGACCTTCAATCCGAGCCAGTTCTGCTTATTGAAGTGACACATCCTACCCGCTGTGGTTGTCTATAAAAGTGAATGGTCTGCACTTAAAAGAGCCTTTGATTGGTAATAAGACCTTTGTATTTTTGGTATCGAGGTTTCAGACCAAGCACAGTGTGTTTAGGTGAGTGTGTGCACCTTCAAACAATGTGTGTGTGGTCGAGTTTCATGGAGACTGGGCCTCTTGCTGGGCCTTGAAGCCAGACTATATTTAGGTAGTGGGTTTTCTTCCCCTCTCTCTCCTTGAGTGGGTTTAGAGTGTTGCTTACTGATTGGGAGAGGCTGACCACAGGAATATGCATGCTGCATGACTTTCAGATAACCATATGTGGAAGAAAACAAACGGATGAGGACAGCAGTGATGGTTTGTCTGTTTGATTATCGTTTCAAAGCAAAGCATGCTGGTACCACTGTTGGTGGGCAGATACATAATGTGGGACAGACTCCCAAAAACACAAACAGTAAATGGTTACTGGTTGCTCTTATAGTACATCAGTAAGTATTGTGTCAGTTTTGCTTTGGCCAAAGCAGTGTTGCTGTTCTCTACTGTAATTCTACATATCAATTATTTTCTATAAAATGTTAAGACTTTCCATTCTGTATAATTTTGAAGCTACTTAGATGGGGGGAAAAAAGGTGGACTTAAAAACAAGGTGATTCTGAAATCAAACTAAGAGGCTGTAAAAGATTTGAAACTGGACCAGAAGTTCACTAGTTTACAGAATAACAGGCCTAAATGCATAGTCAAAGTTATGATGAAATGGTTTAAAGCAAATCATATTTAAACATCAGAAGGGGTGCATTTTGAACTCCACAATGTAGGTCCAATGAAAGTTATGCTGACTTAAAGGTAATAAAAGATGCTTCTTTAAGCTCTCCAAAGTCAACTATAATCATAGTTGATCATAATTGCCAAAGGCAATAGAATGAAAAAATACCTTTGGCACAACTTTTTTATGAAATAACCAATCCCAATTTCCAATCCCAAAGAAAGACACTTGCCTCTTCCCTTGTGGCTGCTGCCCATTTAATGACATCGCTGTACCATGCCACCTCAAGCCATTACATATTTTTAAGGAAGGCTGAACAAAATCCAAGACTTCTTACAGCTGAAAAGCCCTTTTTTCGTGACTTGACATCTGCTAAAAAGAGAGATGTTTGAACACTTTGCAGATTTGTTCTTAAAAGAGCATCTCTGAGCAGAAATGATCATGCTCCACCTCACAAAGAAATACTGCTTTAGGCAGGATTTCAATTAGGGAATAAAATTATAACATAATAAAAACCTAATTGAAAATGTGATTTTACCTAATAGCTGACTGGGATTAAGTTATATCACATAAAATAAAATTTAAGCATCTTATTATATGTGCAAATCTGGTAGAAGCAAGACCCAAAAGGTGGATTAAAAGGTTTACTAAGAAATTTTGGGAGTCTGAATAATGATGCATAATGCAGCGAAATGTTCCAGGGGTATGAATAAATTTGTAAGATAACACCTGTTTGGTACTTTTAGGTGCTGAAGGATTAGGTTCCTTTACCAAACGGTTATTTCATGAAATTTTTCAAATTTAGGCTCAGTTACTTTTTGCAAGATGCAAATTAATGATTTTGAAATTGGACAAAAAGAGAAAATCTTCAATGTGTAAAAGATAGAAAAGTCTGAGAGTTCAGGGGGTACAGAGATGAAAGAAAGCAGAAGTATTAAATAATGGATTTATATTAATTGTGGAACCAAAATAACCAAAAAATATTCAATATAGCAAAATAAAGAATTTTCACAAAGCAGTTTAATGTTTAAGCACTGAAGACTTAAAAGGGCAATAATTCTACTAATTGAGTCCTTTGAACTTTTGCTTTTAAAATTTAGACTTTAAGACAGCTGTCTGCTAATGGTGACAGGTTCTATCATGACGAGTTTCACTGAAGCCCTTCACATGAGCCCAATAAGGCAGGGTGCCAGAATCTGGACTAAATTCCTAAGTTGTGCGAGTGTTAGCTGACTGGTGACGGCCCAGATAACAAGGTTTAAAGATAGATAGAGGGTAAAGCGGTGGGAAGAAAGAAGGGAGCAGATATGAGAAGGATCAAGGCTATCACTTATTTCTATGCAGACAAAGTGAAAAGGTGTGAAAAAGTAAATAGTGAATTACGGATTTTAAAAAATCTAATAAAATGAAACACTTTGCTGACCTTTACTCTCTGTTAATGTTTACACTGTTCTATGAAGATCCAGAGAAGGTCAGTGTGTAGACAGGGCTTCATAGGAAGCAAATGTCTCACCGCCCCTGCTGCTGGCAATGGTTTATTTTAATGTAAGAGCAAAATAATTGGCTACTCATGTTTATTTCTACTGAAGTCAACACTTAATATTCCAGATCTCACAGATCTGGCTGCTCAACTTTTCTTCAGGCACCTGATAACATTATTTTATTCCAAAGACCTTCATAACCTCAAAAATATAAATTAATATATTGAATATAATGTTTAAATTAAACACTGCATCAGTAAATGTCTCCATATATTTCGTATATATTTTTAGCTTTAGTGTTTGAACAGAGCAGATATTCTGCTGTTTTTGTTCTTATAGCCCAAATAGCCCAACATGCAGGATTTCATTTATCTTTTTGCCATAGGAATTGAAAAACTACAAAGTTCTTAATGTTCCAGGTCTGTTTTTTGGAGCTAGATTGTGCAACGTGGCGTACTATCCTCTTACTCATACAGTCAGACAGCTGCTGCAGCTCGGATTAGCTGTCTTTTTTCTCATTTGCTCATCTTCCTGAACTGCCTAACAGCTTTAGAGTCCCACGATCATGTTTGTTTTCTCTCCATGTGGTTCTACAAATGAAAACATGGTCTTGAGTGAAATTTCCAGTCTTTATAGTATGTTTTATTTTTTTTTATTTGGTTGTCAAATTGTTGCAAAGGTACCACCTGGGGCTTTTGCCTTGCTCTCATATGAGGTGTATGGTAAATATCATCCTTTGAATTACAGTCACTAAATATAAACAGGAAATCTAGATCTTTAGATATTCAGAAATATTGCAAAAGCCAAGTTGAGATTTTAAATTCATTTTAAAAAGCAGCACTGACCTTTTTAGGCCCATCCCATAACTTGATGCTACCACTGACATGTTACCCCATGGGGATGGGGTGTTCTGGGAAATGGGTTTTTCTTTTTAAATAAATAAAGTTTTAGGTAATCAATAAAAACCTAACATCAACAGAAATAGATAATAAATCAAAAACTCTTTTTCATACATGTATGGAAAACTACACAGACAGTATTGGGAGCAAGATGTAACCTCATAGTCTGCCATTTCTTTCAATGTATTTGTCTCACAGTTTTATTCGTCTACTCTTCAGCTGTTCAGACCCCTCCTTTTGTGAGCCCACCTGGCATTAGAGATGTAGTCTGTCCAGCAGAGTGTGCTTGTCCCCTCCGTCTCTATCATTCATTGTCCATTTTTGGACGCTACTGTGAGGGGTGGGGTTCTGTGGGGGCAAAGCAGATGTCACAGTCGAGGATGAATGGTGCCCTGAAGGGACAGAGACATAACCGGTGCAACCTTAATACCCAGGGGACCCTCAGAGACAAGCAGGCCAGGGATACGTTTCAAAGAGGAATACAGTTTGCGTTCTGTTTTTTTTTTTTTTTGAGGATTAGAAACACACTTGAAATCAAATTGTTTTTGTGTAGTTTCCACATTTTCTGCAAATATATTTGTTCCAAAAAGCTGCCGAAGATCCAACTTTACTATTTTCTTAATTTAAAAAGCTGCTAAATGTCACTGTTCCTCCCTATGCTGAGGATGCAGCTCTGCTTCTGACAAAAAAAAATAAAAAAATTAAAATGTGCAGCACCACAAATAGACACAAAACCTTCCAGAGTGGGTGCATTTGCAGTAAGCTGTGTGACTTATTCATCTCAAGCATTGCTTTTGTCCCTTAAGCAGAGGAGTATAAACACATACACACTGCAGGAGGGCTTAACCCTTCTATCTTGCTGATTATGAAGCAGGTCCCAGATGTCTGCCACCCTCTGTTAGCCCATGTACACGCTCACACTGTCACTCATCAGGGCTTTGTTCCCAGTTGGCTACATATTGCTTTTCAATTCACGTAAACATTTACACCAACTTTCAGAAAGGGCCAGGAAACACAACAAACTCTTTCTGCTTCGCAAATTATGCATTTAACCTGACTCTATTATCAGATGTATAATGCTTAATTATTCTATGAAAATCAGCCACACCTACTGGGACTTTCTGGTAAGTTGAACAATAAAGGATGAGCTCTGTTGCCATGGGAGTTAGGAGCCAGGGCAGAAAATATTACCGTAGTGTTTCATCACACTCAGCGATGTTCTTGGAGGACAATTCAGTGCCACATAAGAACCAAAACAAAGTGAATATTTAAGCAGAGTGCAATTGCAAAGGTATTTTTACCTTCTTGTTTTTATACACAGCTAAAACATTTTATGGGAATTTTATACAAAGGACCAGTACAAGGAAGTGGGCACATTTAAAGCTGCATTAACTCATACAGCATTGCCCAATCAATCCATCATTGGATTATAGAAAGGTTATGCAACAAATGCAAGGGTACTAAACCATGCAAGGCTGATAAAGGAGACTATAAAGCACAGACTGCCAGGAGATGTAAACTCTCGAGAAACTTTGGAGATCAACAGGTCAGCTGGTGACACACCACAAAGTCTAGCCTTGATGGAAGTGAAGTAAGAAGAGAGCCATTGTTAAATAAAAGCTGAAGTGTTGCCCAAATTAGAGAGAAACTGGTAGATTTAAGCTTTTTATGCATTGGATCTCTCCAAACCTCAGTTTAAGAGATATGCTGTGGAAATGCTTGAAAATAATCTGCAGCAAGACTTAAAAAGGTTCAGATGCTCTCTATTCAATATAAAAAATATTTTTGTTTTAAAATGTGCAAAGCAGTTAGAGACAACCAGCTGTTCGAAACGTAACGCAAATTGGTTCCACCAGCAACTGAGTCCTACAGGAAAGAAAATAAATGGATACCACATGTCTAAAAGCCAGAAGTCTTCAAAACTATAACTTCCAATTTTATTTCATGATACACAGTACGTTGTGTTGGGTCTATCAAAAAATGTCCAAAACATATTAAGGTTAATTATTTTATCTTTTAGAAAAGATCAGAAGGTTTGAAGTTAAAATGCGTCTGTGTGCAAGAATTAGCCAACATTAAATGATTACAATGGACTAAGACTGGATCTTTTTTTATGCATTTAAGGAGCTTTCTTTCTCATGGTTATGGATTTGAAGCCATTTTTTTCCTTTTCTCTGATGAATCATTCAGGGTGGTGCTGGAACATCTAAATAAGCCAAAACCACATTTGTGTCTTGCAATCAGAGTTCTTTAATTGTTTCCCTGATAGGATCATACTTTCATCACAAACCATGTTGGAAAGCGAGAATTTATTTTTTGCATAACTTCACAGGAAGCTAGTAGAATTATTTAAAAAGGCTAAATATTGACACACAAATATATTTAGCATTTAGTTTATTTCCTGTTATTGAGGTTGTATTGGTTTGCATGGTAAACAGAACCTGAGCAGAGTCAGGTCATCATAATCCATTCTCCAGATCTGCAGACAGACATTTCTGCATTATTGGGGTTCCTGACATTTGTAAATTTGTCCAGGAAATCAGTGACACAATTTATCACATCCTCTCGGTTTAGGCTGAAACACCAGCAACTCAGCAGTGACCATTACAATTCTATCTAAAGCAGCTTAAAACTAGTGTATTAGCTTACTAAAAGCATGCTGGATGTACCATGATCAATGCATCAATCTGAATTGCATGCACTAAGGATGTGTTGCATATTTTTAAAGAATGCAAGACTTAAAATTTAAACCAAAATGGAGCGCTCCTTGGTGAATTTCACCTTATAGGGCTCTTCAGTCTGCAGCTCAAACTTGAAGCTGATTACAAATGAGGTCACATCAGTGATTATGAATCAATTATAAAAATGCAAATATAGCTCTGAATGAATGTGTGCCTTGTTTCATAGAGCTTTTATATGTTCTACTTAAAATAACAGAAACGACAATTCTGACGGGATGTATGATGCCAAGATAGGAAATCTTTTATTACAGAGAAAAAAACAAAAAAAAAAGACTTTTCTTCCAAAATATAGAAATCTGTACAACTTCCGCACAATCAATTTACATGAACTGTACAAATTTACAGCAGTTCATCGCAACATACCCAAGAAAAAGGAAACTGAACACAATATTGATGTACTGACATGAAATCACAAGATACAGCTTTTCTTGCTTGGGTAAGCTCAGATTTTTTTGTCTATTTTCTCATTTTGTATGTAAATAGGAACAAAAAAAGAAAAAAAACAGAGAAAAAAAAATCAAACAAAGAAAAAAAAAAGATAAGGATACGCCTATAGTTACAGATCATGGAAAACTAAGTTCATTTTTTTAAACCCGAAAACAACTTTGGTCCTTGCCAGCACTCCCATCACAAATGGCTTCACTTATGAAAAACTTTATCCATGTTAAAAGATGAAATACAAAAGTAAAGGAAAAGACCATCGAAAAACACTTCAAAATTGCAATTATTGGCACTTCCCATGTGTAATGTTATGCACTCTACAATTTGTTGTACAGTTACAATACATTCTATCATATGTAAAAACACCTCAAATGTGAAAGTGGCAATAATTTAGCGGATCATCAACGTTATGACAGTATGGAAAAAAACTGCTGTTCCCTTCTGGTTTCATATCTTAACATGCACAACGTTTCCATAAGAGTATTTACGAAGTGTTTGAGGCCTGAGTTTGGCAATACATTCCAGGAGAGACTCCTCGCGTCTCGGATAAAAAGAAGAAGAAAACAAAAACAAAGAGTCACAACTTCAGTTTGACATTTAGTGCATTTATGTGCTATTTTACTTCTGAATACTCAAAGCGCTCTCACAATTCTATAACCTATGTGCACACGAGAACATTGGATGCCATTAAAATTTATGAAACTTGGGAGGATGGGAGGGACTTTTTTTATGTTTTAGCTAAATAAAACCAATGTTAGAAAGTTGTCAAGATTACTAGAATAAAAGTGAATGCACATCAGAAAATGTGCAATAGTTACGGACAAAAGGAAAGGGAGACCCTAACGGTGCGACTATAAAACACATTGGAAAAAAAAGTGAGACAAGACGATCATCTTGTTTCTGAAATATAGACCAACCTCTAACATCTAGTCAGCTGACAAAAAAAACAAAACAATAAAACTGTAAAATGGAGCAGCATGATTATTAAAACAAAAACAACGGTCCACCATGGAAAGCAGAGTTAGGCTCCCATCACAGCAGGCTCCGATCTATCTTGCCAACATGGAATCACTGCTTTTCACAGATTGCTGAAGGGAATATCAGCAGAGAGCAACGGCAACTAAGGCTCGGGGGTAGAGTGAGGGAGGGAGGGTTGCAGTGCATCAAATGCTGTAGCTATATATTACCCATGATCTTCTCAGGGGCTTAGTGGAGCTTTAAACACCCCTTGGTATGGTGATGAGGAGGGAAACCAGCCTGCCGTGACAGATCTGGCCGGTGACTGAGGCCTGAGCATCACCTGAAGCCGTTCCAGCATCTGTTCCGTCATGCCGTTATCCATTTGACCTCAAGACCAATGAGTAAAGTGGGGGTACAATGACAGCTGCCACCATTTATTTTTTTCTATGAATGTAAACAAAGTTGCTACTCACTCAGTAATTAAGTGCAGCACAATCCAGTGAGATGAATGAATGGCCCAGTACCCTCAAGTTCGTCAGCTTTTAGATCCATGTCCCCTCGCATCCAACCAAATCCACCTAATGTGCGTGTGCTGGTTATTCATCACCACTGAGGGAGGGCGGAGGGCTTCTGGTCGAGGTGGGCAGATTTCAGGGGAAATTAAAATCAGAAGGAGGGGGGCTGGAGGGATTTTAGCTGCCTTGGACAAAAGAGTCTGGCCCTGGACCCCCCAGCTTCTCTCACACCTGAGCTTCCCAACCCCGGCCGTCCTTACCCTGCTCCCCCGCGATGATGAAGGGTGATATGTGTCACATTAAGTTTATCTGCATACACAGGGGTCAGCTAGCAGCATCCCAACTTGGTTTTTGTGAAACAGGAGGTCTAAGCAAAGGAGTGGCATTTTAAGGTTCAAACACGATGGCTGAGTTGGAACTGCCATAAATTGGAAAATGGACACCCCAAATGAGGGTTCAAGTAGCAAATTTAGCTTATGGTCATAAATCCCTCATAAAGGTGAGGTGTTAAAGCAGGGTACCCAATTATATTAGCCTATGCTTCCGACCTTGTGTTTTTCTTCTTTGACTCTGCAAGCAGAATCATGGTTTTGGAGAAAAGGGTGCAACGTGACTGAACTTTGGCCTAATCAGCAGTGACTTAAGGTATTAAATAGTCTTGCTACCATAACTACCCAAAATATTCTTAACCCAAGAACTACCCTGAAATGTTAATGTCTACAAAAACATGACGTTGCACTGTCCCTTACTGACACTAAAACACCAGTTTTCTGAACAACCATCTAGAACTGCCATGGCAAACGAGGCCATTAGAATGGATGGAATGGAGGCGATTTTTCTCCAAGAAGGTACACACCCCACACAATCTCACATCAAAGTGCATTCAATATCGACTTAAACTGGGCCACAAGACCATCATTTGGGTAAACAGAGCACCTCCAATGCCCCTCTTGGCTACATTTTTAATTTTGGTAATGCGTGAGATGACAAAGTGGGGCAAATATAATAACACCAGTGATGGATCCTGATTGCAAACTTCAACAACATTCATGGACTTGAGGGGGAGAGATCCCCAAAGAAGCTACACGTACATGGGTAATATGGGGCGGTTGACAGTGCAATTGGACACAATGGTATCAATGGGTGTCACAAGATGAGCAAAGACCACAATTGTTATAAAAGCCAGATGATAAAGAATGTTTTGTTGTGGTCCAAAACCTGTTTTTCTAGAAATAGAGGTGCCATTATTGATTATTTCTTTATCTTTATCTTGGGTTTGCTATTGCAGGACCTAAACCTCTACTTCCTCCGAACCCAAGCAAAAGAACCAATGACCAATTAAATGTTTAAAATTCTTGGGCAGGGGAATCTTCCCAATTTAGTCTGCTCTTGCCATAGTACCCAATAGTACCCACATGAAAGTTAGAAAGTGCAAAGTCAATGCTGATAGCCCCTTCTGAGATGGAGCAGTTTAGAATGTTAAAAGCTAAGTAAGGGGTGCTGGGTGTTTCGGAGCCATTTTCCATGGGGATGATTGCGGGGTAGGTGTTTCTTGGTTGGTTGGATGGTTTAGCTGCCCCAACAGTACGATTTTCACAAAGCCTCTTGTTAAGAAAACGGAGTGCCCAGCTGATCCAATGACAACACAACAGATGACAGCTGGCAGAGAAGGTAAAAAATATTGAACCAATAGGTTTCCATCACCTGGACGATAGGCCACATCCTCTGTTTTTTTTTCTTCTTTCACTATTTCATTTCATATTCTTAGCTTTAAAAGGGCTCACATGATCTGACCAGCCACTGTGTAACCCTGAACAAAAGTAGGCTGGGGTGACCGCACACCACTTTAACCGGACACTGTCATCATATTATTGTAGGCCTTGGAGGGGCTGTTCCTGCCCAACACCCTCATTTCCTCCTTGCAGCTGAGGCGTGCTTCCATGGAGCCGACAGACCCATGTCCGAAGGCAGAGCTTGCAGACAGGGGCATGCCGACAGGACCGGGCTGAGACTCATACAGGACGCAGATGGAGCCGTCTTCACCGATGCGGTAGGACACCTCGAAGGGGTCAACCCAGAGGGTAAGCTCGCTGGGCAGCAGTAGGTAGAGTTGCTGGATGGTAAGGCCGATGCGCTGGCCTGCCTGCCCCACCAGTGGGTCCATCTTATGATTGATGCGGATGCAGCGGTAACCTGAGCCCTTGCAGGGCTTGTCTGGGAACCAGTGGTGCTTGTATTGCTCTGCAAGGGAAACAAAGAAAAAGAAGATGGAGAGAGTTTAGCTACAGGAGGGCTGCCTAGAGCACACAAAAGTCATAAGATTTCAGATGGTTTACTAATGTCAGTCAGTATGTAACAACTGTGGAAAGATCACATAATTCCATATTGGGGCATTGTCTAGAAAAATGAACATATTTCCTCCCTTATGCATTAAATAATTTAAACTGGAATATTAGACTAACTTAATAGGAGGTTGTTCACATAACATCAAAAGTACAAAAGAATAAGAGAAAAAAAACACCACCTGCTGCAGGCATGATAAGCTGCCATAAACAACCAGCCAACTACAGACTCTGCCTACGTGACAAAGGGCCTGCCACTGAATTGCACAATTCCTCCTCTGGCCTCAAGAAAAAAAGAAAAAAAAACTCCTGCGTCTGCCTGAACAAAAACACCAAAAGTGTCCCAGACAGCCATTGGGGACACAAAGCTCCACCTCCTAAAAGGAAGAGGCTGTGCCACCCCACCCCCTTTCCTTTATTGTGGAAGTTTCAAGGGCCTGGTGAAACTAGTGACATAGAACTACTCCCATTAATTTTAACATGATTAATTATAATCAGCGGGTAATCGTTTAAATATAGCCTGGATTTTTATTAGATGCAAATGTATTAGTACTGCACTTTTAAAAAGTTTATACCAATCTTTTCAGGAAACGGTCAGAAGAACCTTCTCCTTGTTTTCCACGTTGAATTTCCAGTTATCAGGGTATTAATCGGATAATTTTATTTAAAAAAATATTTTTCCATTTAAAGCGCAGCCCGTGGCCAACCTGTATGCATTAAGAGAATAATAACACCCCCACCCCCATGCCTTATCACGGACGGCTGTGTAAACTGCGCCAAAGGAGGGCCAAAGAATGGCTTCAGCTAGAGTGACAAAGGCAGCTGCCAGCAGACCCCAGAGCAGCTGGCAAATCAGTTCAGGGTCTATTCTTCAAAATGAGGGCACCTTTTTTTTTTTTTTTTTACATTAACAAAGTAGGATATTTATGCATCTGTAGTAAACCAAAGGAACATATAGTATGCGGGCACATCAAGGCCCCAGTTATCAGGTCACCATTTTCAACTTTAAATCAAGAACATTATCAAAACTTATTCAACTCTTTATGGCTGGCCTAGTCTAAGAGCCATTAAGAGTATAAAAGCCAGAAACAATGCGTTCTTTGTTTTCTGGTTTTGAGTTCTGACAATAAACCTGAAACAGATTAATTTCTGATCTACAAAGCAATTACAAAACAAGATTAATCTAAAGGAAACATGGAGGCAAAAACAGCTCAATCCCAAAAAAAACCCTAAATAATTGAAAAATAAAATCAATCATCTTTAAATATTTCCCAACATTGAAGTTAATGTATATTCCGTTAAGGCGCTTTGGACTGAAAATGTAGGTCAGTCGCTGCTGTGCGTTAACTGGAATGAGGCAGATGTATGGCAGCTTAAGAGTTCTGAGCTCGGAATATGTTCAGGCAGGAAATGAGACACTCGCTGCTCTGTTCTGTGGAAAAACACTGCTCTAATCCTCAACAGCATCCAAAACCATCTCCGTGCGTAAAAACATAAACGCTCAATTTCAATACTCTATGAACGTAATAAAAACGCTTAGACAAGGGGATCCTATGAGGAAATTGTTTTAAAAAAAGGGTACCCAAATAGAGAAAATTAGATTACATGGTTAATGTTCCACTTATACGCGCAATCGCCCCTAAAATAGATGCCAAATAGGGTAAGATGTCGTAAAAACGCGTTTATTACGCATGAATAATATTTTTTTTCTGATTCATTTTAAATGCAGTCTTTATATTATATTATATAAAGTGTGTTTCCTCGTTGTACACATTTCAGCATGAATCCATTCACTCTGATGCATTACGTAATTGAACGGCCTCACTGAGGCTTGTTTTGCTCACAGCTCTCTGTTCTCTCCAAGCTTCGTCGAGCGAGGCGCACTTCCTTGTTAGAGCGTCTTTTCCCCCCCCCCACCCCCACACTCTACCCAAATACACGGTTTTCCTATCTTTACACTGTTGGACATTAAATAAAAACCATTTTCATGACATTAAAGCATAAATACTGGTTGATCTCTCATTGCGCTCCTTATGGTTTTGTTTTCGCTCCTCTCTGCTGTGCGCAAACAGAAGTGGCGCTCAGTGAGACTTCAGAGAACAAAGAAAAGCTTCAACTCAATAATCAAAACACATTTTTTTACACTACAGATTAAATTAACAGTTGTAACTGATGGCTTTCAGCAACTGGGAATGAATTATGTGCGTATTTGGATGATTTTCTGGTTCCCTTACCTGCCAGAATGTCCTGTAAGCTTTGGCTGAATGTTTGGACCTGTCGGTCGTTTACGTGTCCTTTTACCCTCAGAAATCTCGACAGAAACCCCACAGCGGCAGTTATTTCTGGTTTCATCGTTCCACGGGCACAAAGGGGATGCATTGAGAAAGGCCACGGCGACGATCCGTGCGTTTTTGTTGCTGTTTTTGTTGCTTTTTTTCCTTTTTTTTTACGTGTTTTTCCGACAGTTCGTCTTTCCTCTCGTTGCAGTGCGGCGATCCTGGTTTGTTTCTGCTTTTCTTGGCATTTATTAGTTGAGGTATGATGTCGTTTTCCCGGATGATCTGTGTCGGGGAAACAAGCGTCTGTTATTCGTAAATACAGAGGGGGGGGTTGGGGGAGGGTCCTATGACAACCTGCACCAACCCTTGCGGCTTGCTATTCTTCTCCAGAGTGGGGGTTTTACAGAGGAGAGCAGCGCTTTTATACTCTGCTGCCCCTCCTTCCCAACATCATCGTCACTAAACTCTACGGCAACTACAGCTGACCAATCAGAGGCGTGAACACCGACAGACGAGAGACATTTAGAGGGAGGGGAGCGTTGACGTCATCGAGCTGAAAATAAACAAGAGTCGTCCGGCGTGAAATTGTGCTGCGTTCCCGTACTATAGGAAAAAATAGTTACCTACCAGAATATAAAGTTATGTTTACACCATCAAAATATAGGCCATAGCATAAAGATCTGGAAAGTATTGCGTGTGGATTAGATCTTTTAAAAGCTTGTGCAGACATATTTGTTAAAAGTCACCTAACCTGGTAGTAATTTAATCTTTTGCAAACAAAGCTTGGCAGAAAAGGTTGGTTGATGTTTCTTTTTACTCAAGTTAAGTCAACTTTGTTGTACTACTATTCATTTCATTGGGAAAGCAAGGGACTGCCAAGTAGCTCCAATTTCAGTGTCTGCAGCAAAATAAATATAGGAGGAAATGCATTTATAAATTATTTAATACCAGTATATAGATTTGTATTACAGTCAGTGGTGGTTCTATACCAAATGTTCCACGGGGCCAGGAGAGGGCCAGAGTGTTTTTATGGGGGCCCAGAAAAGCATGAAATAAAAAACAGGGCAAGGGATTAAAATATATTAAGAAAGCTAAAAGAAGTGAAATTTCTATTCAATTAGGTTTAATTAAAATTCAATTTCTTATTAGGTATATATACATTAATAATTTAGGAATTTTGACTTAATTTAAGGTAAAATTACCATTTTCTATAAAATCTGAATTAGAACTCAAGAAAAACTGATAAATTCAGCCGTAAAAATTAGAGCAATTTGTTTTGAAAAAAACATTTATGAAAGATGAAAACTGGGACCCTATCTCATACCACTGAAGGTATCACTTTATTGTTTTTGATTAATTAAAACAGAATAAAAAAAAAAAAAAAAAAAAAAAAGGAAATAGATCCAATCAGTAACCATGTCTGTTCCAACGCATATGATCATTAGCATTTATTTGAGTTTTATGTCTTCAGTACAGGGGCCATGGCAGGGGCCAGGACATGATCTACAGGGGCACGGGCCCCTGTCTAGAACTGCCCATGATTACAGTAGCACATTTCTTTATTTTCTGGAGGAATAACATGTAGAAAAGCATTTTTTCCCCCTGTTGCTACCATTAGTTTGAAGGAAGACAGTTTTCTATTGTTTTATTATACGTGCAGATGGAAACGGCCAAACCTGTGTTTATTTACCAGAACCAAGCTTCAGCGTTACAGAAAACAGACGTAGGCTTACTTGAAAACGTAAACAGTGTTGCTTTCAACCATTCCATTTTAGCTCCGTCAGTTAAGTATTGTCCTCAGGGCTAATTTACCAAGGTTTTTTTTTTTTTTTTTTTTAAACACAGGTTTTCTTCCAAGACTGTGATGTATTCAGTTTAATCTTTCCACACATCAAGTCTGACCAGTTTCCCTCTCCCAAACGCGCTCTGGAAATGTTGAAAAGCATTTTCAGAGCATGATGGTGATGCCAAGGGGTCTTAAAGCATCCTCAAGGTCACGTGTAATGTTATTTTCACATTAACATTTATATAAAGTAAATACAAATTAGCTTACGCCTAGTGATGATGTGTTGCAACAAATTTTATATGGGGATATCAGAGTAAAGGCGAATGAAAACATTTAACACTTTTAAGAGTTTGGTTCAGATATGGAATGATGTGATTCTAATCAGAAAAAAAAAAAAAAACCATCAATACCCTACTTTAGGTTATTTAGTTCTTTTTGTAGAATAATGACGAAGTAGAGCACACAAAAACAACTATGAGATAAAAACAACACAGGAAATTGGCCAACTGTTTGCTTTGGGACGTAGGAGGAAAAGAAAACTCATGCAAATTTCAAATAGTGCCAAGATCCAAACCATAACTCCTTACAGTGAGGTGGCAGTGCTGACATCAGCAGCACATCTCAGGACCGTAAACAAGGATTTTAAGTGGCATAAAAAAAGAGTGTAAAGAAACCTGGGAATGTGCAGAGGTCAGATAATTTGTCACTTCCATACATGCATTGGATTTTGCTCAGTTTTTGAAGAAATAGAAAATAAGGAGGAACGTTAAAGTTCTTCTAATTTTTTAAAACTTTTTTCTTACTTAAAGTTTACATTTTTTCTGCTTTTCCAAAGATCACTTGTGTTTTTTAGTGCATTTTACACATTGTTTTCAATGAAATTTTAAGTGGTTCAAAAGTTCGAAAGTTTGCTTTTTATTAACTTATTTTCCATAAAACAAGCTCATTATCCAACATATAGCTTGTTACAAATGGAGAAAATATGATACACATTTATCTAATTAATTTACATGATCAAAATAACAATATTATTTCTTCTAAAATAATTTAAATATTAAAAAAATACAATTATATGTGAAAGCTTTTAACTAACTGGTTAAAAGATTTGTTTGACTGAATTGTTTCTGGTGTTTAAAATTTGTACTTCCTTTAGTTAGACTGGATAGTAAAGAAAACAGCTGTTTTCCATGAGAGATGCAGATAAAGACAGGGGCAGCATGGCTGTTTACTTTACCATAGTTATTATAACAAAGTTATATTGTATTTAGCTCTAGCACTCAAGCATGTCTGAGGCTGTTTGGTCAAATACAAACCAGAAGGAGTTCCAATCGTTTAAGAAAACACACCTTATATGACCTTGTTTAAAAGCAAAGAGGTAACTTTGTGTTGAAGATCTTCTCAGGGGCCATTTTTTCACTTGTTGATTAAAATCAGTGGAAAAATACAGACTTCAGTTGGTTGTTTGTTGCAGACTCAGTCATGATGACCCATTGAACTCTTCAATCATGAAGCAACCAGCTGGATGAGAACCACATTGAGAAGGTCAAGTTCTGCCCTGAAGGCATACAAAAAGGCATACAAAAACAAATATATATATATTTGTCTCTTCAAGGCTTATTTAGTTCCAACTTTAGCATTTGAGGTCCGGATTCTGACAAATGGCCTTAGTTTTGATTTTATGATCTTTTTTATGATCCCATAGACTTTAATTTGGCTTTTGGTCATTTCTTTGTTTTGATCCTCGTGCTTTGAATTATATTGTTGTTTGAATGGAAGGTGCCCTTTTCCTTTGGTTACAAATTCAGCCAACATCATCAGCTCTCCACCACAATTCTTGACAGTTGTCCCATTTTGTGGTAGAAGAAGTTTTTGCTGACATGCTTTGGTTTTCTTCCATTGGACATTTTGGTCTCCTTTGTTCAAAGGACATTTTCCTACAACTTTTTTACTTACATATGGCAAATCTTACAAAATATCTGTGCATTCAACATACTAATTGAGGCTGAGTCTGCTTCAATTTTTCCAATTTATCTAAACATTGGAAGGTCAATTCGTTTGGCAATGTTTTATATTTAAACAAAAACTGAAAAAAGTATCTTTTAACCCTTTTTAGATCAATTGACAGCTGTTAGAAATTATTTCTTCTGCTTTTAGGTCACAGTTTAGGAGTGTTTTAACTGTAGTGACATTTGACTTATAAGATATCTAACCACTTTTGCAAAGCTTCCTTTGTTTTGACCAAAATAACAAACTGTCCCAAAACACAGGGGGATCCTCAGATCCTATACATGTTTATGACTGTGGAAAACCCCAAAGCTCATCAACACAAACACCCTTAGTAATAGTTTCAGCCAGACTGACTAACCAGGAACCAGTGGAGGCTTTCAGATATTCTATAAGTTCCCGCTTTTCACTTTTGATCACAGATCCCAGTTTTACTCTGCTACTTTTTATTAACATGACACAGAAATTCATTGTAAATCATATCTGTTTCACTGTTTACATGTTAACAGTAAAATAAAATTAGTCTTAACTAAGTCAAGACCTATAAAGTCTGTGTATGAACCTGGTCTAGAGTGCTTTAAGGCTTTTATTTTATAAATCTTCGTTGTCAACAACAACAGCTTCTTTGTATCTTTTTAGGAGAACAACCTGTGCAGTGATTAGTAAATCATTTTCTGATCATTTTGACTACTGAAAGCACTTTACACATTAACCCAGTCACACTCACAATATGCACACACACACATTTATCCTCCAATACACAGATAGGTAGACAACATAGGGTTAAGTGCCTTGCTCAGCAGCACATTGACATGGTGGAATAGAACCTATAACCTTCTAATTCCCAGACAGTAAGTCAGATAATGTAATGCTTAATTTCACAGAACATATCGACTCAACTAAAGATAAAGTCTTAACACTGAGCAAAGAGACACAGAAATAAAGTTACTACATTTATCTTTAAAGCCTTGATGATAAATTTTATAGCAGAGGTGTGAAATAAATGTTGTATCAGAGCTTGGGATCAGCTCCATCTTTTATGCAGTGTGGTAAGTCTGCATCTTTGATGTTGGGGACTTTGGTTTGAATCTCGGCTTCCCAAGTACAAACTCTTCCAAGTAGCGGTGACTGGATGTAGTCACTCCTTAAAGGAGCAGCTGAAAGGACTCACAGTCACATCCCATTTAAAGCCAGCATGAACCCCAGATGACAGAGCAACAACATCTAAATCAAAACAGATGTCTGCGTACATGTAGCAGTTATAAAGTTTAACTTTCACACATTAAGGAGACTAAATGCGTAACAGAGAAAAGCACACAAGCTGAAAAGAGCACTAATGAAAGCTGCTGTGTTTTTTTTACTCAGCAGTAGCAGTGGAAAAAAGGAAGAGGTTTGCAAGTAAAACCTAATACTCCGTATGTGTATCGCACAGGCATATGTGATCAGGCAGCTGCCTCATTACTGACAGCAATTGTGGGTGTGGGTGTGCAAGGCTGAATGCTGGCAGCTCAGCAGCAAGATAAAAGTCAAACGCCATAAAAGAGAAAGAGAAACGAAGTAAAAAGACATAAGCGTATAGAGCGACTGAGCCTGGAAATCCCCAAATTTTTCTGATGTTTATGATTGACAAAAAAGTGAATTGGACATGGAGCACCTGAGAAAAACAAAACAATATCATAGCCTGTTTTAAATGTGTAGGCCTCTGGAGCAGATGTAAAATATGCCCCTCGCTGTTGCCAGACAGGGGTGGGGTATCCTGTCATTACGCCAGGTTTTCAGCATAATGAATGGAGGCTTTTATCTTGAACCACTTGTGAACTTAGTGGAGGAAAGAATGTCAGGTTGGGAATGAACACAGAGATCTGGCCTGCATGGGCAGAATTGACCAAAAACATTCCTGTTTAACTGTGGTCCGGGGCTGAACACACTGCATGTCCGCAGATCCAGGATAGAAAGGAACGCACAAAGGCCAGGAAGCACAACATGCTTGGGTCAAACATAAGTCAAACTGACATTGGCTTATTTATCAACACAGTAGACAAAACAAGGTCCGTAACCTTCCCCAAGCTTACAAGCAGCGAATGGAACATTTCCTGACTATAGATAATATTTTGGCTCTGTGGGGAGGATCCAACTTATCATTCCTGTAAAATTATGGTGTCAGCAAAGAATGCATCTCTGGGCTGGAAAAAGATTTCTACCTGACCCAGTTTGGAAATTAAGCTCTCAAAGCTAAAAGCTGCAAAACAGTAAAGATTTTAACAAAATAGTGGCCACAGTTGTTAAAATAGTTTATACCTTGGGCATTTTCGTCCAATGCAATAAGACAAACGACTAAATCCATAAGGTCAAATCTGAAGACCAGACATGAAATACTGACAGAATTAGTTAGTTTAGTTATTTTTTGTTAGAGAGTAAGGGCTGGTTAGTGTGTCACAGTGAGCTTGTCACGGGTATGACGCAAATATTTACATGAGGTCTCTGTCTTTGCTTTAATCCCTAAACAGGGATGTGGAAACAAAGCAGAGGAATCATTTCCTTACCTTTAACAGATCCTGGCTTAGTGTGAGCAACTATCTTCTTCCTTGCTTTCAGGATGAGAGAACAAGAGCAAAAATAGATATATAAAAAAAACTTTAGAAATGTATACAGGATATTTCCATTGAATGATAAGCGACGGTGATTTTCCTAAACAGGTTTTATTTAATTAAACAATATCAAAACCATCTAAATGCACACCAGGATGTAATGTTTCTTTGAGTTTCAATTTTTTTTTTAGATCATTTGCTATGTGGGTGATTTAAGGTCAGATGAGGGCCCGTAGTTGTTAAATTATTTTTAGCAGTTTTTAACAAAGTAAACCATTTTTTTTCCACATTAAGAAGGTATCCAAATTATTTGGGGGTTTTTCTCCTTAAGGTTTGTAAAGTTGTGTTTTCAAATAAGCAGCTATGAATCAAACCAATGAGTGACTTATTTACCTGATTCAGCTTATTTCAGCAACAATTTCCTAAGTGGAAAATCCAGTATTTGGACATATAATTTGATATATTTTATATACTGTAGTTATGTATACATTTTCTAAAATAACATGTGCTTTCTCTTGGCCTAAGCCTGGTACAAAAAAAAACTTTTTAACAACTTACATTTTATTTTAACAAGAAGCTCAAATTATACCCAATCAAAGCCAAAGGGAGGGTAACCCATAATAAATTTACATTGTGCAACTTTAAAAAGGCTCTTAGTTTAAGATTATTCCCAGCTGGATCAGTGAGTAAAATGAAATAATTTGAAGTAATCAGAGGAGAAGCTATGTTATTCTCTGCATTTCTCAGCTTTGGTTAATTTTTAAAAAACTTTTACAATTTTACTTGTTTTGTTATTTTTGTTGCCGTTTAAACTCAAATACAGACTTTGTCTAGCGGGTTTACATTTTACTCACCTAAATAACACTATAGCTATAAATGTGAACACATTTTTACATTATGGCGATCTGTTCTTTGATATCCAGTATGTTTGAAAAGGCCCTTTGCAGACCATTAATTGTGTAACAGAAAACATTTTTTATGTTACTCAATACACATTGCTTAAGTCAAAAACAACAATCACTTCCACACAATTACCAATCGATTGCCCAAGTAAAAAAAGGAGTTTATTGGTGTATCTACCAAACAAACTGATGTCACCCTGAGCTTCTAAGGTGTGGCTCAGCCAGAGTGATCACCTTTCAGAAAAACAAGTTGGCGAAACTCGTTGCCCTTCCCACTCTGCTACCAGGAAGAGACTTGTCAGAGAAAAACCACAAACTTTCCATGATGCTGTCTCCCTTTCAGCTCTTGTGAACTCACATGGGAAGTTGTCTTGGCCTGTCCTTTTCTGCTGGACTGCGGCTGACTAGGTTCTGGCTCGGCTTTGACTCACCCACAAGTATGAAACACAGCAGACACTAAATGTCTCAGCCTTTTTCAGATGCATTCCAGATATTTTTAATGAATTTTTCTCTGCATGATTCGGGTTTGTTTCTGAGGACTGTACCCGCCCCTTAATGTAGCTGTACTCTATTATTTAGCTCACACTCAAAGCTCGGCCGAATATCCTAAGTTATTTATGTTCTGTGCTTGAATAAAAGCACAGCGGTGAGAACTTCTCTGTAGCTTTATTTACGTCACTTTCTTCTGTTCACACATAAAACTCAAGTGGGGTGACTTCAGATAAATCAAAGGAACGAGTCATATGTATGCAAAAAGTTTAGATAACACAGGACTTCAAGCACCTTCATACAGCAGAACAATATATCCTTCTGTGTTTATTTACAGTGACTCTAACTACTGGAGGCCCTTAAGGCCAGTAAAGTCCAGCTTTGAATGCTTTTTAGCACAAGTCTCTGTCACATATTTAGGCTATATAAAAAAAATATAATCATTACGTGTTCCAGCAGCTAGCATACAAGTTCACCTCATATTGTATTTGAGGTTTTCACTTTAAGAAAATGGTAAACAACAAAAATCTTATTTTCCAATGTGCCCAAAGCTTGTGGATCTAAAACTAGATGAAGACACTGACTGTTGTGTGTGTATAAATACAAATAAGTAAACTGCTTATGTTTTTTTATTTGGATTTAATGTGATAGACCAATATTCAGTAGAGCTTTTATCATTATATTGTCATCATTCTGTTTCATCATGTATGTATGGTGTACTCAGGGTGATGCTAGTGATGTTAGTTTTCTATCAATTGCACTCATGATGCCGTTTGTTCACTAATTTTCTCTAAAAAAAAACAGAGGCCTTCACAGATCAGCTGTAATTATAGTGATAATAATGAAAATAACTACACACTTTAAAGCTTTTTTACTAATAAAGTATCACACTAAGGGCAATATAGAAAAATGCATGGCTGTTATCTGAAACCTGTATCAAATCAATATTTTTTTTCATGTATTTCCTATGGTTTTGCTGCTGTATAAAATCTAAAAATTAAGTCAAATAGGTAAGGAGTTTTATTGCTTTTGCAGAGCACTGTCATAGTTTTGTGCAGACATGTTACTTAGGGGTTTTTGCATGAATAATTTTTTTGTGAATTTTAATGCAATTATTTAGTTTATAGATTAAAAACAACAACTATTAAACTTTTTTCAGCATTATGATTTTAGATATATTTCAAACAGATAAAACATTTAAATAAAACTGTACAAATATTGAGGAAAAAATGCATATAGGAGGAATATAATTGTAAGGTTTTTTACACACACATTTCATTTGCCTTGTTATTTTGGCTCATGAACAGAGGTGACTACCTTTTCAAGGATGTATCATTTCTTTCTTGGATTAGTGCAGATTTGCTGTCTGGTTAGTGTAAATTTTGCATATATATTTTAAGCGTCACGGTGCTGTCTCATGCAACGGCTGACTTGGTTTTCTCTGGTCAAGTAGCCAAGCTTGGGTGCCCCATCATTAAGACATCCCACACAGCTTAGTGCCAACAGGAAAAATGGCTGATTTGTTTTTCCAGAGTTTAAAAGATTTTCATCCAAACTATTTTTTTTGCTCAACTTGAGTTGAAAGAGTGACACTTTAAGTCAATGTTTCCTATTTTTAGAGGTACTAAATGTTATTTTTTTCTAAGTAACAAGATCTAACTGCTCATTTTACTCAGACAAAGTCTTTTAATAATGTTTTTTTGTTATTTTTCTACATGATTTACTTGATGTCTATTGCTTTTTTATAAGCAAAATAAGTGAAACATGTCAGCTGTTGAGTTTGATAAATGCTTCTTGCACTTTTGCTTAAATATGCTCCCAATAGATTAGAATAGGATTGAGCAACAAACATCATGTGGACCGTGGTCTGAAAAAAAAGGAAATATTAGAGGAAAAGCAGCCTGTTGCAACCAATAAAGAGGAAGAATGAGGCAGTGTAGGTCTTTGAAATTCTATGGAAGTCAAAAATAAATACAATTGGTGCATTCTCCATTAACTTTTTGTTTTTAATGACATTTTAGGAATTACTGTATAAGATGTAAATGTTAGGACTTTGTTAAATTATATTGGGATGACCCAATTAATAAACTGAAGACTCAGAAAGACCCCGTTGGGTCATTAATTGGCATCTGACTTGGAATGTGCTAAAGAGGATGGGCCTCCAGGTGATTAAAAACCTCAGCCCTCCTTCAACTGATAGCTCCAGTGAGAGTTGACAGAATTGTCAAAGGCTCCTAGATTGGTGCCAAAACATTTTCGGAAAAAATGAGTGAAAGTCTGCTTACCTTCGATTTAAGTCTTTTTTTGTGCTTGCCTTGACCAACATGACTTAGATTTTTAAACAGGCATATTTTGGGACTTAAACTGGAACTATGCTTTTTGACCACTTGACACTTAGATTGAAGTTTTTGGTAACAAATATTCAGGTAAAGGAGTAGACTGCATAATAAACTCTGCTATAGAACACAAAATGGGTTATAATAGGTGTTCCAAGATGATATAAACCCTTATATATGTTTAAATCAACACAGAAATGCTTCACTGGACAGGAATATAACTTCTTCTAAGACCATTTCAGTCCTCCAAACCTAAATTGAATAGAAAACCAGTGAGATGTGCTTTAGAAAAGCAAGCAAAAGAGAAGATCAATGACTGGGTGGTCTATATAAAATGTGCATAGAGGAATAGCCAAATATCTCTGTCTACTCCAAATATTACTTTAGAAAAGACAGTTTTGATGTTAAACCGACTTAGTGCCAGCTGTTGTTGCAAAATAAATGTTTAAGTTTTTGTGTTTCAAAAGACTGCTTTGTCTTCAACCAATGTACAAGTCAATCCTCAGCTCTTCAGTGTCCCAATGCAAGATGCTCAACATACATTGTTTCTCAAGTGCCTATTATTTTGGTTTTCCTTACATTACAAAAAAAAAAAAACTGTTGTAAAGAAGAATGCAGAAATTCTACACGTCTGTTATTTACCACACTTGTCATCATGTAGACTTCAAAAGCCAGCAGAAACAGTTAGATATTGTTATCAAGAAGGTAGAAAAAAAAGGAGCATAGAGCTTCTGTCAGCCTGCTTGCAGCTTCAAAGTAAGACCATCACAGTGTAACTTCTCCCCCTCAAGCCAGCAAATAAAAGACAGAGTGAGCATCTGCGTGTGAGCGAGAGTCAGTGACAGTAATACCTAAAGCCTTCTGCATGAGTCAGACTTTAAACACCCTCAAACAGCTGAGGATCAAATCCTGTCTGGTCTCAGGCAAGCTACAGTATCACTTTTCTGTGGGCTGCTGTTTGTGACGCAAGCTTTAGTTTTGCAGAGCACTGCAATAAATGTGCAAAATGTGAAGATCTGGTCTTCAGATCTGCAAAGTCTGAAGACCAGAAGACTGAAGACTGCAAAATGCTGTCAAGAAAAAAAAGAGTCTAACACCCAGGCCTTTTAATTAATCAGTTTCATTGAGAGGACTAGATTTATTCAACAATAATTTGAATATGTACGATCATATCAATAAAGCAATCATCATGCACACTACATTTTTAAAATGAAGTCTGGTATGGTATTGCATACACAGGTTGTTATTGGTATGGTATATACACAGAGAATTTGATCACCAAGATTTAGTGCTTGAATTTATGAGTGCACATGTTTGAACTAGATTTTACCATCGAACACTCACACCCTACTCCTATAAGTCACAACCTGTCAACGACCACTTTTAATAATTAGAACAGCTAAAAACTAACTCAGTGATCAATCTTGCTATCCCCCTCTGGCAGTCAAGTCAAGCAAACATTTACTTTGATCAAAGAAATGTATGTGTGATTCAGGCTGGAAGTACAACACAAAATTAAACGTCCAGTTGTTCCTGCAATATAAACATGTTGAGCAAATGTGGTGGTAAGGATTGAGCTGTCTCTAGAGGATTGCTAAAGATTTACCTCTGAACAAAGGCTGGCAATTGTCACCTGGTATGACTCTCCTGTTTTATGGCTTAAGTTGTCAGTAGGCTCAAAGATAAATTAGGGAAACATCCTATATATCTAATAAATTATTGATGCCAGATACTGATATCTAATGTTGGCCTTATCCATCTATTGATTTACAAACAACAAAAAATGCAAATGTACTTTTTATAGCAGCCCTAAATAGACACCCAACTCTGAATAGGGTAGTTTCGCAATAATAACCTCAGTGAGAAGGCTAAAGGCTGCTTTATACTCTGATACCAGGTCGTCTGTGTTTGTGTCGCAGTAAACGCAAAGTGCCCCCGCCTCTTCTGCAGACACTCTGTTGCACCTCTCCAAAATTGTAGGTGACCGCAGACAGGAGGCCTCTGATTGGTCAAATCTACATCCACTCTACACTATGGGTATTTCCTGCTTGGTACCTTACCGGGTTGTTTTGTTTGTATGACCATCATTGCGGTCATACAAACCAGCTACAAGAGCCAGGTGCGCAAGAACACTGGGACCCCTTTTTCCACCTGGATCTTAGCTCTTTTTCGCCCTCATGTCTCTTTGTTGCACAAACTTGCCCCCACTTCCTCATCGCCTCGGCCGTATCTAGACCCACAGCTAGGTCCTAATTGTCCCTCTTGTGCTGTGGCGTGGAATAACATAGATCAGACCACGCTTCAATACTGAAAATAAATAAAAAATATCTGCAACAAGCTCACAGTCACACCCTGCTGCAGGAATATAACCAGCTCTCGAGGCCGGCCTTTGACTTTAGTTCTGAAAGGTTGCCATAGTCGTTAACAGTAAAATGTTGGGGGACGGTCTTACACTTACAGCTAGTTTCATATCATCAAACAGCCTCAAAAGGACAAGATCTCGGTTTAAACTTGGACCTTTTCTTACCATTTAAGCCAGTCCATTTTGGAATTACTGGTATGTTACTGGTCATTGTCATGTTGCAGTCAATCTAACAATTTCCTCTGAGACATGTTAAATTATACGATGGTGAGCTGGCCAGGATATGCTGCAGAAAGCAACAGCCAAAACCACTTCCATCTACTGTATACGCTGAACAATAGGTAAAAGGTTCTTTTCCTGGTGTGCTGTCGATGCTTACAGCAAACAGGCCTTCTATTGTGCAGACTGGATAATTTAGTTTTAGAGTGTCCAAAATTTATTATTCAATGACTTCTGGTATTTGTATGTGTTCTCTGTGAATAATCCTGTTCCTGCTATTTAGTTTTCCTCATAGAGCAACATTTGCATCCTGAATAACTAACAAAGATGTTAAGCTTTTGCTTTCCCTCTAAGATCATATTAGTTTGTTTGGGGTCTTCTCTTGCGTTGAACTTGCTTGGACAGTAAAACCTAAATATGTTAGTAGTTGTTGGATATCCTCCATTTTTAGGCGGCTTTCTGTACAGTAGACTGGATGATTTACACTTCTTTTGAGAACACTCTAAGTCCCTTACCAGACTCATAAGCTTCTTTTAAAATGCCTCAGACAGCTTTTTTTGATCTCATCATAGAGTTTAACAATCTGGAGCACACATGACTAAATGAGTTTAAAGAGAACAGACCTACTTAAAAAATATGCTTCTTTTTTCTTTAAAGCACACACCACAGAAACAGCCTGACCACATGCAGTCTATTGATGGACTATATCTGGGCAAACTTATTCTTTAATCACATTAAAAATTCCTCCAATTTGCCCTTGCTCCAAATGTGTTTTTGTAACTCTTTAGTAACAAGAGCTTTCTTTCACCAAATTGTTTTTCTCGAATCAATTCCTGCATATTTTGTGAATCAAAGAGCAATCAAACCAGCAAGTGGGCTTTTATCTGCACATTATGCTTCTCTCAATTTGTCTTGAAAATTGGTGCGAGGATGAAGGAATGACCTTCAAGGTTTAATCGAAACTAACTTGATTTGCTTATTGTTAATGTGCAAACCACATCAATATAATCCAGCCACAATCTCAGCATCTTTTTATTTAATTTCATAACCACAAAAAGAGGTTAATCAGTACTTGTTTTAAACAAATCACTTAGAAAAACATCAGAATGTTCTGTACTATGTATTGCTATAGCAGTGTTGTTTTACAGGGTGTTCTCTCTTGTTGTTTCTGCTTGAGTTATTTGAAATGAAAAAGACTCAAAAGACTCCCATCATGCCCTTGTAATTACTGGATTATTATCTCTATGGGATTTGCTTTTCTAGCTTGGTGTGTTGTGATTTCAGTGACTGCTCAGCTTCTGTGAATATTAAAAGTAGACTTTTCTGTATAATTCTTATCGTCCTAACTGTCTGCAAGATTTACTGTCTTCTTTATTTAGGTTACTATCTCTTGATATTATCCTCTGCATAACAAAGTCTAAAACTAATCTGGCTGACTCAGTGATGGGGATCATGCCAGGACATGTTGAATAACTGCCCAGCTGATAAGTAGTCTGTGAAGCCTGAGTTTGAAGAGTGTGGTGAAAGAGCCAGAAACCGGAGAGCTTAAATTCTCTTTTATTCCACATTAGTAATGCTTTCTTCAAATCGAATAGAAGAGAATTAGGGAATGTGATATGTCTTGAGCACCTTTGGTGGTATCCAGTAACACCACAGGTTATATAAGACATTGAGGGCGGTTCATATGAGAGGTATCATTTCTGTGCTTTAAAGACTGTAATACCATGCTTCCTTATGTTAAGGTGTTGTGTCGGGGCATGTTTCGTTATTTCTAGGTCAGGATCACTGAGGTGTGGGTGTGTTTGTTTCTGTCTGTGGGTGGATGGCAGCTAACAGCTGCATGGGAGGTGTTAAAGGCTTTCCACTTCCTCTAAAGGGGGGTCTATTCTAAGTGTTTTTAAGGCCAGATCAGTCCAATCACTTCACAGACTGGTAAAAAGTCGGATCAAGTTCTGTAAGGGAAACAAGTTATTCTGGTTACAGCTGAAAGAGTTGAAAACAGATGAATTAGTGGCAAAGTGCCAAATTGAAAAACCACAGCTCATCCTCAAATGGCCTGAAAAGATGTGACGCGCCATGTAGAATGTTTAAAAAGAATAATAAATGTTTTCATGCCTGCTGTTGCTATGGGTTTCGGCATCTACATGTTTCTATAACAGAGCATTAAGATCATTTACAAAGAAGAGCCTTTAGGTTGCTACCTACATTATTTGCAGATGAGATAAAGCTTTCACTTCGGAAAAAAAAATATTTCATAGCCTCTAAAGCTTCACTGACCTTATAGCATCAAATAACAGGGTATCAGTTACCTCTCTTAATCATTCCATGTGTGTTTTTATACAGTAATGCTAGTATTCATGTCACTAAGAGTAGGATGTTAATTTGATATTTTGGTAAGTTATGTTTTGGTGCAATTATTACTATTTTTCCATGATTTTCATGGTTGCACACAGGGAGCAAAAACCTGAGTTTAACTCTTATGATATAAGCTAACTTGGAAGCGACCCTGTGAGGGTTTTTAATTAAGATATGTCTAAACAATTTCTACATATATAAATTTAGTCAAGATTTAAAGTTGTTTTTTATGTTGAATATTAGCTTCAGACCTTTATTAGACATCTAAAGCAATGTTTCCCAACATTTTTTGACTTCTATATCCCTTTGGGCATTGTGTCCTACCATGATCCCCCCTCTCAGTCAAAACTATTGATCATTGTCCAAAAGTGGTATTGGTAATGGTTGGATGGATGGATGGATGGATGGATGGATGGATGGATGGATGGATGGATGGATGGATGGATGGATGGATGGATGGATGGATGGATGGATGGATGGATGGATGGATGGATGGATGGATGGAACACTGTTCATGTCAGAGACCAGTGGATGGACTGGACAAGAAACATGGCAGAGAAAGGTTTCTTTTGTTTTCACTTTTTTGTCACCAATGTTTCATATTACCAAACATTTATAGTCAAAGATAATCTGAGTAAATACAAAAAACTGTTTTTTAATGATTACTTAGTTCATTAGGTAAAAATATATTCAAACCTACTGGGCCCATTGGGAAAAAGTAATTGCTATCTGGTAAAATGATGAATTAATCCTAACTAATCAGCTTATTTAAAAAGGAAAAAGAAAGCTAAACTGCAGGCTCAAAACTACTGCTTACTAAAAACACGAGTCATAAATATTTATTTTGAATATCCCCAAACCTAAGATTACATGTAGTGAAGAAACAATAGTCACCCTTTTTTGTAGGAGTTTTTAATGTTACATATGCCGTTGACTTTGAGATGGTTTTCAGGCCCTTAGATCTTAAACCCAATCCCAGTTTTGAAATTGTATAAGACATGTAGACATCCGGAAAAGATGCCAAAACAATATCCATTGGATGATCTCTTTGTTAAGAAACTCCTCAATTTATCCCTATAAGGCTAACAGAGTCCAGCCAGTCATTTAATCTATGCTTGCCTTTTAAAGTTCTTGCACAGTAATAAATATAGGTTTCATTTATTTTTGTCACCTTCTGTGCCTCTTATTGTTTCCTTTTGCCTTTAACTCAGTTTAGCGAGACTTTTAGTGTTATTTGTGTACTTTTGGGATTTCCCGTATTCAGTAGGAACCACAGCGAGAAATAACAACTTGCTCACAGACTCCACTTTTGCATTTTTGCCTTTCTTTATACAACCAGAATACTCTCGTGTATATATATATATATATATATATATATATATATATATATATATATATATATATATATATATATATATATATATATATATATATATACAGTTTTCCATCAATAAAACAAATGAAAAAAATGGCTACAAACTGTCATTTCTCCTAATGCCTCATACATATCATCTTTTGTGCAGTTCTTGAAAGCCCCAGGTGTGCGTTCATGTGAAATCAGATTTCTGCCTGCAGAGCAAACAACCTTCAGTTATGGTCCCCATTAGCTAGAAGGTGACAGAGGACATTAATTGACTTCCCCACTTGCAGCAGCAAAATGGTTGATTAAGTGTTGGCAGGCTTCAAGGGCTGGAAGGAAGGACTAATCCGAGGTTCTGCTGATTTCTATCTCATTAAGTCATCCCCTGCTTATGCTCTTGTCAGATCAGCCAGTGAAAACCAACACCATATAATGTTTATTTATTAGATTATTCTATAATCAAACGGATTTTTCAATGACATTTAGTCAAAATACTCAACAATGAAAGTGAATAACAAAATATTAAGTCTGCTTAAAAACTACGAGTTTCAAATTTTACAGGTATGGCCATGAGGAGCAGAAAAGCAAACAGGAAAGGGTGAAAGGTGATATGTACCAGAAAAGTGAGGAAAGGAGTAGAGAAGAGCAAAGGTGAAGCTAGACTAAATAAGGCAAATGTTTACCTTTTCAGCTAAATGGAGGTTTAGGGCCACTAGAGGTCATAAAAAGAGATGATGCTATATATGCATTAGCTTTCAGTAGGATTTACTTTCAGTTAATGAAAATTTTCACTTACAGAAAATCTCTGAGCACTTTAGTCTGTATGTGAGTGGTTGTTTATTTTAGTTATTTATAGGACTTATAGCTGAAAAATAGCTGATTAAAATAAGTATGTGTTAAACCAAATGGTTAAAGTGCAGCATTTATCTGGAAATGTTACCCCAATCCTCCTAAATAATAGACAGTGAAACCAAATGCTTCCAGTCAAGCAGGTGGTATACAGATCCCAGACCTTGCAAAGCCTTTTCCCAAGCTTAGCAGTCTATTCACTTTGAAAGGACAACTATCTGTTTCAAGCACCAAAGGGACACAGAAAACATCTGGAAATGTGATGCAAGGTGAGACCTGGTCCTACAAACATTGAAAACTAACACAGCATATTGTTCTGGGCCAGTCAAATGATAATAGTGACACCATCATGGTGTTATAAAGGTTTTCTTAAACAGCAATATATAATCTGGATAGATTTTATGTAAATGTGGGTAAAGATGAACACACAGGGTGTTGGCCTAGTTGTTGGAGCAGTGCGCTTGTGCTCTGAGAAGTTGAAAGTATCCGGTTCAGTCCCCACAGCCTGCACTCTGGGTTCCTGAGCAAGACCCTTAACCCCCAATTGCTCCCTGGATGCCGCACAATGGCAGCCCACTGCTCCCCAAGGGGATGGGTTAAATGCAGAGGTTAATTTCTCCGATGTGAGATCAATAGAGGTCAATCATTATTATTTGGAAAAAAACCTGTAGGCTGTGGCAAAAGTAGGTCTTTCAGCAGTTCCAATCTGAGGTACAATGAACAGTTTAGCTTAAAGCCTCCAGACCTGAATAGGATTGGGAATCTGTGAAAAAAAAGAAAAAATGAAACCAATGTTTACTGATACGCGCTATTCAATCTGACTGAGCCTGAATTACAGTGAAGCCCAGGGGGCTTTTTCAGCTTCTTGTTTTTGAAAAAGAAACAATCTGTATAATTTCCCATAAATAATAAGGTACTTTTCTTTTTTATACTGCATAAACATATCAAAACTTAACTTAATTATTATTAACTTAACTTATTTCTGGTTGCAACACAAAAATGCCTAATAGTTAAGAACACAACTAATACTGTAAATGTACCTTCAACAGGAGACGGACTAAGCTGAAGTCTAGACTAAATCTGTCATCACCTTAAAGACACAGGGTCACTTTTCCTCATGTCCAGCCAGATTTCTGTTCTCTGTATTCACAAGGGTTTTTCCTCCAATCAGGCATTATGCAAAAGCAGGAACAAAGTACTGAAGCGTAAAATGTCCCCGATTGTACAAAACAAAGCCCTTCTTTGAAGATTAGCATACAGTTTGCCATCAGATTCTTAATGCACTCTGTCTGACATTTTCTGAAGCTGCAGATTTTGCAGAAAATGGCTCTCGTTCATGTGTGAGAGCACTGTTCAGCTTGGTTCTATGATAAATTAAGTTGACGCACATAGAAAACTGATTATAACTGACCAAGGCAGTAGCGTTCCAGCACTTCAAGGAGCTCTTTCATGGTAGAAAACAGATTAAATTCAACCAATTTTTTCTAAAGCATTTGATTCTGATTGTAACTTAGCTTTACCGTAGAAAAAACTAAAAGAAAAACCTTGAGTGTGATTTGATTTTTTTCTCAGCAACAAATAACTTTACACAACACAATTTTAAAGAAAACTGTTTCATATACAAAAAATCATTTTTATATCTAAATTAAGCTTTGTGAGTACTCATAATTTTGATATGTCATTCATAAAACACTTACAGCAATAAAAAAATAGTCAGACAAGCAACCATTAAAGGTATAGTGGACAATGTTCTTTTTCCGGATGGATCATCGAAATAAGTGGTCCTCCTAATTGTCAATCATTCTGATGATATGTCTACGTAAGGCAGTGTTACGTTCCTGTCCCGAGTTAGCTATCTTTTTCTGCGTATGTGCACCATCCGGCGTATATTTGTGGTGAGCTACAGTTTGAGACAGTCATTAGAGCTTAACTTTCTTACAGCATTTCTTTGAAAATGGCCAAGGGTCGTAAGAGCTGTATGAGAAGAAAAGAAAGGCCTCAGAAGATGTTTTTGGGAGATTCTTTCATGCAATAGCATACACTAAAAGCACAGATCGGGCTTCCCACTGATGCCTCGATTGCCAGGTTTTTACTCGAAAGGTAAAGTTTGGCATGCTTTTTGGAGAAATCCATTTCACATCACTGCTAGTAAAAGTTATCTACCTCTATATTGAAACTTTCCAGGAAAATAATTTATTTTATTTTGTAATTTGTAGTTATACGGTGGCCACAGATCCTTATTTACCCCGCAAACATGTCCAAATTTCAACTCCGGCATACACACCCATACAAGCAGTTCATGTTAGTTTCTATGTACGAGTAGTCTTAATTGCGGGGAAACGGATGGATGAGATGAGATTCATCCAAGCAACCGTCTTTTTGCATCCCTGCACCTCCTTGAGGACAAATAGCCTCGTCTTACATGTGTTTAATAGCTGTTCCCTGTCGGGAGAGGGTACAGGGTTTTTATCGCATTTTCTTAAAAGTAGAAAGAGCGAGTCTTTTCAAAAATTCGCGAAAATTAAAATCCACCACTATACATTTAATGTACTGGTTGAGAATAATTATAAAGTTAATACAATAAACAAATTTTAACTTATAAAGTATTTTTTAATAAAAATAATTATAAAAAATCACCATAAACATGTTATATCTATTTTGTTATATGACCTTCTGTTGATCTATAAGAAGAGTTAAGAAGCTGATGTGCTGGAGTCCAAAAACAAACCAGGTTGTTTTAGGATCATGTAGCAAGAGGAGAAAGATTTTACTCATACACATATCACCACCCACAACTTCAAACCGTTCATTAGCTAAAAGCTTTAAATTACTGACAGCTGAAGAAGTCCTGCCATATGGTCCAGCAGACAGGAAAACTTTAAGTTGTAGCTTTGTTTTACCACCCTGTCAAGAATAAACCCATGGAGAAAAACGTGTCATTAACATTGAAGAAAAAATATTCTTATTTTTTTATGGATACTCTCTGTTGGTTTTCTGGCTGAGAGAAGCGCACATCATTTTATGATCCTTATTTTTATTTTTATTTTATTTTGAAACATAGTGTACGCCTTGAAACCCAAAAAATGTAATGGCATCCATGGAGCTGCAGAGCACTCGATGGACCGATACAGAGGCACATAATGCTGGAGCTGATGTTTCCCCACAGGGTGTCTGTCAGTCAGCAAAAAGCTACTGCCATGGTTACTGACCCTCTGAGGCAGGTCTGCACATAAAATTCACATAATTACTCTCAGGATTTGTTTTTGTTAATTAGACTAGATTATTAGTTGTTATTTTTCTTTATGCAGGTACATGTTTATGAACCGATGCTAAAATAGGGCTATGAATGGAACAAGATGAGCAGAGTGAAAGAGAACATTGCAGTCCATTCACACTCGTGATTGAATATTTATAGTATATAAATGGTCTCCACAAATGTCACAGTTAACTCATTAGTTAGACATCTTCTCTGCAATAAGTTAGTTTTTTTTATCACTGTGGGAAGGTGAAGGTATGATGTAAAATTGTATTTATTTAAAGTAGTGTATAAAATTCATAAAATCTATGTTGGCTAATATTCTACTGACTAAAACCTAATACAATATACATTACTGGGGAAAGACTTAATAAAGTTCTACAGCTTTCACAGTATCTGTTAAAGTAAAAATGCAGCATAGAAACTGTGCTTCAGAAAAATCTAATTTGATATTTAGTGCCCATAGTCATGCCTAGTAACCTTTATTTCAAGAAGGGATCCATCATTGCCATATAAGCAGCAAAAATTAAAAGACTGTTTATCATCCAATGATTTGTAAAATAATTCATACAGTTGTTGGTTATTATTTTAATTTGTAACTCGGATAAATAAATACATCTGTTACAGTATTCTCCACCAGAACCTAGAAAGATGCTCTCTCGCCCCCAGCTGCAAGAACAAAATGAGATCATTCTGTTCTAAAAGTTGTTCTCAACATATATTCCAACAGATTCTTTTTTTTTTTTTGGACTGTCCAGAAATATAGTGGGTGAGCTGCAGTGGGCGTGACCAAGGAAGACTTTCCAAGAACTCGGCACTTAAGTTCATTTGAAGCATGAAATGTCCTGGTTGGAAAAAAATTTTTTGCTGGAGCATTATTTGTACCACAAGCCTAACTGGATTTGCTTTGGTGAAAAACCCTTTTACCCTTTTAAAATCCTTTTACCAAAGCAGTTAGGATCAGCATATAAAATTAATGAAGGAGTTAATAACCAAACCGCTTATATTTTGAACAATCTCTATATGTATCACTGTAGATTTCATCGAAATGTTCTTAATTCATGGAATATGTACAACTACAGTAAAAACACTACCATTGCACTAAAGCTAAAAGAGTCATAAGAATGTGTCTGCTCAGTTTCATTGTAAAATGACATTATCTAACTTTCAATCCCTTTACCTGCCATTATCCTCCAGAGATACAGAAGAACCTATTAAAAAGGCCATTAGTTAGATTACCTGGACTGCTGTATATCATAAAGGTGTAGCTTGTACCATAATGTATAATTTCAGCAAAGAGGGCATTGACAGTGATGGATAACCCAAGAAGAGGGTAAAAAGGGAGAAAGATGGATGGGCAGTTAGAGGGAAAAATGGAAAAGCTCTTGGTGTGTCATAAAAACAAACAAAGCAGAGATCTGAATAAAAACATTAAAATCACAAAGCGAAGTAAGAAATTAGCTTGAAAGAAGGTATGTAGGTAGGAATAAAAACATACAGAACAGTGCCAGGGAATATATGAGATGTAAGGAAATAGCGAGAACGGGGCAACGCAAGGAAACCGAGGGAATGCTGACCTACTTCGGGTGGGAATTTTAATCAAGCATCTGCATTAGCAGAGAAAAGGAGAAAATTGAGAGATGAAGTAATGAAAAGGACGATAGGGAACTGTTCAGCTAAATTCATACTGGCAAGTAAAATATCCCTGGATACAAACCAATACATCTCCCATTTGAATTTACATGCATTTGGGCTGTAATGCAACCAGTCTGTACAATGTCCATTCATCTTTTGATGAAGTATCTATGAAGCCTTTGATTTCCTTTCCCATTACCTATTGTCAGACACAGAATTCAAAATCTGTCTCTAATTACATTTCCAATATATGAAAAGACAGAGAGTGAATAAATGAGGGAAAAAATGTGGGCCAGAGAAACAAATCTAGACTTTAAGAATGTGGAGGGACATATTGCTATTTGGGACTGGGAAGAGGGATTGTGGCTTTGTTGTATTTGACAGATTTGACAGAAAATAATAGTCAGCACACATATCCCGAAGCTTTGTGTTTCAATATCCTTCAGTTTGAGGACTAAAAGCAACTTTTATAGATATTTTCATAACCTGAACTACGTAGTTATCAGGTAGTTATCAGGTAAATACAATTCTGGCGAAATTCTGCCAAAGGAAAAGATAAAATACAAAGGAGCTTCTCACATTTCATGACACCTCCCAGAATGTTGGTGCTATTGTCATCAAATATTTCCATGACTCATGCGGCGCCATTGTAAAGTGATGCCTTTCTTTTGTATTTGTGTTGTGATAGCTCAGCCAAAAGAGCATGAAAGTTTGTTTAAATAGATGTCTAAAATAATTTCTACTTCCTTGTAGAGTTTGAGCTGAAATTGTTTGTATTAAAAAAGCATCTCTGGGACAGCTATAACCCAAAGGATCATTGAAAATAGGAAAAGCACAATCAGTCTGGAAAATCCTTTTTTTGCACTACATCAATCCAAGTTGTCTAATAATCGCTGACCTTCTACATTAAGCGCTTTTTTTCTGGTTTCCTGAAATGATATCATGAAATGTAGCTTTCTGCATGCAAGATGATGGTATTGCTGATACTTCTTCTAAATCTATCACTTTAACTTTGTCTTTTGTCTGTAGCCTTTTTCTGTAAATGTGGAAAATAAACATTAAGTGGAAAAAAAGCTTAAAATTTGTGCATTTTTGGTCGCTAAACAACAGATTCTAAAGTATTTTTCTACACGCAGAAATTTCTATTCACATGTACTTTAATAACTTCAGGTTTAGTATTCAATCTTTTTCTGCTGTGCTTTCCTGCAACTTTTTCCCTCTGTCTCACACCTGTTTAGTGTTATTTTTGATTTTCTTATTGCACAGCCATCTGTTAATTTACATTGGCATTGACTGCCATCAGTGTAAAGGAAGCTCTTGAAACACACGGTTTCCGTGTGCAATCAACCAAGATAAAATAAAGAGTTATTTCTAGGAGCATCCTTCTGTAAGATTTTTAGATGCCTGAAGGGTGTCCTAAACATTTGTGCAAACACTTATATTGAAACAGGAAGAACATTACAATGTTCAAGTTGGAGATGGACTGTACTTCACACTGAAAAAAGTGACTTTCTAGTGCAGTAAACTCTATTGTAGTATTCATCATAATTTCTAATCTGTATTTTTGAGTTTCTGAAGTAAAATTACAAATGTTTTTAATTTAATACATCATTTCTGGGAAAGAGTATGTTTTACTTAGATTTCTTTATGTTATTTACATATTTAATAGCAGTATGTACATTAAAAAAATTACTACATAAATCTTACTCTAATATTTAGTGTTTTGAAATTCACACAGAGCGCATGCGCACTGTAGCTCACACCAGGAACTTGGCCCCACTTTGCACTACACTTCTGCAGTCTTCCAAAAACTTTTCCTGGGGTTAAATGGATTTAAACTGTCCGCAAAAGTAAACACCCTGAAGTTGAAGTTGCTTTCCCAAATGCATTCATTACTTTGTCATCTTAGGGTAGGTAAATGTGGCATCAAGAATTAGCAGTGGATTTCTTAATCTTAGTGGAAGGTTACCTGTCATTAATGTTTTTTATTTTTTGCCAAATAAGGTATGTTATTTCGCAAAAAATAACAGATCCTTTATTCACATATCTAGTAGAGATTTTATTCTTCATTGAGAATGGTTAGACAGTTTAAGCTGTTCATTTCTAATTGTGTTGATTTTGTTTATTTTATGTTGTAATTGCATCCTTAAAAGTGCACTAGTCTGGACGGCTGGTTTAAATGTTGAAACTGCACTGCTTACATATGTAGGTTTTTTGTATGTAAGATTTTTCTTGCATATTTGAGTAGCTACTATATCACCAGATCTGTGTTGGATGTGGAGTATATGAAATGCTGTGTAATTGTTGTTTACAGTCATACCAGTCTGATCTTTTTTAAGTACAAATTCTAATGCAGTACAAGATAACACACTTTTACTATTAATGCTATATTTGTACATGCTTTTTTTCAATTAAATAGATTCATACATAATCTTTACACTACTCAAAGTTTAAGTGGCTGTTTCTGTTGTGACCCTTGCCCAGAAGTTGTTTTGAGCATGTTTGTGTAAGTTAAATATTCTTCTTCCTTATATAGTTCATTATACAGTATATTTCTCTAACGAATGTTGAAGCTCTCAGTTTTAGAGGGTTGTTCATTTTTTACTACATATTTGAAAAGTACGATTTCAGTTAGAGGGCTGCTCGGTGGCGCAGTAAGTAGCACGTGCAGCAAGAAGGTTCTGGGTTTGATTTTCGACCCGATGTCTTTCTGCATAGAGTTTGCATGTTCTCCCTGTACATGCATGGGTTCTCTCCGGGTACTCCGGCTTCCTCCCACAGTCCAAAAACATGACTGTTGGGTTAATTGACATCTCTAGATTCTCCTTAGGTGTGAGTGTGAATGGTTTTGTGTCTGTGTTACCTTAAAGTTTTGTGTAAAACGCTGTTTGTGCATATGAAAAACAAGTACACTTTATTTAATTTGTTTAAATAAATCTGACTTACAACTTGGATGCAATTAAGTAAATGTTACTTAATATCTTCACAACCCTTTATGCCTAATGGAAGCTAAAATTCACTTGATACTGGCAAGTGAGTGTTACTTGATATTGCAGCATTACATTTTATTTAACTCATTTGCGTGCAAATACTTACAATATATATTTTTAAGTAAATCTTATTATTTGTTTTTTCAGTGCAGAGATAAACATGTTTTGATATGATGGAACAGTTTAAACCTGGCTTTAGGCAATTATGATTCTTAATCATCTCTTCCTGATTGGGTCACATATAATTACCTTCAATTACAATAATCTGAGGATGTATTTAAGCATGTTCTGATCAAACCTTTCAGTATCTGCAGAAAACATGCCCATTTTTGCTAAAACGATCATGTTCTCTCCTGTGCTTGGAGACAGGATGAGGCAGAGATGCATGGAAGAGAACAGGGTGTGCTTGGTCCGGATGAGTCACTGAATGCTGTGAACTCACTCACATTAGCACATACACAGGAACGGGCACACTCTCAAACCATGAGGGACAGATTAAATGTGGCAATGCTGAGACAATCTGGTGAAGAACCACAAGTGAAAAGCTTTTATTTCACACACAATCACATTTAATTATTATTATTATTATTTTTTTGTCTTTTTTACAAAGTGTATTTTTGTCTTTCTGAGGCCAAACTAATGCATGGTTGTATGTTTTAAGATGGTTAAGCATATTTCTTTGAGATGTTTTTTTTTTTCAATTTTCAGCAATAAAAACATCTTTAATTTCCAGACATTGAAATAGAATCCCAGAATTTTTTAAACCGTGGGTCAATGTAAATATGCAAATAAAAAAAACATTTATAAAGCTGAAATTACTTATGTCCCATTCTACCTCAACTTAACATTGCAGCTGAATTTCCCCTCACTAATGTTTAGCCGATAGATAATTTTACTCTTCTGTCACCTCTACAAATGTTTTAAATGTTTCTGCTAGTTCAATCTCTAACGTTGTGCTCTCTCTACTTTTTCTTATAGTAGCTTTGCCTCGTCTGTTCCTGTTTGGCTGTGACGCCATCCTGGAGAGAAATATTAGCTGTGCTGCTGCCATCAACACCCTTGTTTATAGATATTGGAGATCAGCCTGTTTTCCAGTGTAGTCCTGTTTCTCTGACTGTGACTGGTTGGATGTGCTCTCTTCCTCCTCTGACATGGGAGTTGGCTCAGACCTCGTCTGCCTTGCTGTGTGTTTCCTGGATGGGGCCGCCTTTTAAAGGAATAGTACACCCAAAACATGATTAGCCTTCATTTTCTACTCACCCCCATGCTGAACAACACTCTGGAGTACTTTTTTGATATCTCAAATGCATCTGGAGATCTGGGAGGCTTCTTGCTGTCTGATGACATTCAAATAATGGAGGTCTATGGCGCCCGAGGCAGAAAGGTCCATAAAAGTCCACAAAAAACGTGTCAATATTCCTCCATACTGCTCGTCCAATGTATTCCAAGTGTCCTGAGTGGGTAGCATCCAGAATTTACTCGAAACAAAGTCATTTAGAATGTTTTTAGAGCATAAACAGTAGTGTATAGGATTTCCTGAAAGCGCGCACATGCGCGTTCACGACGCTACGGAAGCCGGCAGACCAAACCAGCGCATTCAGCTCGGCAAAGAACTCATGCTCGTCCTCAGACATTTTTCTTTCGTTGTTTCTTTCTTTGCACAGGTAAACAGCACATTTCTTCTTCTACGCCGGCATTATTGACAGAGCAGACGCTGAATGCAGACTTTCATCTGGTTTGGTCTGCCGGCTCCCGTAGCATCGTGAGCGCGCATGTGCACGCTTTCAGGAAGTCCTATACACTACTGTTTATGCTCTAAAAACATTCTAAATGACTTCGTTTCGAGTAAATTCTGGATGTAGAAAATGAAGGCTAATCCTGTTTTGGGTGTACTATTCCTTTAAAGCTTCTTTTTGTATGTCTACTTCTGTCTCCTTGAACCCCAGTTGGCCTCGGCAGAGGGCCGCTCACACTGAGCCTGGTTCTGCTGGAGATTTCTTCCTGTTAAAAGGGAGTTTTCCTCTCCACTGTCGCTACAAGCATGCTTAATGTGAGGGATTGCATTGAAGTCAATGACTCGATGCAATCAACTTGTTTCCCTTAGAAAGAAAACTTTGATTCAATTCGACTGTATGATCTGGTGAACTGTAAAGTGCCTAGAGATGACGTGTTGTAAATTGGGGCTATATAAATAAACTGAATTGAATTAAATTGAATCGAAACTGAATTGAATTGAAATGCCTATGCAGATTTTCCATTTTAGTCACAAAACAAACACTAAGTTCTATAAATTTTATTGGGATCTATTTATTTTAAGTGTGTTATATCAACACAATTCATTCATTATTGCTAATGATTTCTATTAATTCTAGATTAAAAATGGTGCAATTTTTTTACTTATTTTCCATGAATAACAATTAAAGAACTGTTGTGTGCATTTCATCCAGAGACAACTATCATGTAGTTCGGGAAACATAGAGGGAATGAGGTTCTGTAGAACAATGTTTGGTAGTAAAACATCTCAAGCTTTGAACATCACCACAAAGCACAGTTTGAACCAACCATTAGTTAAAAGGCACGACTGCAAACCTACCTGAAGATGTGTATCTATTTAAAATGATGATGTGCAAAGGAAGCACTAATGGAGACCCCTTTTATTTCTACTTTCGATCATTTCATTTGTTTTAATTTGAATGTTTTGTTAACTGTGAACTTTGGAGAAACTGCATAGATGTGTGAGAAGTAGTGTTGCGCCAATGTCATCTTTTTTGGCCCCGATACCCGATACCTGGCTTTGCAGTATCGGCTGTTACTGATACCCTCTGTTTGAAATTGATGTGTGTGTATATATGAAGAACTGCATACTTCTTGGAAGTAAAATAATTGCCATCATGGCTTTTTCAAGCTGCTGCCTACCTTTGTGAAGCAGAAAAAAGACTAATACAAAAAGGGGTGGCAGCATCATGCTGTGGGATTGTTGTTCTTGAAAATAGAAATAGAGAGTTTGGTTGCTGGATTGATGTTTGAAACCAAATGTAGAGCAATTCTGGAAGAAACCTGTCAGATGCTGCCAAAGAGTTGTCATTTTCCCTCAGGACATCAAACCTTGATATACAACCAGTGGTATATTAGTGGAAAACACTAGTTCCAAACATATTACTAATTTGTTAAAATGGATGAAATGTAAAAATGGATGAAATGTAAAAATTCTTCTAGTTGTAAATGCAGAAATTAGGTTTAAGGAAAGTTTTTTTGTGACTATTGTAAAAAACTGTAATGAAGGAGATATGTGGGGGGGGGGGGGGGGGGGGGGAATGTGGACAAATTCTTTATGAAAGAAGATCTCTCTACTATAAAGATTTCATTTAAAAGCCTTTATTGTCAACAAATGTGAACAACAGAAATCATTAAAAAACAAAAGCTACAACACGGTAGGTAAGGCTGCCATGTTTTCAATGAGCTGCATGGCGTGTATTGATTTCTGTTGCACAATATGAAAAAAAAGACTTTGAATTGAGATGAATTGAACTTTGCTTCCATTCTAAGGGTTAGAGCACTCTGACAGAAGAAGAGAATGATGTCATTCACACAATCGATGAAGCCATGAGCTGCCTTGATGTGATTTCTGCTAAATTTATTAGCGTCATAGACCACAGGAGCCCCAGGGGTGAAACCAAGCTCCATCATGGGGGATAACATGATCAAGACCCCTCCTCACATCCATCTGCACTCATACACTGTTGTTCTCCAGACAGAAAATGTTGCATATCAGCTCAAGTGTAATTATGAATGCAGGTTTTAGAGGAGCTTATTATTAAGAAATCATTGAACAAATGAATGATCATAAGATTGAACTTTCATATAATTCTCTTCCTCATGGATATGTATGAGTTAAGGTTCTTTGTGGCTCTTTACTGTTGACCTCAGAATCTAATGAATAAGAGATAAACCCATCAGATGCCACTAAGCAGGCAGGAGGTGGAGCGAAAATCAGCAGCCTGAGAGCTGAGGGAGGATAGAATCCGTGTGAGCTCATTGTTTTTGGTCTTAGTTTTTTTCCCGTGTGAGGAAAAATAAACATCTTTGTGTGAATTAAGCAACAGTCAAGAATGCATTGTAAACATAAGGCTTTGGTCAGTGTGACGCCTGGCATAAATACGGGCAGGTTTTTATAATCGCCTCAGATTCCCGCATTGGTTTGTTTATGAGGTGCATATGCCAAGTCTAAAACCTGTTATGAAGAACCAGCATATTTCAGCATTTCTCAATATTGTTTGATTGGGTCCTTAGATAGACTGTTGCAGAGGCAACTCCTTTACAGAGTCTAAAATACATTCTTAATAAGGAAATGATTACAATTATTTACCATTTTGTACCTCTTTTCTCAGCAAGAAAAACATGTTTTTTTAAGCAGCAGTGTACTGGTTGTGCTAAATCAAAATTAACAGACATTGATAACAAAAATAGCAATTAAAACCTTTTTCTTTTGCTACATACATACATACATACATACATACATACATACATACATACATACATACATACATACATACATACATACATACATACATACATACATACATACATACATACATACATACATACATACATACATACATACATACATACATACATACATATAAAACAGTCAATGCATGTCTCCGAACTTTGCATTTACAGACATAAATCTGCCCAAAAATATGTTTTGTGGTTAATGGTTGAAAAATATTTGTTGAGATAGAATAATTTATTTAGATCTTCTGGGGGAAATCTGCAGTAAATCTCGTCTCAAACAATATCAAGCCCTACCAAGATTAGTCTGCTAAGATCCATAAAAGTGTGCTCATTTTTGAGATGTTGCACTGTACATTCAAGGGAGGAAATTTTTGGAAATCTGTGTTGAAAGATGGTGGGGAATTTTGCAATGCCCAGAGACCACATGAGTCAAACCACCAGAGAAAACCCAGTGTAACCTTATCAGTGTCTTATAAAAAGGGACAAATAAGGTTCTGGGTCAGGAATTAAGACTGATGGAGCAGAGAAAATGAAACATCGGCCTCGTGTGAAGGTCTAACTAAAGATTCGTGCCATTGCTTTTAAGACATGTGACATGTTTTTCATGGACAGCGGTCACATGTATTTGCACAATTTTAGGACATGTGGGCTTTTACAGTAACATACTAATTACACACTTCTTAAAGACTAATTGAATATAGATGAGTGGCTTAGCAGGAACTGCACATGTTTACACATGCTCCATTTATGCATGCTTTTGAGAACACAACACAGGCCTCTGTGTTGCAGCACATAAATCAGTTTATGCAAAACATCTTGACGGTAAATGTGGTTTGATGTAAACTTGTGGAGTATTCTGGGGGGGAAAAACACACAGTAATCAGGCGTTCTCTTGGCTGCTCTCATTTCAGTGAAGGCTTCATTGGCAAAAAGAATTGAAGAGATTTAAAAAAGCCACTTTTTAAATCACATCAGATTGGCTTTTCACCCATTTTTATCTCTCAGGGATAATAAGCAGCTGCTATATCTTATATACATTTATCTCTAACTTATCATAGAAAGAAATAAAGAAAATCTGAAATGTTTACTAAATAAATTCAGTTTTCACATAACTTCTAATGGGCCTTTATTTAGTGAAGTTTGTAAAATCCATTTATTCATTATCTTCTGCTTTTGTCATGATCTTGGCACTGATGATTGGTCTGATTGCTCATTTCATTCACCTACCTAGCTACTCCCAGTTCTCATTACCGTTCATCTGATCCACCTGCTTGAGCCTCTATTTAACCAGCCTTCACACCAGTCATCAGTGCCAGATTATTCGAGCCTGTGGTGAGAGTTCTCTAGCGTACCTGAGTTTTTCTGGTTCCCTTATCTTGACCTGTTCTGCCTCTGGAACTCTGAGCATGCCTGTCCCCATTCTGTTTGCCTGACCAGTCCTTGCCCTCCTGCTGGATTCTGCCTGTGTACCGTATTTCCTGGCTCTGACCCCTGAGCATGTACTCGACATCAGCTTTGGCTTTGCCCTTTGGATTATCCTGCCTCCCTTCGTCTGCCTGGTTCTGATCTTCTGCCTGTTCTCCGACATCAAGGACTTCAGCTTATGGGACTCTGGACGGCACTTACTACATCTTGTTGGCAGCCGACTGGCTGGAACCAGGCTATCCTCTGGGTACAGACTGAACTTTAAGACCAGAGGTTTCCTGCCTTGGATGCCTATGCTGTTCTCCACAGTTCCATAAATTTTTTTTGAAACTTTACTGTCTCTGCCTCGAAAACTGGGTCCTTTTGTTCTGACCTTGGCAGCTTTCCTAGATATTTCTGGTGGGTCTAATGGTGTTGCTCTTTCTGTGCCACAGGGGTTGTATTATTTATTCTTTATTCAGGTATGGGAGGTATGGGTCTGCTTCCGTGTCTCAACTAGTAGGACAAACCTCCAAAGGATTTTCTTACCATAGGTCGAACTCAGTTCAGGTACATCAGGGCAAAGCGGCTGTATTGTAAATTAATTTCAGCCCTATACATATGTGATCCTATTATTTTGGTTATGATCCATATCTCACAGCTATAGTTGGAAAGCTAACTTAGAAAGTTCTTTTGGTTTCAGCTCTTTGTTGTTCTAAGGAGTCCGAATCGTAAATATTAGCTACACTATTATGCAAAGGTTAATTAATTTAATGCATTTAAATAGTCTTTTTGTTTTCTTACCAATCCTTTTAAACATGATACCAATAACCCCTTTGCTTGTGCAACTAATTATTAATGCGATTAAACTATCATTAATACTTACTAACATTTGTGAATCAATTATAAACTTGCAGTAGGATGAATGATTTAATGATTTAATTTTTTTACTCTACTTTTTTTCAACCACACCAATTTAGCACGAGCCGCTCAAATAATGCTAAAGACAAGCTTATTCTGGAGACTAGTGGAACACTGGCATCAATATTCAAAGCGAAGTCGTTTTACATTGCATGGTTATAATCAAGAAGAGACCCCTGGTCTATAACTAACACCTTCAAGCTGGACTGAAAATGGACAATCCCAACTACATGTCCTCAAAGGAAAAATGTAATGTTTAGATCAAACAAAGATTTTAGTGTTTGTCGACAATGCATAGAAAAGTCAACATCAGGCTTTTAAACTTTCAAACAACTGTCTTGCTTTGGGAATCTTCGCTAAGAGACGTAATGATGTATTTTAAAAAAGGATATAAAAGATAAGAAAGTAATAACTCTTTTTGAGTTGAATGATGGTGGAAATTTAGAAACGTTGTGCTGATCAATACCTCTGCCAATGCAATGCTACACCATGCTATTATAGTTAAAGGGATAGGCTCTCTTTAATATTAATTCACAATTGTCTTCAGCTATAAAGTGATAAGTACAGTTTGCAGTGTATCTTAATCCTTGGTGCTGACGCTGGAGGTCAATAACAGTGTAGTGTTGCAACAGGGAGAGACAATGGACACTGCCGGGAAACATCAGCAGGGCTGATTGTGCTGCAGAGAGCGCTGACATCATTCAGTCTCTTAGCGAGGCCATCTACATACACCAACACACACACATAACCAACCCGGTCTACCATCTCTGCAAGCAAGAGACTCTAAGAAAAGTCTCTCACAAAGCAAAAGGTCAAAAAAGTCCAGTGGGTAGGAGGAAGGTGGAGAACTCAATTGGCCTAAATCACAGACATCACCAACAATGGTAATTTCATAAGTCTTCCAACAGCTTTTGGTCACATGCACAGCCCTACTATCAGTTTCCAGCAAAACATACTAAACCACAACCTGCATCTGTCACAAACACATAATAGTCAGCTTGTTATTAGGCATCTGTGTCAACCCCCACAGAGCTGTCTGCCATGGCCTTGTGTCTTGAATAGAGTTTTTTTTTAAGATGTCAAAGGAGAGGCAGCCAGCAGCGAACAAGACTGGCACAGAGAGGGAACAGCGTGGGCACGTGGGAAAAGCATGGGCCATCCACGGCTCATCTCGTGATCCAACACAATAAGTTTTAAATAGAGGGTCTGACAAAAAATGGATGGATAAGCAGAAAATACAAGAATATGATGCTCCTTTTACTTAATAGAACAAATCTTTTTACAAACGGTGACCCACAGCTCCAGTCTCATCCAAAAAATCTTCGATTGCTACCATTTACACTTTCAGGTTTGTGAATTAATTTGAATTATTTCAATAGATCATTGTACAAGTTTAAAAAAATTGCATACAAAACCAAAATTTGATAGGCAAATTAAGGATAACCCACACAACTTTTGTTGCCATTTAGAAGCAACGCTTTTAGCTTAATGTTTGACTCAAATACTTTTAAGCAAAGTCCTCAAAGTTTTAAAAGAGCTGAAGCCTTGGCCATTCCAAATAGTTTATGTTTGCCTATTTTTTGTCATTGCAAAACCAGTTTTGATATGTATTTATTTTCTCATCGTTGCTGTTTCCAGATCTCAGCCATCTAAACTGTCTTGTTTATTTCTTCAGATTCACTTTAGAGTCATAGACTTATGGTTAACTTAGAAATTGGATGTTTAGACAAAATTATGCCATCAGAACTGTTTTTTTGATTAGATAAATTTAAACATAGGTTTAGCATCCTTAGTGTTGGCCTAGTGGCTTAGAGCAATGCGCTTTTGCTCTTAGAAGGTTGAAAGTATCCAGTTTGATCCCCACAGCCTGCACTCTGGGTTCTTGAGCAAAACCCTTAACCCCTGATTGCTGTCCGAGCGCCACACAATGGCAGCCCACTGCTCTTCAAGGGGATGGGTCAAATTGAAGAGAACGAGTTTCCCTATTGTGGGACAATAAACTTTTTCCAAAAAGAGTGGTCAGATAATTAGCCAGTTTGAAGCTAATCTAAAAGTTGTCAAGAAACATTCAACTAAATATAATTCAAAGCTTATGCATATATCTGAGCCTATGTGAATTATATTGAACATGTTGGGGATTAGAGGAAAAAAAGAGAAATTACAATAAATAACAATTTTTATAGAACTTTTAAGATTAGCACATTTCACTGTATTTTCTGTTAACATATTTAATTATAAGAAAGTCTGAAATATCTTAGAATAGTTCTAAAAAGATCAGAAGAAGTAAGTTAATCACAAAGTCTTTAGAACTTCAGATGACACTAAATACACCAGATGTTCAACAAAAATGCAAAGAAAACTTATCAGTTTGGCAAAGGCTGTAAGCTATTGCAGTGGAGCAATATAATGGCTGACTGTTAGACAATGCAAATCATCGAGTCTCATCAGGATCCAAAAGAGCTTGTGGGTGGGATACTATCTGCTGCCTTTGCATATCCTGAGGGTTTCGCTATGGAATGAAATAGCCAAGGGAAAGCTGGCAGTTTGGAAAAAGACAGGTAACGATATCGCAAAAGACTTTCCTTCATATCAACAAAAGACAGGAGATGATGCAAGCCCGTTTCTTATCTGTCAAATTGCTTTCTGTGTACCATAACAACTTTGTCTTAATAACCCTGTGCTCTTCAACTGTGTATCTGTGTATGCAGAAAAAGGATAAGAGTGTATATATGAGTGTAGACAAAGTATACTGGGTATTTGTATGTTCGACTGATGGGCATAAACAGAATTCTCAAACTGTAGTGTTTACCTACGCTGATTACATCTCTGCCTTCTTCAGCAAAATTAGTCATAAACCGCCTTGCTGCAATACAGTCACACATATGGTATGCATGCTTGCAAACACATAAATTACACACTCCCAGATTCCCTGCTCAGGCATGTGATGTATAAACATGTTATCTCCGGCAGACCAGAGGGGCTCCAAACTTCCCATTTTGGATGACATGTCAACAAACAGGCCGTTTTGTAAATGCAAATGGGAAGAGCCAGTTGTTAGATGCCCATCGTGGACATGACGATTTTATACATCTCCAGCTCCTGTAATGCAATGTGAGGCTTTATATGGATTGGTTGTCAGAGGTCTATAATTAAAGTGCTATGGAGGAGGGCACACAAGATGTATCCTGCTTTACACCATAGGAAAAGCTACATGCTAAACATCTCCACTGGATCCTTCTCCAAAATGTATTTAAAGTTAATTATATTCACTTGAATGAGCTATACTAAGATTAATATATACTAAGATTATATTATAATATTAGGCAAAAACAATTGTGCTACAGGAGAGTCAATTAAAAGGAAATCAGCTTAGTACTTCAAATAATTACTTTGCAGTAAAAACTTTTAGGGAAAAAAATCCTTTGGGCTATGACTTTACCTGAGGCCCATTTCACAAGGCAGGTTTAACAACCTCCGACTCAAATTCTCAACTCTGAATTGATCTAGCCTAAGGATGGAAACTGAGTTTTGGGTTTCATAAAAGCTGCTGTGAGTTAGTTTAACCAATTCTTAGTAGGTCCACTCAGAGTTGAACACGTGTGTAACAAGTATTAAAAGTCATTATCAGCAGAGCCTCGGTTTTATAAGTCACCATGACAACAGGCAACAGAAAGTTTCTATTTCAAGCCACTGGAACTAGAGATTTTAATACAGAAGTTAAAAGACAAATTGCAGAAAGTGTTTGAATGACAGAGCCACAGCTTTACAGCTGCAAAAAAGAAGGAGAGTTAATGTGTATTAGTTTATATTAAATCCTATGGGAGGCTGTTTATTTCTTGTTGTTTTTTTCGGCAGGCCATTTCAACATTTATTTAAAGCACTCCCCTCTCTGTTGTTCCAGATCATTAAAATAAGATTCTTCCAGGTCAAAATATCACTCCTAGTCGGAACTGTAATAACAGTTTTTCTAAATTACATTTTTGCTGCAGAAACTGAATTTCAGAAAGTAAAAAAAAAAAAAATGTAATAGTAGATAGGAAGTTTCATATACCTTGAAATTCTTACATGTTTTTAAGTGACCTGTTGACATTTATCAGCTTGACTGAAAATTAATTTATGTTATCTAAAATACTTTACTTCCTAATTAAAATAATACAAACTATTACCAGTAACTACAGGAATATGGAGATCTGAAATTTATTCTCGATATCCAGAATGTTTATTTAAGATAGAAAGAATATTGTTTTGTTTAAAATGGTCATTTTGAAAAAGAAAAAAATGGATTTCAAATATCAGAAATACATATTCAAATAAACTAATATATATCATATATATCAAAACTACCTGCCATAACATTACATGGAAAACTAGTTTACTGCTTGAAGACTCCTTTAATGCTATTCTCAAAAATCAATGTTCTGTTACTGATATCAAGTTCTGTTAAATAGCCATTATAGAAGTCTGTGTAGAGCTGCAAATGTGAGGACAGATAAGGTTGTAGATGTTCATGGTGAATATAAAGGACATCTATACACGGTGCAAGAACCCTCTCCCAGTAAATATTACATTTTAAGTTAATTAATGGCTTTCATTCTTTGATTAGAGCCTCATCAAAAGGACATATGTTTTTATTTTAACAATGTGTCAGTCGGACATAGTTAATAATTTCCTCTATCAGATTATTTTGAAAAGGACCTTAAAAATGTGTCCAACATTCTCAGCAGAATTTAGGTTAGTGTTTTAATGCAGCTTTTAGCACACAGACTTTTACTTTAATCTTTCCACTGTAGCTCTGGCCATGATGTCTATGTCCTGCTGGAAGGTGAAACCCTTCTCTCTAATGGAGGACTGCCCTTATACAACCTGAAACATCTCTTACTTGCTAGTATCAATCTTGTGATGGCAGCAATCTGATGGCATTATGCTGGCACTAGCACCATGTTTTCTGGCAGTTTTATGCTCTGTTCCATGTTTATTGATGACCAGAAAGCAATTCTTTGTCTCATCCATCTGTCAGATTGTTCCAAATATTTGCGGAGATGCTTTAGAAATATTATGGTTTTCTTTTTACGTCTTTACTTAAAAGTCAGAATTATTAAGTGCTCTACTAATTATGGATCTCTGAGCATCCTGCTTCACAGTTGGCGTTGCCCTCTTTTCAACTTCTATGATTAATGCCTTCGTATCCAGATGTATGTTTTAGGCGAACAGCCATGCCTTGGTAGTTTGCAGATGTGCCATAAACTTTCTCTCTCAGATGTGTTGAAAAGTGCTTTGTGAGGTATTTAAAGCTCATTATATTGTATTTTACCCCGACTCAGTTGTGTCAACAGTAATGTGTGTAGGGAGGTGGTTGAATGAGTATGTGACCAGCAGATGTGTCCTCATAGCTGGAGCTCATTAGACCCAATCAGGAGCTTAGATAGGAGTGTATACCCTCTGGCAGGTGCCAGATGGTTTTATTCCAAAAGTGGTAAACAGCCCTAATATGTCTTTATTCCTGTAGTCTTTGAACTTTTTTGTTGTTATCTTAATGTCTCCTCTCAGGGAAACTATTTTCCCAGTTCATGCTCTGCTCCTGAGGCCTGTACCTTGAGGCGAGCTCAACCTAGTGGGATTAATTCCAGTCTATCCAGTTTAACCCCTCCATAAAAATAGTAAGCAGGATCAGCAGTACCAGAAAGCTGGTACCACTAATTCAATCCATCTTGAACTGATCATTAATCTATAAACGCACGCGTGTTAAGGGGTGGAATAAAGCTAGAGGACCAATCATAATCATGAGTGCAGAAGGGAGAAGGAGGATATTAAAAAATGAACAAATGTAACTGTTTTTTGGTTTTCAAGTTCTTTTAATGTGATGTTGTTTTGTTTAAGTTATATTTCCCTGTGAATTAAATCGGGTCTTCAATCAAAGGGCATGTCATTGTTTTCCTGAACAGCTGATTGGCTGCTGGGTGGAACATTTTCTAGGATTCAAATCAATCCTGAAAGCTAGCCTTCTCTGCAACATGTTTGTGGTTCAGAGTATGTTACCGTGGTGACCAGACTCACTAACAATTAATCCAGGTTTATGGTACCGGGAAAGTCAGAGCTGAGGCTGAAGTTGTCTCATTAACCCAGTAATCCTGCTTTGTGGTACAGGCCTCTGGACTTCAATGTTTTTCCTTATTGTCTGAGAAAAAACTAATCGCAGGCTACCTGTATATACAAATAAAACATTATCCCAACTAGATCTTTATCCAAATATATATACGGTATGTGTAATCCTTCCTCCTTGGATAAATTAATCTTTTGGTGTTGGTCTATCTCATAAAGTGCCAATAAAATACATTAAAGGCTTGATTTAAAAGGTGACAGAATTTGGAAAAGTTCAAATGCTTAACATACTTTTACAAGGCCCTTTAGATGTAAACATGTCAGTCATTGCGCAAAACGTGTAAACTCACAAGTAATATCAGGCTTGTTTACAACCATGGAGTTTTGTTTTGAAGCTGCTAAGATTAAGGTCGTATAAAGGAGGCCTTTGTTTTTTAAAAGTTGTGTTAGAACTGAAAACCTAGAGTCTGTAGGGGTTTCCTTTTTACCTTGACATAAAGAAATAGTTACATTTGAATAACAACCACAAAGTCCGCCCTACATCCAAAAAAATATATAACGTGAGCTAAAATGTGCTAAACTTTTCTTATTTTTCCTCTAACTTCATCATTTAAAACATTAAAATACCAAACCTGCCATAAAAGGTAAAGGTCTGGTGCTTAAAAGTGTTTTGTTCTGAAAACCTCTTCACTTTTCTTAGTAGTTTAGTATTATCTCCATTAATGTAGCAAAGCAACGTGACTGTCTTATAGTTTAGCTTGAAGCCATCCAATGCAATAAAAAAGTGTTTAAACATTATGAAATAACAGGACTTCTTTCTCCCCTGGAGACTTTTAGCAGCCTGTGATTGGGCCATTTCACATCTGTTGCAAACTAAATAAATGACCTTTGCTCCCTAAATATTGCTTTTGACAAACTTTTTCTTCTTCTGTTGGGTGTCAACAACCTCTACTTGCCAACATTGAATTATTCTGCATAGATTACAATAAATGAAAAACTGAAGTCTTTTCTGTATACCTATTAAGCTCTCGTAATGTTTTTTTTACCACAGGCAGATATGTATGACGCTTTTGTTTTGCCTGTTTCCCTTTTCTTTTCTCGTGATTGCTCTCTCCAACTCCCCTCTTTCATTTGTAAATTTTTTACACCACAAACTATAACTGGAACCATAAAAAAAAAAAAAATCCCCACACTTTCCTGAAAATGAGAACTCCACCACTGATACTGCCTGTTTGCAAGGAGCCGAGGCATCCTCTTTTATTTTCCTGTTGAACATGACCAGACCAAGGTTTATTTAAAACACAGCATAAGAGAGAACAAAAGCTGCAAACTTTGATAAGTCTGCAGACGTCTTTTTGAACTCTAGATAGCAGGGCCTCAACAGAACCACATGGATGCCTGGAATTTGCCTCCCAGTCAGTCAAATGCACTCTGGTAGTCATTTAGTAAATAGGTCCTTCGTCTGTTACACACTTTATCAGCCTGACCACTAATTAGACGATGCCCATGAGAGACAGGGTTATAATGTACAGACTGAGGGAGCAGCAGTGGACCAAGAGCAAAGAGGATTAAGGACAGAATAACAAAAAGCTTTAAAGATATTAATGTGTTTGCCTTCAGAGAACTTTATAGCAGTAGGACTGATCCGTTTTACCTCATGACCTTAAAAAGAAAGAAAAAAATGTACTTATATTATAACTGATCCCTATGTTTTTCACTCTGAGGAATTAACATGTAAGCAGTGAATTCCCCTGGAATTCACTGCTACAACTGAATTCTCCCTACAATTACAACTTGTAATTGTAGGGAGTTTCCCTCTCTCTTGTCAATACCACTTTTTTTTAACCCTTTGGATCCTGCTGCTTAATGGTTACTAATGTCATATACTGTCGGGCAATATCATCAGATTTATTCTACTGCTGCTTTGTTCCACATTAAGCTGGGTATTGAGTAAGGGAGGGTTGGGGTCGGAGGGTGAGAGTTGGGGGTAAACTGTTTAATTGTTAGTACCTTGTTTCACACAATTAATCTTTATATTAATTTCACTTCATGGATAAGGTGTAATATGTATCTGTAATACCCAAAATTCCATAAATAAATCATAAATAAAAAAATAAAAAAAAGCCGGGTATTGCGCCTGGCATTGCAAGATATTTTTTTATCACTGCACGGAGCTACAGCTTAAACTGTAACTGCAGGGTTTAAAAGTTCACAGCTCACGATGTATGTTCTCACATTGTGAGGCCCGACACACTGATGCTATTTACCTGCTCACACTGCACATCCAAAAACCACACATCAGACTCAGAGCTGAGAGATGGCGCTGATCGGACTCCTCAATCTCCCTTGTTTGCACATGTGCAGTGCTCAAGGTTCTGGTAAATTGGCTTGTAGCTCTGCATCAACAGCAGGATTTGTCCACGAACACCGGCTGACTGAATTTCAAACATGTTTGATTTTATCCCAACCTTCCTGATCAGGAGGTGGTAATGAGAGGCTAATCGCCCCTCGTTACCCCTGTATACTACAGGACGCAGGATGAGGCTAAAACCCAGCCCAATCGAAAAAATTCTCGCACTACTGGAGAATCGGCCCGAAAAGGCCAAAATAACGTATAGTGTATGCCCGGCTTTACTGTTTTAGATTAACATACTCCTAAATACAGTTTAAAATAATGGTTTGATTTTTTTACAAAAAAAAGAATGCTCATCAACCTGGTTTTAAAGGAAAAAGTAATTGCCCCAACTCCTAATGTGAACTTTCAGATATTTGTTAGAAAAGCTGAACTCTGTTTTACTCACCACACCCAGCCCTGTTTGCTAGTTTAGCCGTAGGATGAATAATTCACTTAAGTGAAACCAGTCTGACTGCATAAAGGACGCAAATGTCAGAGGTTGCATTGTTAGATGCAACCCATGACATGCAAAATGAAATAAACAACAAGATGAGAAGGTAAGATATCTGATCTATTTGTGTGGGAAGGGTTACAAAGCCATTTCTAAAGCTTTGACACTCCAGCAGGAATAAAGTTACAAGTTCTGAATTGAATAAATGCTATTAGATCTGATTATACATTTCCGTTTTATGTTATTTAATTCTGCAATGGTTTTATTCTGTGAGAATGTTGTTGTGACTAATCCCTAAAGTTACCATGTAATATAAGGCAGATGCTTTAACTCTATTGTTTCGGACAGTTAAGCAGTTTATACATCTATATCCATGTGATACCTTATAAAGACTAAACCCAGCATAACATCTCTATGCTAGGTTTAGTTTCATTTCAGAGATACATACATACAGAGTAAAAAATAGTAATTTTTAGTATAACCTTCAATGTATTACAACACTGAGCCAAAGGAGCAAATCAGCAAGCATCACAATATCACACATCCTTTCACACATCCCCCATGATCTCATGGGAAAGCTGTTGTGCAACAGCTTGTTATAATATTAGATATGCCTAACAGAAGGAAAAACACAATCAGGAGGTTAATAGAGTGCATACAAGCAACATTTTTAGAGGGTTTTCAAAAGTTCAAATGTTTGCTTTGAAAGACTATGCATGCTTGACAGGAGTAGCAGATGGAAAGTTTGAGATTTGAAAACAGCTTAATTTATCATTCCCTGAACTTTGGAATACCTGTATTTATACATCCGTTCTGCTTTGATTTATCCAATTTTTAAGGACTGATGAATAAATGATGCATGATAACAACTAAATAAATGTATGTTCTGAATATAAAGTGCAGTAATCACATTCAGTCTGCAGATAAAAAATATCAAGTTTAAAAACATTTTGTCTAAAAAAAACATCCTTTTCTGCTTATATAAAAGGTTTTAACCTGTTTGGATATATTTCATCATTTTATGTATACATTTAAATCTGATCAATTAATTTGTTGTGCAGTGATTTATTGCTTAAATCTTGATACCAGAACCTGTGATTGTTTAAGACATCCTACCTGCTCTCTATTAAAGTAACACACAAACCCATCAAAGGTTTGCATGTTTATAATGTAATGTCTAAATCAGAGCTTCAATTTATGCAATTTGCTGATCAAATGTTTATTCTAGCAGTGAGTGTGAATTATTATCACCCATCTGTTTCTCTGTTTCTCATGAAAACACATTTATGACTTTTATTGTCCGACCTCATAAGAGCAAACATTTCTGACTAAACCTTAAGATCCTGAATTCCTTGTACTTACCCATACAAAGCTAAAGTTCAAATATTTATGACTTTAAGTCTTATGGCGTAGTTAGAGATGGATAATCCAGGTCTAGGAAGTAGAAAGTCTGTAGAGAGACTCATTCCAACCATTTGTATTTCCAGCTCTACAACACAGATAGGGGTCTAATTATTTGGTTTAGTGAGCAGGATAAGGGCAAAATTGACAGAGTTTTTACCTAGCATTCCCTTTAAAGTTTCTTTAGGAAATAAGAAGCTTATGTTTTCTTCTGTCTCTGAACATGTTGGTGCTTGTTGACATGTATTGATGTGTTCTAACTCTGATCTCTGGTGTTGCTTCAAGAAGAAAATGAAAAAAAGACGGTGAAATGCAAATCCCATGCCAAGAAACATGGTGCTTGATACAAACACCTTTCACACATACTGAAATCAATCATGCAAATGGTGGCATGAAAGGACGTCAGTTGACATAACCTGTTTTCAGATATACAGAATATTTCCTTCCTATATGTAGAAACCAATATTTGTTTCAGTCTGTTCTCTGCTTCTCTTGCACCTGACAATCAGCTCCATGCATTATCGTCTCTCCAAGCTCAATAAAAGCCCAAATTCATTCACATCTGCACCTCACTGCACAGAGGCTTTGCATTAGGAGCTCAAAGGCTTCACATATATTACAATACATAAGACATTCCCAAGATAAAAATGTCACTCACATGTATTATCTCCGACCAGGTGCTTGGTGTCTTCCTTGGCAGCACAATATGATCTGGATTATATTTGCATTTTTCCCCCAAAGATATTATCTCTTGTCTATAATGGAATTGTGTAGAAATAACCATATTAAAAAAACCTCCAAACAGAAAATATAACCCTATATTTGATACATACATCATGATGTTATTCTTTTTTATCTAATGCATTGTTTTTGATGGAGTTTCTAAGAATGCTTTCTGTTTTCCATTACTTCTAAGGAAAGACTCAAATGTATGAAGCTCATGAAGCCTCTACATATTATTTGAGAAGTGGCAAAATGGACATGGAAGCTACTAGGTTCTATTTTGGAAATATTCAGTTTGAATATATAGCTTTGCTATTGAACAGAACAGTTTGTTTGTAACAGCACACATATCCTATTGGTTTCTTTAATAGGCTAGCTTGTTTGTGGGCAAGGTACATATATATTGAAAAAGAAAAATACTTTTTCCTCCTTTTGAATTAATTTTACCAGAAAATAGCCCAATAATGGTTTTATTAGGACTCATCATTACTTTAGATATTTAAATGTCATACAGTGGCCAGAACGATAACTAAGGATATTGAGATTTAATTATAAATCTACTGAAAATGACATACATTTATTTTAAACAACCTATTATATTACTAAATATACTTAGCTAATAAAGGGGTCATAGAATATAAAACCGAGTTTACTTTATCATAGATGAATAACAATAGTTCAGTGGGTGAAATGGACATACAGAGAAGTTCAAACCCCATCGACACCTCCTTTCTCTGCAAATCTCACAATTCTAAACTTCCACCATAAAACGGGTGAATTCAAACGAAGCACTGAGTTGACGTAAACTTATTTGGTTCTGGGCTGTACTTTTGTCATGTCCCAGGATGGGCTGCTGGGCCGCTGACTGGACCGGACCGAGCCCCAGGAGGGGACAGAGCAACTGAACCCGACCTGGTTTGCTCAGCAGCTTTGCTCGTTGTAAACCAACCAATCAGCGCAAAGTATATCTAATTATTCATGAGCATACCATAAAAGGAAGAAAACTTGTCATTTCATTCTGGGGCTTTTAACCATGCTTGCATTAGGGCTCAAAGAACAACAAATATGCCATTTTCAGCCCAACCAATGTTACACACCCTATTTAGAGACTAATATTAATATCCTTGTTTGAAAATGTAAAAACATGGACTTACAACAGATCACCAGGAGCAGCTGCAACAAGAATGATGGTAAAAAAAAAAATGGCCCACTGTAAATATGAGTTTTTTACAGTGGGAAATATGGAAACCAGTCCAAAGCAATCCTGTAAGAGACATTCATGTCTGGAGACTGTGATTTTGGCTGAGGCACGGTTGTTGTCCGCGTGTTGTGCCTCGTTATTGGAGCGTGATACTCCTAATGTACCACTTGAAGGCCATAGCAGTTTTTCTCTGTATCATCCCTGCCAAGTTTAATATCCCAGCTAAATTTAGTAAAGATTCAATTCAACCGAAAAATTATTTATTAAAAGGCAAAGGGAAATTAAATATTGTGGTAAATGATTAGTGGTAAAGTTTTTTTTTTTTTAAACCAGTTCTTGTCGGTGTTGATAGCTGTAGTGAGGAAGGATCTTCTGTAGAGCTCTGTCTTGCACCGCATTTGGAGAAGCCTCTGACTCAAGACACTGTTGTTTAAATTCGTAGGGAATCGGCTGTTCCAACCGTTGCATTTCCGAATTCTCCCGAGTGGTGCCTGACTTTACGTGAGTGAATAAGGTGAATGTGATTGGTCGTTTATCAAGAGGGCAGGGTAGTTGTGGCGGAACGTTCGCAAGCAGGTTTGATTCTGGACGATTTGTCGAAAGCATTGTTGCTAACCAGTTAGATACTTAGTGCTAGTAGGTTCCCAATGGGAAACTACATTGGGACCAAGTAGAACTAAATTGGTGACACACTTGGAGATCACACTTTCCTCAACAGAGTTATAGAAAATATTTAGCATCTTGCCTCAAACGCTGAAGGACCTAAGCTTGCTCAGAAAGTACAATCTGCTCTGTCCCTTCTTGTAGACAGCTTCACAGTTGTGTCTCCAGTCTAGATTGTTGTCCAGGTGAACACCAAGGCATTTATAGTCCTCAACCACCCCCACTTCTTCTCCCATGATGTTAATAGGATTAAACTTGTTCCTGTTTCTTCTGAAATCTAAAATCATCTCCCTTGTTTTGGTGACATTCAGGATCAGATGATTGTTTCCACACCATAAGATTTAGTCTCTCCAATTGCCTCTTCACTTATTTTTGAAGGGTACAATTTCTCATGGTGAGATAACTGTTTTTATTTATGCCCATTGGCACTCTGCTTTTAGAATATTTTAGAACCCTCTTTTTTAAAATAGGACAGCACATGGTTTTCTTGTTCTTCGACATAAAAATATGATGTTTAAATGAGAATGCACAGTAATTTCCTTTCTCGCTTTAACAAAGATGCAATGAAAAAGTTAAAAGTAGAATAGAAAATAGAAAATTCAACTTTATTGTTATTTCATTGTCAAATATAAAGCATGAATTTACTCTCTGCATTGAACCCATCCCTTTGGGGAGCAGTGGGCTGCTATGTGTGGTGCCCAGGGAGCAGGGTGTGGGTTAAGGGTCTGCTCAGGAACTCAGAGTGCCAGCTGAGGGAATCGAAACACAACCTTCTCAGAGCACAAGCGCACTGCTCTAACAACTTGGTCAACCCTCCCCTAAATTCAGCTTTTTTTTTTTTAGAATGCACAGTCATTTCCTTTCTCGTTATTACAAAGAAGCAATGAAAAAGTAAGAAATAGGATAGAGAATAGAAAATTCAACTTTATTGTCATTACACTGTCATAAGAACAAAGCATCAAAATGAACTCTATGAATTTAACCAATCCCCTTGGAGAGCAGTGGGCTGCCATTGCGCGGCTCCCGGGAGCAGTGTGGGGTTAAGGGTCTTACTCACTGACCCAGAGTGGCAGTCCATGGGAGTTGGGCCTGAACTCAGAACCTCTGGATTTCAAGCCCAATTCCCCAACTACTATGCTGCCACTCCCCTGAGCCCACACTCCCCTGAAGATATGCAGATTTTCTTTGTGCATGAAGGCTGTTATAGTATTATACTTGCCTTACATTGTCTAGTTTGCAAAGGAACTGCTTAAAAAGAAAGATGTACAACAGGGCGATGTTAGGAAATCCAGCAGAAGGAGCAGCAGACACATCCCATTAACTCATTGCTATTATTCTTAGTTTCTCAGACAAATCTAAGGAAACCAGCTTAAGTACCATCTCATTACAGGTTGAAAAAGACACTGGATGAACCAGAGAAAAAAAAACAAAAGATATAAAAGCTGCCATTTCGAGATGTGATACTAAGTCATATGGTCAAGAGAACAGGTATTCCCAAGTCCTGGACCGCAGGGATCTCTTTCCTGCAAAATTTAGTTGCTGCAAAACTGAATTAAATCAATTGGTGTCTAGTTGATTTCTACAAAATTAAATATGATACAAAGAATGGCATCCAATCACATGTAGAAGGACAGAGTCATATCTAACATTAACAGGACAGTTTTCCTTAAGGACCATGGGAACCACTCTTGTCTACAATTAACGAAGATAATTTTAACATTAAATGATGACTCTCTTTCCATATGTCTACCATCCATTTATGTCTAGACTAAAAAGGTGAGAAGAAGCCATCTGGATTTATTTTCGTTTCACTATATTTACCTAGAACAAACATCCAGTTTCCAGTTGGTCAGCCAATTTTCCCCCAACGAACAGAACATACAATGTTTGCCTTACCAACGCTATCAGAGGAAACCAGTAACACCTGTTGTAGGATGTGTAAAGTGGAAAGGGGAGCAGTTTGATGAGAAGTGACAATGCCTAAATATAACCTAACAGAGCATTAAGTCGGCCTGGCTTTTTAACAAGTGAAGCACACTGATGTGGCTAAGATAAATGTTAATTCAAAGCATCACGTTAGATTATGAAAGACAGTCACTTCTGAATGATGTTTTCTGGTCAGCCACATTTAAGACCTTAGAGGATGAATATAGAACCGAAAGACACTGTGGCCTAAAGGTAACGGCTGCTGACGTGAATGCCACAGCTGTTCAGCCACCACAGTTTTTCCATGTATGCATCACCTGTTTGTGCAGCTTCGCTCTGTAAAGGGTCACCTTCTTGCATGACTTAATGTTTTTACACGGTCAGCGTGTCTAGATTTATAGCTGTAGCTCATCCTTCTTTCCAGGAAATTCTCAATAATTCACTTGATGTTTCTTTTCTTTACAGTACACAGCACACATACGGGTGCAAACACTTACTGAATGACAAAATAAACATTAGGGTATGGATAAAGCTCACTCAGTTCATGTCTAAAGGCCACCTCATTGAACCCAAAGATTTAAGCATCTTGCTCATCGATTAGCGATCCCAACATTATTCTTAATTTATATTCGAGCTGTCACAGTTTACTGTTTAATTTTTCTTTAAAGTCTAACAAAATTTGTCCATTTAAGGTTTAAATACTCCTTCCTTTATATTCAAAACTCTGAGAAAAAAAGGCATCTGTGCTAAATTTGCTAATTCAGGTGTTCAAAATGACAGCATTTTCATCCATTTCATTGATACAACATTGACATTAATCGATCGCCGCTTATTTGTCTCATTCTTTCTGAACTTTGCCATTAATCTAAACTGTGTTTCTTGTTTTCTATTAATCAAATCTGTTTCCAGACACCTGCTTACTGCCAACTGTTGGCAATTTATCTGCATTTTCTTACTTGCTCCACCACATACCAGAGGTGTTATCCTGCTGGTACCTTTTTGTTTTTTGTTTTTACTTATTTGAAAGGTTTAGCTGGACCAAATTTGCCTTTTTCTTCTTTCTGTTCATTCCTTTTTGAAATGTCTCTGTTTTCATTGGTTGATGCAGCTTGTTTGAAAATACAGCATGGTAAACCATTAAATATATATACACACACCTGCAGCTTGTTCAGAAAGCTCATGTCAAACTTCAAATCAAGTTCTAATGTTTTCACATAAATGTGTGTGTAAACCTTATATAACTTTCTAAGAATATAGCTATACAACCATTCTGAAATGTTTGCACCACAACAGAGCAGCATAGCTCAATTAAAGAACAGTGTTTCTGAAACTTTTAAAGGGGTCATAGAATGCAAAACTGAGTTTACATTGTCATAGATGAATAACGATAGATCAGTAGGTGAAATGGACGTATAGAGAGTTCAAACTTCATCAACACCTCCTCTCTCTGCAAATCTCACAATTCTAAACTTCCACCATAAAACGGGCAAATTCAAACGAAGCAGCGAATTGACGTCAATTCGGGGATGTTGCCTTATTTGGTTCTGGCCCGGACTTATATCACGCCCCGAAATTGACATACAGTCCAGCCCACTGGTTCACTGGCCCAAGAACATTAATAGAGGTAGATGTAAGACACCAGTTTAGCTGTTTAGCCTACAGTTGGGTTTACTTCTACACGAATTACAAAGCAGGCAGTTTCTCTATTGAAAATGAGTCAGAACCACTGGGGTAAATGCAGTGTTCCAGGCTGCATGGAGAAAGGGGAACAATTTCGCAGTCTTCCCAACGATCCAACGATTCGACAGGCATGGATTATTTTTGTGTATCAGGAGATCCCTGCAAAGTTTGATGCCCAGCTGTTCATTTGCTCTAAGCATTTTACCAAAGACAATTTTGGTAAATCTTGGACAGTTTTAAGCAGGATTTGCTAAACTTCTTTTACTGAAACAGTCGACCGTAGGGCCTACACAACCGCAAGCTGTAAGTACTATTTTGTCCAGGCCGCCGTTGTCCAGGCTACCATCAACGGGTCGGGTTCGGTATTTCGTCACCTACTGGCTCCCTGTTTCGTCTACATGCTGCACTGTAGTCGACCAAAATCCCAGACAATTTTGAAATTCCCCCGGACATTGTTTTAGGTATGAAAAGTGGGACATGTTCAAGAAAAAGAGCGCGTCTCATCATCCTACAATATCAACAATTTGATGTTTCAGTGAATGAGTGCTTATTGCTATGATGCGTCTTTACTCAGCAGCTTTGCTCGTTGTAAACCAACCAATCAGCGCACAGCTCATCTAAATATTCATGAGCATACCATAAAAAGAACCAATATTAAACACCCTATTCAGAGACCTTAAGGACCAGCACCAAATACCCTATAGAATCTCTATGACTATGTGTAATACTGCTTACCTCTAAACAATTTAAATATAAATAAACATATTCAGATGTACTTCATCCAAGGGGACATTTGTATTTCATGTTTAGAGCTATTTATAATTCATGTTGTTTTTGTTAAATATGCCCTGTAAAAGCATTCTGAAACCAGATTGTTGTTTGAGAATATTATTTGCCAGGAGTATACTGATCTCCTGCTGAGGTTACTGGGCACTCTGGGCTTTTATATGACCAATTATTCCTTAGTTCTGGCTCACTGATGCCTGATAAACTCAACTCCTTAAGGCCTGAATGTGTTGGCTGGATTTGAAACTGAATCTAGTCCAGTAATGTATTGTTAACGTTTTTCTATACACACATTTTCCAGTGTCCTGCCTGTTTTTATCAAGGAAATACATAATAAAAACACCTATTTAAAGATTGAACCAAATACCTGAATTTAGAAGACCAGTTTAGACTTTTTTCTATTACCATGTTGGAGTATTTCTCTTCCTTATAAGGTGAATGGCAGAAGCTGTGTCAACTATGTCGACATTTCCTAATCAACAAGGGAGGGGTCGCAGTTATCTGGCAGCCCAGGACAAAGTTTCGAAAGAAAGCTGCAAAGAACATAGAAATGGGACACATCTATTGATCTCCTCATTTAAACTGTTTGGGATATTTTTCTATGCAAGTGAAAAACAGGGAAAATTCCTAAATCACAAAATGCAATTGAAAAACAATCACATTCAGGTCAGTCTTTCTTGCAAATTCACAAAGCACAACCATAAATAAGTCTATAAAGGAATTGATGTTTCAATAAGATCATGAAATACTTTTCCAACGAACAAAAAAAGGTCCACCTTCTGTTGGTTCAAATGTCTAAAATCACCCTGGGAAGCTGTCAGAATATTTCAATCATAATCCTTGATTTAAAATCCCCCAACCCCCATGTGACAGAGGCATACTTTAATTCTTCCCCAAATAATCAACAATTGTACTTGTTTTTCCTTTTCCAGGGGTGGGGGGGGAGGCATTCAAGTTATAAATAGGAATTGATACAGATGTGTGTGAACTGGCTTCTTTTATTTGCACGCATACTTTTAAGTCTAGTCTAAGTTTTACACCGCTATTTAAAGCTCTACACAGGACAAATTATATCTTATCTTTTATTCTCAGATTGATGTCTTTTACTTGATCTGACTTATATTGTATATTTAAATTGTATTATGGGATAGAAACTTTAGCAGTCTTATGTATTTAGAATTAAGATGTAATTTCTAGTTCTAGGAGTCTGCAAAGTATTACAGATTGAAAATTAGGGGCCTTGCAAAAGTATTCATGACCCTTGCACTTATTCATATTTTGTCATGTATTTTGTAAGAATTTATGCAAAAAACAGCACAAAGTAGCTTATAGTCATAAAGCTGAAGGATTTAAAAGGTTTTGTATGTCATGGTTTTCGAGCCCTTTTTACACTTCAACCTCTTTATAAGTTTCATAAATAACCTATATCAAAAATCTAAGAGTACAGCAGTGTCTGGTTTATTCTGACCTTAACTATTGGTCTGTGAAGGCTTAATGGGATTGTTGGAGAAAAATGAAGGAATGATATTGCAAGTTTCAACAAAATCATAGAATCCAAACACATTGCTGATCTTAAAATCTCAACAAAATCATAAAAATTGAATATTAGCAGAGAAATTGATTATATGATAGGGTAGGATTGGCAAAGAATCTAAAGTGGAGAAGGTTTGCTGGGGATCAGCAATATCAGAACTAAAACATGCTATCTTTGGGATAAAATGGGCTTCGTGATTACAGTGGCTTTTATTTTACATGCATCTATAGGCATGCGTGTGCCAGATTTAAGCTTCATTCATCTGCCCCTGGTAAACCTCAAATGCTATTAAAAAGTAGCAAGACCTCTGGCATTATTGTAACAGGATTTAATGACCGAGAGCTGTATGGACCGAATACACATCCACTTGGTTTGTATCAGGAGAGTAGACTCTCAATCTCAGGCTTACCAGAAACCATTATCACTCCTCCGTTTTTCATGGTACTAACACTGATATGTGTGAGAGGGAGTCAATGAATGGGACTGACATAGAAAGAAGAATATGGGTTGAAATTATAGCGGGGCTTTCCTGCACCTCTGTTGTCTGATTTCAGAAGCAGAGACTAAATCCTCAATGTCACCTTTTTGGCCTCCCAATGGAGCTAGGAAAATGAAAAGTCTCCTTGTTTTTCCACTCTGAGAGGGAGCCACATTTCTTCCAGCGAACTGTAATTATCACCAAACGGATGCAGATTACAGTGTGTGTGGGGGGGGATTTTGAACAATAATGCAGAAAATGATAGGCTTGTTATTTAGGTTGTATAAATGCAGCTTAAATGAGCTGATTATTTTGCTCGCAATGAATCTCTCATCCAGGCTGATGGAGACAGAGGAGGGGGGTCACTGTCCTTGGCTTCTAATATCATTACCATGCTGGTAATTGTGTTTGGCATTTATAAAGAACTAAATCACAGGTAGGGGAGAACAATAACTGGTACCCTAACCTCCATTTATTATGCTTTGCAAATAAAAGGGCTATTGATTAGATTTGAGGTATGAAAAGCTTTTCTTTTAGGCATAAGCAGAAGTGACCAAATGGGCTACAGGCCATATTTGGGGAGCTCCAGTCTAACTGGTGTTATGTTTCTACATGGCTCATGTAACATAGGAGGCCAATCACTTTAAGGGGGAGCATAGTTCAAAAATGTTGTGTAAAATAATCCAACTGGAACACATTGGCTTCAAAATGAAACACATATGGTTCTGTGGTGGTGGATATATACACAAGCAATCATGCAGACGGTGAAACTCACAGGCGGATCTAAGGATACAGTTCAGAGACATAAACACTTGCATCCGTGGTTATGCAAAACTTCCAAATATTTGGAACCCGTTTGATGCACCAACACCTTCCATTGTCTCTAACTTCAAAGTGTGTTTTTCTCGATCATCTTATCAATCCTGTTTTAACGCCACCACCTATTCCTCTTCCACACCTTCTGGCACACACAAAGCAAACATTACAGCCACTCCCCTCCTCTCCTATCACCAGGTATCTCTGGATTCTTATTGGCTACCTGCTTGCTGAGCTGGCAACGCCTCCCAAAGGTTCATTGCCCTCCACTCCCTTTGTCTCTGTGAAACAACAACATCTACATGAAAGAATAGGAATAAAGTCAGCTGCAGTGACTAATCTATGAGCACAAACACCCACCTGTATTCTGAGGTAATGCTCTGCACAGTTTGTCCAGGCTTCATGCAGTCTGCACAGTAAGCAATTGCTTCTTTGTCCCAAAGAGGTCAAAGGAGCTGTACTTGAGTGTTTTATTACCTTTGTGTCAAATGCATAGATATTTGGAGACTGGTGTTACAATGCAAATAAAAATGGGAAGCTATGAGGTGTGATGCACAGCTCACACTTCAGCCTGAAATTATTTTTTTACTAGGATTTAACACAAAAATGGGCCGATCCCAAAAGGTCTGCATATTTATTTGAGCTGGGGCACACCATGAGGTGGAGGTTAAACCTACACACCTGTGTCCTTTTTATGGAAGCAAAAATACCCTGCAGACACTGCTGCGTTTATACAGGGGAGGGGGGGGGGGGGGGGGGGGGGGGACTCTGAAGTGCGGAAATGTTTACAGTCAGCTTGACTTCGAAGTATACATGAAAAACTGGTCAAGTGACATTGCTGCTGTAGCTGTTCTATTCTAGTGGCTCAGCCTGAGCTCCTAACTGAGATGTTTACACAGAATAGAGTTAATGTGAAAAGCAGTTTAAGCCCACACTTTTTAAAAAGTATCTAATCTTTAAGTCCTTGTTTTGTTCTATATTCTTCGGTTTAGTGTCCGCCATGCATCTACTTCTGCTTTTAAAAAAGAAAAATAAACATAAATCTAAGAGAAATGGGCCATTTTCAAGGTTCTTGTGAAATAGGATTTCTGCTCACTTGTATAGATCATTTTAACATAATTTCTTAATCCGATAACTTGTTTTTTGTTTGTTTTTTGTAAGAGGAAACAATCTAAACATGTCTGCCATTCTACAAAGATGGGTTTACACAAGAAGATATCATTTAGGACAAACTGATCAAACTCAATCATGTTTTTTCATTTGATTTTCTCTCTTCTCTGTTAAACATGCAGTATTCAAATGTAACATTTAGTGGCCTTTTTTAATAATTTTTAATGCAGGAGTAAAACACAAGCCTTTGCACGGTTGCAGCCAAACATTTAAAATATGCTAAATAAGAACAATCCTGAGGCTGAAAATCAGTTGTTTTTTTGCCTTTTATAGATGATATAAAAAATAATATACACAGGGCACACTGGTACAGGTTGATTCCAGTTTTAGCCTGCTATCGAGTGATGCAATCAGAAAGGTGTCAAGATAAACTGCTTCAAAAGAAATAATAAAAAGAAGCTGTCATGTGATTTTTAACTTTATTTACAGTTTCTGCGATTGACAGATGATAACTGCTACTATCTTTGCAGCCATCACAACCTGCATGATACTGTCAGGGAAGGAGTTTGCTCTAAGACACAGTCCCTTACATTTTTTTAAGAGTTCCCATGGTAGATTTGTAGATCTTTGACTCTGGGGGACTGAAAACAAATACAGAACTTTAAATTAACCTTTAAACCCATGCATGGTTTTCTTTCAAACTTACAATTATGCTCCTCCTTATGTTTGTCTACCACATATAATCCAAGTAAAAGATGAAAAATGTTTTAATGTGACAGACAATTCTAAGCTGTTTTACAGACACAATACTTTAAAAGTAATCTGTGTTTTAATTTTAGAGTTAGATATTAAATCTGAAGCTGTTTTTTAGGAAGGAAAGACTCTTCTGTAAACAGCCCCAAAATGGGGGGAAAAACCTGGAAGAGGGTGTGCACCGTATATTACACATGACTTGGTGAAACCACAACCCAGGGCCAGTCCCTAGCAGAGAAGCCCACCCATGTCTGGAATTTTTTGTGCATTTTCTTAATGGCTACTGTACACCATGATTATTCTGAAGCTGTGTGTAAACTGCTGATGTTGTAACTAAGGCATAGTTAAACACTGCTCATCCCTGCATGCTTTGCACTTTGTGGGGCAGGCTTCAACTCAGACTAGGGCTGGGAAGCTTTTGTTCGTGGTTATTTCACATGCTGAGAACTGCGGAAAATATGGACACATACTAGATTATTATCATGGTTACTGCAACGTTCTGCAGTGTAATAAATACACCCATTGTTCAAGATTAATATAAAAAATGTTCTGGAAAATGTCATTTACTGTGTTTAATTAGAGAGTTAGGTTAGGATTTGACCGGTTGTCTAAGACATTATGATGAAAAGAATTTATTTTACTGAATTGAGGTTATTATTTACCAGCGAATACTTTTTAATCCAGAAAGCTTTTCTAAACCTAATCTGAAAATAACTTTATAACTTTTCATAACTCTTGATGTTGATATTTGTGATGCAGAAAAGTACAGGCGGACGTAATACTTTCCATTACTTTTTAATTTGTTTAAGGAGGGATAAGCTTGATCAGGAAAAGTTAAAAGGAGTATTGTCTAGACTGTTGCATAATGAATGAGGCAGGCTTTGCGGTCAGGAGTCCATAAGCCACATAAACAATGTTCATCTAAAGAGTCTGCTTGAAATAAAAGGAAACACCCGTGAGATCCAAAGTTTTATCTTTTTATTACATGAAACAAACTCATTTCAGACAGCTGTAAAAGATAAGACACACAAGTTACCTGTTAATTCATTTAAAGGTCTTTCTTTTTATTCAGATACAGGATTAATTATCAGCTAATAGTGAAGATTAACCTTTAAACACTTGGAAAGAGGTTGCATTTTGCCAATATTTTAGAAAGGAAAATTACCAGTAGGAATTAGGTGCTGCAACGCCTAATTAGACCAGCTGTATTCATACCTTTATTAATCAATAAATCTGAATATGAATACTCTTTACTGTATGTTTCACAGATTTTATTCAGGGGCATCAGAATAAAGGAAACACATTAGGAAAAAGGGCAAACATTTCAGATTTTAGTTTGTGCCACACAAATATGTATAGTACTTCTTTAGTTTATCGTATAAAATCCAAATCTAATATTTAGTTTATAGTTGCAGCATGAGAAAAGGAGAGAAAGTTCAAGGGATGCAAATGTTTTTGAAAAACACTGTATAACATTAAAGAAATCTGAGACGGTGTTCTGTCAGAATAGCATACATTGTCAGATCGGCATACGCTTATTTTTATCAAACCTAAATTAATTCTGAGTCACAATATAAACCACAGCCAAATTTTTCTATAATTTTAAACATGAAAACAAAATCTAACCTAATTTAAATTCCCGCACAGACGTTTTTTACAATAAAGTAACTAATTTCAAATTTATATTGACTAATATGGTTTTAGCTATAGATGCTTCTTGTCTCAACATCCCGGAAACTTCAATCATGTCTGGCCGTTTCTCCATCCAACAAATAACAGTATAATCAGAGTTGATTTTCTTTTTTAAAAGTTAGAATAAGCATGTTTTTGCTGGTCAGTACAGTGCTGCTAAAATTCAATGTGGGAATAATTCTCTGTGACGCATCTGCATGCGTGCATATTAGAACAATGTATGCTGATGTGACAGTGTATGCTGTTCTGTTCTACATTTTTCACTGTTCCTCATAGTTTAAGGGCCCCAGGTTGAGTGGGGCCTCTCTGGGCAAAGTTTGCATGCTCTTCCTGTGCATGTGGCGGTTTTCTCAGGGCGTTTCGGTTTCCTCCTTTACTCTAAAACAAGTATCATAGGTTATTAGGCAATTCTAATTTAGGCTGTTTACATTTGTCTCCATGTCCCCAAAAGAGTACACTCTGCTTCTTACTCTAAAAGGCTCCAAACTCTTGCAACACTGAAAAAAAGGATTGTTTCACTCATTTGAATTTCTTCTCCTGTGCATCGAATGCCTCTACTCAACATGTAAATGCTTGAAATCTTGAATTCAACTGCATTTATTCATACCAGCTTCCCCAGACAAAGTGGTTGCTTTACACAAAAACAATAATATGCTAAACACCAACAGTGATCCAATCCGCCTCGGCTTCCTCAGCAGGAGTTGCAGCTGTGTCTTGGAAAATCAAGATGATCCCAATGAATGAAACCTTTGTTTTCCACCCATGATGAAAGAGAGCCTCCATGTACATGAGTGGGACATTATTTACGGTGTAACACTAAAAAATATATCGATTCTTTACACAGAACTTCTGCTTGACCTTTGGTTTAAAAACTAGCAGATAAAAAAACTGCACATCCACAGTTTTAACAAAAGTTTAGGAGCTCAACCTCCACCATGCAAAGATCCATATAATCAGTTATCGATCCATGTAAGCATCCGTGCACTGCGTGGTGTCTGTGCTGAGGTCAGCAGGAAGTTCCCAGAGACCCGCATAGTGTAAACACAGCTGCCTGGATCACTGTGTGCATTCATGTATGTTTGGAGGGCAATCACAGGACTGGAGGTGGGGTAGACGGCTAGGGTGGTGAGGCTAGTGGAGGGGGAGGGTTGGAGATCCTGAAAGAAACAGTTGTGGAAAAACCTTAGAGGGGTGGGCCTAACGCACACAGAGCTGAAAGTAAACAAAAAGACCAGGCTTTGTTTGGAGTTTAGTATCAGAAAAGAGAAAATCTGATAGGGACTGTAAAATGTATGGGTTCCGATAACGAAGGCCTTGATCTGAGCTCCCTTAACTACATGTTAGACCTGCTAAATGTCATAAACAAGCTGCTAATCTTTATAAGGAAAATTGTTTTAAAGAATTTAAAGACTGAAAATCTCAGTCAGATGGATGACAATATGAATAAATAAAGAAAAGAAAATATATAATTTGTATTTAGTGATTCAGTGCTGCATATTTATTTTAAAAAGGTAACAGGTTGCAGACACATCTAGAGAAAAAAAAAAAAAAAAACATGCCCTAGTTAAGTATGTTGCCTGACTAGAAACCAGTTGAAACCCTCATGTTTTTGTAAGTGGGGACGAAAAAAAAATACACAAACAGCCCAAGAGCTAAAAGGAGCTAAAGACTGAGATAAGATCAAGTAAAACAAAGGTAGTACCTATAGTCTACAGCATAGCAGGCCAACTCTGCATATTTCTGTACAACACTTAATTACTGTGTTTAGAAGGCGTAAATAGTTACAAACTTGTTTACTTGGGTATTAAAAAATAAAGCTAATTTTCTAAGAAACGTAGTGTGAAGACTTCAGTATATAAGGTTTTGAATCTGAAAGGTTTAATTTAATTAATGCTTTTGCAGTTCTAAATATTCTTAAAATGTCTTGGTCTTTTAATTTATCTGATCTCCTTCAACTTGCCTGAACAGGCAAGTTAAAGGAGTCTTATTTTTTGATTGATCATTTATTTCGAACACTTAATAAAAAGCAAATATAAGTAAATTAATAAAGTCATACAAAACAAAACAAAAAAAGAAGAAAAAGAAAAAAAAAATAAAACATATGTACATCCCATCATGTTCGAAAAGGAGTAGGAAGAAGTAATAAAACTTATTAAATCCTACCCCTGTTCTATATTAACATCTACCAATGTTTAAGCATACATACATATCTATATATACAGACACACACACACATACATATATACATATATATATATATACATACACATACTCATAGATACCTATACATATATATACACACATGCATACTTACACATACACCCGTATCTCAAACACATACACACATACATGCATATACATACACACCCCAATTACTATAGACAGTATACACATATCTCTATCTACGTACACGTATATCCATACATATCCATAAACCAAAAACCCTATTCTCTCACACTTTTTTTTTTTTTTTTTTTATTATTTCATCTCTCTTGACTTCTTATCGATTTTAATTCATAGTGGCAGAGCAAGTTCTATTCCCCCTCAAGCCCCCTCCTCCCTGTATCTTGTAAAAATCATTTGTTTATATTTGTTTTTAAACTGGTTGATGTTTGGACATTGCTTCAAATCCATGCTCAGTCTGTTCCATAGCCTCACTCCACTATTTGTTATACAAAATCTTTTCCTTGCAGTTCTGTATCTTTGAATCTTAAAATTAGTTATCTCCCTTAAATCATACCCCCCCTCTCTCTCATAAAACAAATTTGTCAAGTGACTTGGTAACAGCTTATTTCTAGCTTTAAATAGAAATTGTGCTGTTTGGAATTCTATCATATCATAAAGCTTCATGATTTTAGACATTATAAATAGTGTGTTGGTGTGTTCTCGATATCCAACTTTATGAATTATTCTCATGGCTCTTTTTTGCAATATGAACAGTGGCTCTAGTGAACTTTTATATGTGCTTCCCCATACCTCTATACAGTAAATTAAATGAGGTAAGACCAAAGAACAGAACAGAGCATGGAGTGATTTGTAATCTAAAAAATATCTTACTTTGGCTATTACAGAGATGCTTTTAGATATTTTAGTGCTGATGTATTTAATATGAGACTTCCAGCAAATCTTGTCATTTATTATCACCCCGAGAAATTTAGTTTCATATACTTTCTCTATATCAACCCCTCCTATCTGTACCCGTGCATGATGATTTATTTTTTTGTTACCAAATATCATATATTTTGTTTTACTCAAATTTAGTGACAGTTTATTTTTATTTAGCCAGTATTTAATATTAATGAATTCTGAGGTGATAGTGTCCAAAAGTTGCTGTAAATTCTCACCTGATCCTATTATATTTGTGTCATCCGCAAATAAAATAAATTTGAGTTTTTGTGATATCTTACATATGTCATTAATGTACATGATGAATAATTTAGGACCCAAGACCGACCCCTGTGGTACACCACACACAATGTCCAAACATCTTGACTGATGATCTCCCATCTTCACAAATTGCTTCCTGTTTTTTAAATAACTTCTTACCCACTCTAGTGCCAGTCCCCTGATCCCATATTGCTCTAATTTGTTAATTAATATATCATGATTTATAGTATCAAATGCTTTTTTTAGATCAATAAAAACCCCAACAGAATATTTCTTGCTATCTATGGAATTTGTTGTTTCTTCTATTAGTTCAATTAATGCTTGTGATGTTGATCGATTTCTTCTGAATCCATATTGATTATCTGAGAGTAAATTATGTCTTTCTATGAAATTGTCTAACCTGTAATTGACAACTTTTTCCAGAATTTTTGAAAACTGTGGGAGAAGAGAAACCGGTCTGTAATTTGTGAAATGATGCTTGTCCCCAGTTTTGTACACAGGAATAACTTTAGCTATTTTCATATTATTGGGAAATTTACCGGTTTGTAATGATAAATTAAAAATATACATTAATGGTTTGGAGATCCCATGAATAACCTTTTTTATTATTTTCATATCTATTTCATCATAATCAGTAGATGTCTTGCTTTTACACTCGCTAACAATATCTATGATTTCCTTCTCATCCACAGGTTTAAGGAACATTGTGCTTGGATTTCTATCTATTAGATTATCTTCATTGAATGTCACTGGATGTTCAATTTCATTTGCAAGTTTTGGTCCGACATTTACAAAAAACTCATTAAACTTGTTAACCGCATCATCTATGTTATTTATATTTTTTTCATTTTCTATAAAATACTGTGGATAATTAATATTTCTAGTTTTATTTCTAATTATACTATTTAAAATATCCCATATACCTTTTATATTGTGCTTATTCTCATCCAGTAACTTCTTGTAATAATCTTTCTTACAGTTCCTCATAATATTAGTTAACTTATTTCTATACTTCTTGTATTTATCTTCTGCTTCCTTAGTTCTATGTTTTATAAATTCTCTATATAGTGTATTTTTCTTTTTGCAAGCATTCTTCAGTCCCTTTGACATCCATTGATCATTCATATACTTTTGTTTTCTGTAGTATTGTTTAATTGGACAATTTTTATCATATAATATTTTAAATGTTCTTAAAAATTCATTGTATGCTTTATCAGTATCATTTTCTTGATACAAGAACTCCCAATCTTGTCTTAGTAACTCATTTTTGAATGCATCCATAGTTTCTTCAGACCTCACCCTTCTGTACAGTGTTATCTTGCCCTGTTTATTTTTAATTTGATCATCATTATAGATTGTAAAGACTGGAAGGTGATCACTGATATCATTTACTAATAATCCGCTTACTGTATTATTATCCATTTCATTAGAAAATATATTATCAATTAACGTTGCGCAGTGAGTTGTGATTCGGCTGGGTCTGGTAATCTTGGGATGTAACCCAATACTATACATTGTATTTATAAATTCATCCGTCAACTTATGTTTATTTGGATTTATCAAATCTATATTAAAGTCGCCACCAATAAACATGACTTTATTGTTTGCACTTGTGTAGTGATCTTCCATCCAGTTTTTAAAAGTATCTATATTTGAACCTGGTGTTCTATATATACAGCTTACAATGATATTTTTCTTTTTTGTCCGACTTATTTCTATTGTTATACATTCAAGCACATTATCTATCACAGTTGACATATTTTCTATCACCTTATAATTATAATTCATATCCACATACATAGCTACACCACCACCATTTTTGTTCTTCCTGTTCACACACAACAACTCATATCCATCAAGTTCGAAATCCATGCCCCTTTCATTATTAATCCATGTTTCTGATACCAAAATTATATTAAACGACTGTGTAAATTGATTTAAATAGTCCTTGATCTTACTGAAGTTAGCATACAAGCTTCTACTATTGAAATGGATTAATGAGATTTTATTTTCAGTCTTAAAAGTGTTGTTATATTGGTCATCAGTATAATATTGGCAGTCATCATTATTAAGAAAAAAATTAATATCTGGGTCAATATCAATTTGATTGGCCTGTGATTTGTATGCAGTATGTTTTGAAGTATTTGATTCCAGATGGTTCAATTCAACAAGTTTTCTTAACAATTTTTCCGATTTCGGATGTGTAGTTTCAAGTGTCATATGAAAAGTTGTTCAACATACCATTGTCCAATGTCTTTACGATTGTTTTGGTGTGCTAGTGCGTGGATGAACAACCAATTTGTCGTAGCGTAGGTAGGCAATGTCCCCTCTCTCTCTGGCAGCTTTCAGCTCAGGCATCAGCTCTTTCCTCTTTTGCTTGACTGTGTCTGTGAAATCCTCGTTGATGTAGATTTTTGTTCCTCTGAGAGACTTTGCACGTTGTAATATGGTCTCTCTGTCCTTATACCTGAGGAATTTAACAAGTATGGGCCTAGTTCTTTCGCCTCCGCCGGGTTTCCCTATGCGGTGTCCTCTCTCCAGCTCCACCTTGTGCTGTAGTTGTAAATTCTCCACCAGTATCTTCTTGATTTTCTCCTCTGATTCAGCCCAGGTTTCTCTGGGTGACTCAGGTACTCCCTCAAATATGAGGTTGTTGCGTCTTGTCTGTCCTTCCAAGTATTCCATTTTATCTGTTATTTTCAGCAGACTTTCACAAACTTTGTAGATATCTGCTTGCATGATTTCACATCGCTCAGCATGTTTTCTGCTGTCACTTTTCAGGTCATCCACTTCTTTTTGTGTGAACTGTAGGCTTACTTTCACTTCTTGTATGTCCTTTGTCAATGACTCCATTCTGTTGTTCGTCGAGTCCATAATAATTTGGACAAACCCTTTGAAATTTTCTTGTTGTTGTTGCAGCAGAGCCATAAACATGTCTTTCTGTTGTTGCATCAACTCGGTTAATTGGCTGAGTGACACATACTCCTCATCTGTCTTCATTTCTGCTTTTGATCCTTTAGGTGGCATTTTAGATACCTGGCCTTATGTAGGAGGCTCCTGGCTTGGCCTGGTGGTGGAGTCTGATGCCTGGCCTGGTGGTGAAGGCTGATGCCTGGCCTGGTAAACAAAAAGATAGTAGTTTCAACCTACCTATTTTTTCTGCAGGATCTTAGCATTTTATAAAACGCTTTTAAGGTTATAAAGAAAGGACTTCTTAAATGTTTGCGTGCAGACAAACAGGGGCAAAACTGTTCTAGGTGGTCAAAGGGCAACGGTCAATGGGTCACAAAGAGGAGTTTCAGCTCTTCAGGGGCTCTTTGCCATGCAGCCACCTTTGTTCACTGGGGAGATTTATACAGAGAGCATGAAGATAAATGTAAACAAAGAAAATGCAGCTCCCATATGCCATCTGAATTCATAATTCTGTGCCTTTAGGCCCATTACTTGTTCCTCAAGAAGGAGAGTGGCTGTATTCACATATCGTGCACCATATAGCTTGTTTTATATAAGACAGGCCAGAGGTTATTCACTCCTACACTTTGTTTTCCGATGCTCTAAAGGCATTCTTCCCACATCAGAACGACAAAGCGCACATCTCATGCACACAAGCACACACTTTACAATAGAAACAAAAAATATTTTACGTCCACATAACCAGTAACAGTGGGAAGCACAAACAACAGTTTCTGCAGTTTTTTACAGGCCTGTAAAAACACAAAAGGGATGGAAACCAGCAGGGACTGGTTTGCGTGGAGCAGCTCGGATGACATCAGAGGAAGAGCAGCAAGGTTTTTACACTCTTTGTGGTTGTGTAGAATGCCACTTCTATTGCGCTGATAAATGGATGTTGTTCAAAGTGACGGGAAGTAAGGATATCTGAGCACTATACGAGATTTCCTTCTTTTTTTCCATCAGGAAAGAGATTAAAGTCTCTTTTCCAAGGGCAAATTATATATATATATATATATATATATATATATATATATATATATATATATATATATATATATATGTTTTGTGTCTGACACCTTTTGCATAATTTAATGGTAAAAACTTTGCTCAAAATCCTATTGCACACAATCAGATATACCTGATAACAGAGGGCAGAAGACTACACAAAAAATAATCTTGACTTATCGCATAGTAATAAATTATTAATATCAAAATTTTATTTCTGTTTTTGCTTTTTACATATTTTGTTAAAAGGCCAAATAAGGACTTCAAAACCAAAAAAAAGTAATTTTTCTGTTTTGTTTTATTCTTGGATCGGGCTTTAAAGGGTTAAGAGTAGCATCTGTTGTTTATATGCAGCACAACTAAACAGTTAGAGCAGAAGACAACAGAGAGTCAAGGGTCTGAATAAACTATATGACAACGGCGCCCTCTGCAGGTCATTTATATAGCATGCAGAAATTAAGAAGTATAAATTACATCTTAACACATTCTTTTTGAGATCAGTTTACATGATGAATTGATTTATACAAGTTTTTCACAAGTGAAAATGTGACTAAAGTGGATTTAAAATGTATCTCCATTATATCTATGTATTATCTATTTAATTTTTATCACAGTTGTTCAATGTTCCATTTGAAATTTTAATCTAAATCTAACCGTGTTTTTACAAGTAACATGAAATGTTTAGATATACATAAATAAGGTCCTGTTTTAGTTTGGAACAAAGAATTTCCTTTTACCTACCGGGTAATGCACTTATCTAAACCTCCATTTTTCTTAAATTCCTAGATAAGAGGTTTAGATCAGGGAAACATGCAGGATGGTTTAAAAGACAGGCCTTTTTCTCTTTTGTTAAGACAGGAATGTGAATTGCAGCATCCTGTTCTATTCTATTCAAAGACCAGACCATCACCACTCACAGCAGCACCGCCACATAGCCAGCAGCAAAGGCTTGCCTTTCCTGTCCAATCTGAAGCTCCATTGTTCTACTGATGGAAAATCCTCTCAGATTATCATGCAGGCCTCAGCAATGGGAAGTTGCAAGTACTTTTTTTTTTTTATCTCTAGTGACTAACCATAACAAAACAATTTTGTTTTACATCTTTTACAAAGGCGTACGTCTAAACCCAAAATAACAAAGTTAATGAACTGTTCATCAAGCTGTTCCTCCTGTAAAATACAGTAATAACCTCACATTTCCAAGTTTAAACTCTTTCCTCTCCGTAGTGCTTGATTTAATGGAGCTATAACTTTTCAATGGCATAGTTGCAATTAAAAAAATGTTTTAATTCTACTATGTAGGGCTGCAACTAACAATTATTTTCCATGTCGATTAATCTGTCGATTATTTTTCAATTAACTGAATAATAATCTGATAGCCAAAGGTTTCTCTAAGAAGCTTTTTTTATTAAATTAAACCAGGTGAAACTAAAACTAAAGCAATGTGTGGGCATTGTTTAACTTCTCTTAACTTGGGTGTAAAACAGCAGAATTTTTAGCCCTCCATAGAGGCAACTTTAAAAGAGGAGCAAACCAAGGATACAATTTCAATGGCATTTATTTGTTCCATCAACTTATATTACTTCTTCCATGTTCTTTAAATTAAAGATTTTATAAGCTAACTCTTGTCTAAAGAAATATTTACACATTTCACAGTGAATTTTGGTATATTTGGTTACAATTTCAAAAGTTAATTATAATTTTCTAAAAAGTAATTCTGAAAGGAAACTGAATCTGGACACTTATTTGCTACAAAACATGAAAATATTAAGGCAGAGTATAGAAAAGTAATAGAAAGTTCATCCCCCAGGAAAAACATGAGGACAAGAATGCATAACTTTCATCAGTGCAAACACTCAACAGTCTGTGAAAGCCAGGTCTTTGGGTTCAAATTAATTGGAAGATAATGAAAACAAATTAAAAAACGAACACAACCTCTAAGATCCAGTGCACTTCAAATTCTGTCAAACTGGACATATCCAAACAGATTCAAGATGTTAAGAGCTTTATTTTACAGCTCTTTTATTTTTCTTTTATAAACAAACACAATAACAGTGTCCAAATCTATAATGCCAAAGCATGTAACCCTTTTTAACGGAAAAAAAACTTGAACCAGTCCTAACACAGATGGAAGGAGATACAAAATGAACAGTTGAGATTACACTGCTGGGTAACTATTGCTGACACAGAAGCTTGGTTTAGTCCTGTCTCTGCGGCACGCAGCCTTCCATCTCCAGCACTTCGGGCCAGCCTTCATATTTGTTAGTATCTGCGCTGTTCTTTATGTGCTAAAGAGAAGGAAACAAAAAAAAAGGCATTGTTTGTTAAACCACTTACAAAAAGAGGCAGGTAGGAACACAAGACAGAACAAGCTGTTCCTTCCAACTTAAATAATCTGGATGGAAACAAGATATCTTACTGAACAACAATGGGTCTTAAACAGGCATACAAGCAACCATTTAGAAATGTTAAGGGGCAGTGAGCTCACTGAGCTGTTGCATTAACCTCTACTGGAACAAGGCCAAATGAAAGCTAAGACTGCAGGCATTTGGAAAAGAAAAACATGATCACTGGGTTAAAGAGTGCTTCAGGATAACATGAGATAAAATTTTAGAAAGTCGTGCAAAAATATGGAGGCAATAGAAATACATGGTTTTTAAAAGGTTTTACAACAAAATATCAAACTATTAGTCTGATTCCTATGACTAAAATCTAGTTTCCTCAGAAGCAATAATTAGTTAACAGAGCCTATAAATGTGTGATTTAATCTCAGTATAAATCTAGATGTTTGTGATGAAATGAGCACTATGAGCCCAGTCATGACCAAAAATAAATGATTTAAAAGTATATTTATCTAATAATTTTTAAGTTGATTATTTTCTCTTGCATTCAAAAGCTTTACTAAAACAACCAAAGCACATTTCACTGGATAAACAGTCTGAAATAATTAAATTAAAATACATTCATTCTAATACAATATCTGCTAGTTAACTTGTTGTAAATGTCATAAGATCATACGTTGCAATATTTGTGACCTTTAGAATCCAAATTAAGACTAACGCTGTTTCCACTGCCGACTGAAGTGACCCAAATCTGTGACCCCTATCTGATCTTTTCAGGAAATTCTGAACTACACGGATCCAATTTTTTCAAATGCGACCAAGGCCACTTGGTTATGTGGTCCTTAATCTGATACGCATCTGATCTTTTCAAATACGACCTGTTGCAGGACGGAAGAAATCACTACACAGATCACTAGATTTGCTCTAGCTCAAACATCTATTTTAACTTCCATGAACACAGAGCACACTTGCTACTTGTGACGTCACTGCGTCCTGTACTGCTCATGCAGAACAGTGAAAATGTATGAAAGCAGTTCACACAGGATATCACATACAAGTCGTATATATTTGGAAATGTTTACAACCACCCAAAGAATCGAATTTCACAAAAAGAAATCGAAACTGAGCATGAAGTGTGAACGTAGCTTATACTAGAGCAACAGAGATGCAACATTAATCATGTTATAATGATTTCATCACCATTATAAGGATTTTATTTCCTTTTTTGGCAAAAACTGTGAGGAAAATTGGTTCTACAAAAGTATTAGCTAAGGATAGTCTCATCACAGATACAGTACCTGCCACACTTTAGACTTTTATTTGGTGGAAATAAATACTTTTTCCCCCCTTAAATATTACATTACTTTGTGACTTGGACCGCAAAATATGAACTGAGAAAATGATTCTGGTTTGTAGCTAAAACATGATAAAATGGAGAAAATTAGGAAAACATGAGCCTCTTAGAAAACCCGTTATTTTTAAGCAGACATTTCTGAATACCAACATCTACAAATGGTCAGCTATTTCATTAGCATTAATCATTTGTGAGTTTTTTTTATTTTTTATTACTTAGTTGAAGAAGATCTGCATGAAGGTGGTGGGATTATAGGAGTTAAGTTACCTGTTCGAATGGGCTTTTGGTCTTGATGCCTTTCCCTCCTACAAAGATCCAGTTATCCCGGAACCCCAGATTTGCGATAGCTGAGCTTCCAAGATCTGCAATCAGCTTCCTTGCTTCATCATTGAGTCTACAGACCCCCGAAAAAACAGAGAACTTCATCAGCACAACCTGCATTAGTATCTTAGGTACGTAGTTTGCCTAATTCAGATGGACAGAATAAATATCAGCACAACAGAATAAAAAAATTATAAAAAGAAATAACAAAACTTACTTTGATGCAGGGTCATCAAATGAAGCCATCATTACAACTGTCCCATCTTCAATTTCTTTTAGAAACTTAATAAGTGGAGCCACATCTAAAGAAAGTTACAAGCTGTTAAATTTGTGCAAATATTGTTACAAGCCCTCTGCAGAAATAAACTCGTACTGACCTCCAGCCCACATGTCGTAAAAAGCAGTCTTCAGAAGTTCTCCCGTCTTTCCTACAGATAAAAAAAAAAAAAGAATTAGAATTATAATAGAATTAGTTATTATAGTATTATTTTAATTTGGAAAGCTGGGTTTTACCATTGATCAAGGCAATGTTGATCCCTCTCCCAACATTGTTCTTCACACCGCTCATTAATCTACAATAGATAGTGGCAGAACGTGTGTTTAGAGCTTTTAGTTTTATCTCCAATATGGCCTTTTGTCAGCAGGAACAAGGAAATGACCCAAGAAGTGTCAGGGTAACACACCCTGACACTATAAAATGTTAGTCTAAGGCTTTCATCAGGGTATCATATAGAGCTGTATTATTCCAAAGTTCAAGTCTAGATGAATATGCCTAAGAAATCAGGGTCAGTAATATGAGTGAGGGTGTAAATTTACAACAGTAGATCCTGCTGTGACGCCACCAGAAGGATTGTATTTAGACCTAAAACCAATAACAGAAGGGGACTTTTTGTTTTCCTGTGCTTTTCAAAGTTCTGGAGATTAATTTCCACTTACAATTTGTCTTCTAGGCACATCCTAGGCCCGACCACGCTTGCGGCTCCGCTTGCCAGCTTGAAGGCAAAGTGTCCAGGTGGACATGCCTTGGAAAGTCCACATTTATGTACAGCTGGCTTTGTTTCTGTGAAAACGAAGTTCCATTTACAAAGCAAATAAAACCAAGCCCAGATAAAGAGTACAAGAACCTATAATTACCACACTCACTGGAACCACTGGTAAAGATGTGCAATGAGCCTTAAAAAATTACAGTTAAATTACAGAAAGATAATCCCACACTAAAAATTAAATGGAATTATTACATTTAATTATTCAAGGTGAGGAAAAAAGGAATCTCCTCAACATGGAAAATTACATCATGTCCTATTTGTAGAAGTTATGAGGGCATAATCAGACCTGTCATGCTGGTTAAGTTACCAAAATTCAAAGTAGGAGGTTATTGAAGAGTTTCTCTAAGCATAATGTTACAATTATTATAAAACATGGTGGTTTTGAGGCTTTCTGCACACAATTACCAGGAGTTCAGATACAAGGTTAAAGAATAACCCTAACACAAATATACCAAAGTGCTAAACATACAAGGGTAAACTATGCATTCTTTTGGTCATTATCAACAGTAACCGAAGAGGAAATATTCACATGGGCAGTTTGACAAACATATCATTACCATTCTTATGCTGACTAGCATGAAAGGATAGAAGAAAGGGTCAAATTGCATCATATGACAGTTATTTAGCAAAAAAGTGAATAAAATTATTGATTAATAATTAGGGATACCTACGTGCTTCATTTACTGGCAAAGATCTGGCTGAAAAGCAGAAAAAGGTCACATTAAAGAGGACAAATTGAAGAAAAATGTAACCATTTACAGATTATCCAGCCTTATATTTAGCTAATCTTTCTCCTTAAATAGGTTAAGGTCAGATTTGTTTTATCTAACATCAGATATGCCTATTGTTTGTTCCACAGCAAGGAAAAACTCAAAAGCTTCTTTTTCCTAGATTCCCAGAACATTAGGTTCTCAACATATTACCTGGTATTATCCCTCTACAATCATCTCACCTGTTAGTTTATTTCTTAACCGTGGCTGTTTAAGATAAATATCTATTTTCCCCCAATATTGAGGAAGTTAGCTCTTAAACGTACATACATTTTGTCTTGATCAATTTAATGTGGTAACCAAATCCAAAACAGACAAAGAAGGATTTAACTTAATAGAATCCAGTTAATCCATTACACCACCATTTGGATATTATTGTATGTACAGTGGAATCCGCTTATAGTGGATACGGATATATAATAATCAACTGCATATAGTCTTGGCTTGGGACAAAATCCTTTCTATACAAATGCTGTTTAAATAATTTGTTTACAGTAATAAAGAAATCCACTTATAGTGTTCGTTTTTGGCCATTTTATGAATATAAACGTGCAGAAATATTTAATAAGTGGATCGAAAGTGATTACAGCACCTGGTATCAGAGCCCGTGACTGATGAGGACATCATCACGGAGGTACAAGAGCGTTTCAGTGCGGTTAGCAGTGCTGCGCGCAGCAAGGAGGAGGAGGATTAGTATGTGGAGACTGTCCCTTCCAGAGCTGACATGAGGAATGAAGTTTGCATTTTAAAGACTGGTCCTCCTGCATGTTGGTTTCAAAAAACTTTGACCTTTTACCTAATTTTGTAAAAGAAGTGAACTCTGTATTGGACTCTGATACTCCGATCCAGGGAACCATGGATAAATATGTTAAGTAATTTCTTAATACGGAACAGCAGATCCACAACACAAAACAGATGTAGGCTAGCTTTAATTTTCTGTAGCCTATGCAGTTATCTTCTATGTTGTTGTCAAATGCAGCCCTTTGTCTAACTTCTGACTTGTTCAGGGTTTATACAGGAATTAGTTACTCTAATTTTATGCTTCTTTAAAGGAATAGTACACCCAAAACATGATTAGCCTTCATTTTCTACTCACCTCCATGCTGAACAACACTCTGGAGTACTTTTTTGATATCTCAAATGCATCTGGAGATCTGGGAGGCTTCTTGCTGTCTGCTGACATTCAAATAATGGAGGTCCATGGCGCCCGAGACAGAAAGGTCCATAAAAGTCCACAAAAACGTGTCAATATTCCTCCATACTGCTCGTCCAATGTAATCCAAGTGTCCTGAGTGGGTAGCATCCAGAATTTACTCGAAACGAAGTCATTTAGAATGTTTTTAGAGCATAAACAGTAGTGTATAGGATTTCCTAATAGCGCCCCCATGCGCGCTCACGATTCTACGGAAGCCGGCAGACCAAACCGGAAGAAAGTGCGCATTCAGCGTCTGGTCTGCCGATAATGCAAGCGTAGAAGAAGAAATGTGCTGTTTACCTGTGCAAAGAAAGAAACAACGAAAGAAAAATGTCTGAGGACTTCAGTGTTGAGGAAGAGCATGAGTTCTTTGCCGAGCTGAATGCGCTGGTTTGGTCTGCCGGCTTCCGTAGAATCGTGAGCGCGCATGGGGGCGCTATTAGGAAATCCTATACACTACTGTTTATGCTCTAAAAACATTCTAAATGACTTCGTTTCGAGTAAATTCTGGATGCTACCCACTCAGGACACTTGGATTACATTGGACGAGCAGTATGGAGGAATATTGACACGTTTTTGTGGACTTTTATGGACCTTTCTGTCTCGGGCGCCATGGACCTCCATTATTTGAATGTCAGCAGACAGCAAGAAGCCTCCCAGATCTCCAGATGCATTTGAGATATCAAAAAAGTACTCCAGAGTGTTGTTCAGCATGGAGGTGAGTAGAAAATGAAGGCTAATCATGTTTTGGGTGTACTATTCCTTTAATGCTCTTTAATCCAAAATCCTTCGTCATTTTTACCGTGCATGCATTACCTGCAGTAACAAATAATGTCTATTCTATCATGCCCCGAAGTCCTTGTTTTCCAGCCCCGTTTGTTAAAATTTGCATTTTCTCCATTCTCTAGCTTTTTCTCCATCTTGAGCTTCTTTTACAAAAATAAAGCTTTACGATCAACCAATTATATCTGATATATCTGACGAAAATAAAGCATTTTAAATGCCATGATAATCACATTTAATGAATTTTAATCCCAATTAAGGCCTTAATTTAAAAAGTAATTATTTAATGACAATGATTTTTCATGAGCCGCAGAAACCCTGTTGTTAAAGAAAATGCACCGACGACGCCAGGCTACCAGTGTTATGTCTGTGCACAGCGCAGTATACTGTAATTAAACTTACATGGTACTGTAATAAAATTTAGCAAATGCGGAAGTTATCCGTTTCATTTCACTTTTCTCATTGAAAAACCCCAAAAATGGCATTTAGATGATATTCTGCAAAAAAAATTTGTGAAATAATGGTACATTCGGATATAGTAATCAACCGCTTGTAGTGTTCAAATTGGCTCTTGACCAACGTGACCACTATAAGCGGATTCCACTGTACTTTAATTCTGCACAACACTCCATTACCTATATGTATCAACTGTTTCCTGCTTCTACTTTCCCATCTTAGAACAGCATCCCCACAGCATTATAGTGCCACCACCATGTTTCACTGCTGTGGTGGTGTCTTTGGGGAATGTCTAGAAGACACCATCTCAGTCAACTCATTGAAAAATGTAATTTTCTTCCAATAATATCTAAAAATATTGTATAAAAGTTAGAGCAACCACAAATCCGTACAGGAAAACAAATGACAGTCATCAAGCCCTTCATATTTTACTGTGACTGTTTAGTAACTTCCTGCAGGATGAATGAAAACAGGTTAAACCATTTGTTACTCACACATCATACTCCCAAGTTTAAATTCCACGTTAATCTCCAGCAATTGGAAAGCCAGAAAGACAGCAAGGAGGAACGCTAAGATGAGCGCCGCTAACTTCAATATGCCTGTAGAAGATAAAGATACGTCACATTATTAGAGATAACCACTAAAGCTAACATATATGCCTTTAACGTCGAGGAAAAGTACTCACCGCTAGCTCTGAACATCTTAGCGAGCCTCCCGCCACGGTTTCCTTCTAGGAAACAACCTTCAAATTGTAAAATAAAATCATTAAGTTTTTTTAAGCACGTAGCGTAACAAAAATAGAAGCTAAATGTTGAAGTTAGCTTAAGCTAATACGTCCTGAATTAATCTGCTGGTGTCAAAAACGAAATATATTTGACCTGAACAATTTTGCTAATAAAGGAGGAACTAAAACACTACATTAAAATACCAAAGAGAAAACTGTTTTTTTAACTAGCTAGCATAAACCATCTTTAACCGTTAAACTGACCTTGTCTGTGTCTGACTCTGCTAGCTGCTATTAAAATAAATGTTGCTCTAGGTCACTTGGCGGTTAATTTAGTAAATATGGTTGTAGTTTCTTACCAACTTAAGGAAAAACGGTTAAAAAATCTCAGTGGTAACAAGGCTGCTGGCTGTCCGACAGACTGAAGCTTCCTGTTAAGATAAACGAGGAGAGCCGCGGGGCAGATAGAGGGGAAAGATGTGTCACTCTGTCGCAAAATCGATACCAATATCCGAAGTTTGCAATGCATGTTGGTAAACATGAATGCAAATTCATTTAAGGTCTCCTAAAGCATATTTAAATAAAATGCATTTGAAACAAAGTGTGTTTCAGCAAACCTTAATTTGATAGTTTATTTTTTGCATATTCATTTGTTTGAATTAGGGAGAAGGGGTATGATAGATAAGTTCTACTTCTTCATACCCCTTTTCAGACAATTTACAGTAAGTTCAAATTATTAAATCGAATCGGAACAAGAAATTTAAATTAATATTTACCATCATTTTTTTTATGTGATACACATTTGTTAGTATTTCTGAAATTGATTTAATTATTGTTATTATTTGATCATTTCTGAAATTGGAATTGTTCTATTTATTATTATTTGTTCTTTTGATTCATTTATATTATTTGTTAATTTGATTTATTTATTTTATTTTATTTTTTGTTACTAATATTATTGTCTGAAATAAATAAATATTCATTCATTCATTTATTCATTCATTCATTCAATTATCATACTGCAACCTGGAGTCTCATGCAAAGCTCTAAATTCAGTAAGTAGTTTTAACATTCGACATATGGATGAGATAAAGTTGGTAATATTTCAATTAAATGTTTGAACTGCTGCAGCAGTCATACAGGTTTCTGCACTACTGAGAAGAATATTTAATATTATTTATATATGTAATTTATATATTTTTGAATTTCCAAAAGAAAATCAAATTTTACTTAAAGCTTGCATTATTGTATGATGAAAAGACACAGTTGTATACATGCTTATTCATACTTTTTATTAAACCCCCACAAAGGTTTTATTTGATGCAATGTTTAAATCAATTGAAAATAAAAATCTTTTTTTCAAATAATACAAATTTTCTGTACAAGGAAAAGAAAAAACACTTGATAAAGTTTGTGAAAGTATTTATTATCGTTAGTACAGCTTGTTTTTACAGTATTTTCAGTCACTTAAAGATATTTGTTTTTGTTTTTTTGTTTTTTCTCTTTACGGTAAAGCTGATGCAAAACATTGACCAACATGCAAATCCTAAGAAGAGTTTTAAATATTCAGTACAGACACCCATTCAGCAAGTATAGAAAACCTAACAATATTCATAGCTTTAAAAAAAAAAAAAACTTTTAAAAAATCCTACTTAACCTGATTTCCAATAACGTCTTTACAAAGATGTAAAACATGTTCAGTCTATTTTTTTTTTTAAATAAATTAGAAGTGTTCCAGTTTATTTTAGATTGGTGTCAGTTAAGCAGCAGCTTCCCAAATGTGAGGTTCAATAAAACTTTCTATAATTTCCTGAAAACATTTACTTAAAAATCTAAAAAAAAAAAAAAAAAAAAATGTTACTTTATATTTAAAAAAAACAATAACAACAAAACAATATATGATCACAGCAAGAGCAGTTATCGAGGGTGATGAGGAGTCATACATCTGTCAAACAAAATCTTTGTCTCCACCAACTTCCTGTATTTCCTTCACTTCTTATAAGGAAAGAAGGGGCATATCGCAACGCCCCCTACTGTTTTTCTTGGGACATTGAGTAGAAACTTTAGTTTGGGAAGTTCTCCTTCTTTAGTGTCCAATACCAATGCATAGTAAATATTTAGAAGCCTTAAACATTCTGTCAATACAAATACATAAAGTAAAGACACTTCTTTCAGGGTTTTTAGAATTAAGACTGAAATATTTGGACGAAAGTCATTATAATAAGGTAAAAAAAAAATGCTGTACAAAAAAAACATACATTAGACACAAAATAAAATAAATTAATAGCTATTATTTTCACGTTCAAGTTATAGCCGGGTTTGCTTTATTTCCATGTGACTCATTACAATCATGAGCCTTTTGTGTTCCAGATCTTAGGTTTGTGTCATTCAAGGAGATCCTGCAAAAAGCAAGAGCATAAAGACATTAGTACGCAAGTTAAAACAATATCTTTGACACACTGGTTAATGTAATAAAGAGAAAAAAGTCCTTAAACTAGTCTTACCACGTCTGAGTCGTGCTGGCAGGCTGTACCGTTGCTGCTGGTGGCACTCTCCAGGTCTGCCGTGAAGCCATTATCCTCCTGAATGCGCAGGTTAGAAAAACGATACGCCGGCATCCTGCAGAAGCATCAATCACCTTTTACTCAATGTGTAAAGGTCGCATGGTGCAGGTGTGCGTGTTCAACTTACCTGGTTCTATAAACCCCTCTTCTGACTGCAAGGAATGCAGAGATGATAGTCACCAGGACTACAACAGCTGCTCCTGTAGACACCAGGATCAGGACAAGCCTTTCTTTCTGGAAGATATATTATAGAATACTTAATATAACAAAACTACAGAAAAACTAGTAAGTCAGAAAACTAGTAAGAGGGAAACTGTTCTCACTGGTGTGTCAAAATGTTCAACTGGAGATGTGGACATGGCTGAAGGGTCAGGAGTGGGTTTAACCCCGCATGGCCGGATGATTGTCTGCACCATATGCTGAGGAGTGAACCCACCTTCACACTTGTCACTCGGGACCTTTCGGTACCTGTGAATATTTTGAGAAAATAATATCTTTGATGAGCTTTACACAGGAGTTTATACATTTTAAAATAACATGGGCAGGATATACAAAAAAGAGAATCATATGTACAATGATAAAATAATAAACGATTTTCAAAATGTTTTGTAAAGAAAATTGAAAAATGTGTCATGCCCCTCTGATTGAATATATATACATTTTATTCCAAAACACCTTTTGGTGGTTCTGAACAAATCAATTTTATGTGAAATTACTTTTTTTCCCTTTTTTTTTCTGCCAAAAACAATTCAAGTTGGATTGAGAACAACTTTTGTTTCCAAGTGTACAATTTTATTAAATTAGATTTGGGTCAGGATTTTAACTGGGATACGCAGGAATCTTCTATGGTATAAATCAAGAAGTTCAAACTTATTGTGTCTTTTGCCATAACTGCCAAGACAAAATTAATATAGGACCTAAAAATATAAAACAAAATTAAAAAAAAGTATTTTTTTGTAGAGCAGCATCGTTGTCCTTATCTGACCAGACAACAGTTTCCTTTCCAGGGCTTCCGGGGCTTATTGTTGGTCTATTCCTTCAAAATCCCAATAAAGTTATTGCAATTTGTGGTACTAACCTAAAAGCATGTGAAAAATTGAAAGCATATGACTATGCAGAGCAAAGATATAACCTAAGAGGTGCATGAAAGAGATCCGCCACTTAAATAGATTGGATAATTACCCTGCTGTCAGAAGCTCATCCTCCTCTCCATCCAGACACATCTCAAAGCTTTTATTTGGAGTATTTGGCTGTCTCACACACTCTGAGGTGTTCACATGACGAAAGTAACCATAGTCACTGTTTTCAAGGTCAATAAGAGGTTTAGAAAATGCACGCAACATGAAAGTCATTTATAGAACCATTTAATGCATTTAACCCCCTTTTGAGGTTTTAAACAGTTTGACATACCATAAGTAGTCCTCTCTGGTGCACGGACAGGGGCTTTGCTTTTTTTTAACCACAAAGCTTCGCCCATTTCTGCACACAGACTGCTTCTTCAGTCTCCTATAGGTCTCCTTCATGCCAAGAACACAGCCGTTTCTCTCCGAGTCCCCTTTGTTTGTAGAGTGAGCCAGCCACTCTTCATAATCCTTTTTGCTACCTGATAATGAATCAAATAAAAACCAATGAGTGCACATATCACTAATGTTTCCTTGTATGATTATATAATGAAAAAAGTTGAACATGAAAAAAACTGAATTTTTTTTGAAAATGGTTTCACTGTAAAGTACAGTAGAGGATCTGTGATGCTTGGAGCCTTTCTGTTAGTAACTCTTAAAAAAAAGTCCTTTTAAAAACTGAAAAAGGTCTAACTTTTTTAAGCAGCGGTGTCAAGCAACGAAGTACAAATACTTTGTTACTTTACTTAAGTACACTTTTTTAGGTATCTATACTTTACTCCATTACTTATTTTTCTTCCTACTTCTAACTTCTCTCTATTACATTTTCACACAAGTATCTGTACTTTCTATTCCTTACATTTTTAAAACAAACGTTTCTCATTACTCTTGGCTTCGGTTTAATGTTTATAAATATTAATTTCATGTCATTTGCGTCATCCAATGCAGATCCTTGGCGCCATCCACATCTCGTGAAAACTAGTGTCATTGGATGTGTCATATCATGCAAACACTCATTGGTTAGCTAAAGGAAATCATCAGAAGGAAGCAGGTGTTTTTCAAACTGCAAACGTGAATTATCTATGCCATGCTACAATGTTGGATTCAGAAAAAGATGTTGAAATGTCTGAAAGGTCGGACACAGGTGAGAGTGTATCGGGAGATGGAAGACGGAGACCAAAAAGACCTCCCTCATCCTTGGCCCTATCTAAAAGAATTTTTCGAAAAAGTCAAAAAATTTAGCTTTCAATTCATATCGTGGCATCTGGCTGTTTTTTTTTTTAAGGTTTACTTCATACTTTTATACTTTAAGTAGTTATTGGAGCACATACTTTTTCATTTTTACTTGAGTAAAGAGGTCAAGTTGATACTCCAACTTTTACCATAGTGTTTTTAAACTGCAGTATCTATACTTCTACTAAAGTAGATGAGTGTACTTCTGACACCACTGCTTTTAGGGCAGAATGTTATGCTAGTTTAGGTTTTATATATATATATATATATATATATATATATATATATATATATATATATATATATATATATATATATATATATATATATATATATATAAAACTTCACTTCATCTATAGTACCAATATAACAAATGTTATCCTTTAACCACTATGTGGCAGTATGTCCTAATAATATAATAACAAATAATTGGCAGGAAGTCTGGGAAAGAGCAGCCGTAGAAGGCGTATTCTGAACTATTTAGTAAACCATACCCGAGGTCAGCTTATTTTTCCTGAATAACTTACATTCTCTGGTGATGAGGCTTTGGAAGTCGATTGTGACTGTAACCCACATCGGCTGGCCGTCAACCTCTGGCCTGAAACCCCACACACTGACATTCATGGCCTTGGTGCCTGGCTCTGAGGCCAAGCCTGCAAAGAAGAAGGGCTGCTCTGTGAAGTTATGTGACTTCCAGCACCGGCCTTCATCCGTGGAGAATCTGATGAGGGAAGTCAGCAGCACAGTTTAGTCACACATCATTTTCTAAACTTAAGTGAAAAGGAAGCTAGCGGTAGTATTTTTAATTACTTGATGGTCTTGACTTGTCTGTCCCGGTGGGCCTCCACAGCTACTATGAGACCCCCAGAGTCTAGTATGCTGTAGTGGTGAGGGCCCTTAAGGGTCCCTCTCCAGTTATATCCTCCATCTGAGGAAACAAACACGTCCGGGTGCTGCGATAAAGAAAGAGAATCACCCACCGTGCCTGATGGAAAAAACAGATACTGATTAGGTTTTAAACTAATATTCCCAATAAATGGGTTACGATGTGAAGTTACCATGAGCAATGACGAGACCGATCGCAGTTGGCTCAGAAAGAGCTAGCATTGGAACTAAATTGTTGTAACGACTGTGTTCTCCATGAATATGAAGGTTACACTGTTTAAAATGAGCAAAAAAATATTCATATGAATTAGACTTTTTAAATATATATAAAAAACTGGAATTATTTAGTACTTTTTGAATGAACATACACGCTTGACATTGCCCGGGCAGTTTACATTCTCCGGTTTCTTCAGTGGCCTCCATGTTCCTCCTCTGTTGAAGGAAATGACAGATCTTATTCGGCCATCTGCAAAGACACAAACCTTTAAAATCAGGATTTGTTTTTTGATTTAAGTCAAATTATTAAACTATAAACTCACAGATGCCTAAAGTTTGACTCTAGGAGCTCAAAAAAGTAAGTTACTTATTGTGTAATTAGCAAGTACAAAACCATGCAAATATGTAAAACCACAACAATTTTTAAACTGTATTTAAGGAGTTAACATTTCCTGTTATCATTTAGAGATCCTGAACTTTTTTTTTTCCAATAAGGCCCATCTGTTTTTCATTAATTTTATCTGATTTGTCAAGGGTAATGGGGTTTGATGTCTTTTCTATAGTCAGAAAGAATAGACCAAAAGTAATACCAGTTTCTAGTCATGTTTTAATCACCACTAAAAACATAAAAAGTGCACAAAAAAAGCAAATGAAAAAGACTATATTTATATTTCAATCTGTATGCTGAACTCGTGCAAGATGACGACATTGTCACATTTATGTTATTCTGTTGTTTTCTTAGTAGTTATTAAGTGCTTAATGACGAGGCACCAGAACACACTTCTTGGTCATTTGTAATTCAATTAGAGGAACACTAGATGGGAGTAAATCTTACTCATGGAGGCTTTAAGGGGCAGCTGTATGTGATCCTACACACAAAAAGATCAGGTCTTTTGTGTATTTGTTCCTGTTTTATATATATATATATATATATATATATATATATATATATATATATATATATATATATATATATATATATATATATATATATATATATATATATATATATATATATATATATATATCTACAATAAGTTAATTACCTTTAACTGATTTTTTGATGTATGGTGAAGGAAGGAAGGAAGGAAGGAAGGAAGGAAGGAAGGAAGGAAGGAAGGAAGGAAGGAAGGAAGGAAGGAAGGAAGGAAGGAAGGAAGGAAGGAAGGAAGGAAGGAAGGAAGGAAGGAAGGATCTTTTCCTGATACATTTCCAGGTCTTGAAATAGAGCAAAAAAAAAAACAAATTCAGATGAATAACAATACATAATACTGTACCTCAACGTTTTCATAGAAAACTTTACACTCTTTACAATGAAGGCTATAAGTATAACCCAGATGTTTCTTATTAAATGATTATCAGAAAGCAAAAGTGGCTTTTTAAAGATGAGGCTGTCTGTCTTACTCTGAGAAATTGGGTGAAAATGATCTCAGAGAAGGGCGACTTTTTTTGTAAGTCTGCTTTCCAAATTGTTGGCATTCACAATTATACCTCTAAAATAACATTCACAAATGGAAAAAAGTCTTGCCATTTGAAATGTTTCCGAGTAGCCAGACCATCCAATTGCCAGAGTTCCCAGAAACGAAAGCTCAACAGGTTTATTTAGTGCAATGCCCTGGGACACTTAAAAAAATAAACCGAGTCTTAATAGCTCCAGATTGCTTGTGAACTGATAGTGTTCACTACACTACAAATAGAAAAAGGCCAGATAAGGATGGCTTGCTTGAAAGGATTGGAATGATGTAAGGAGATAAAATTCTTTAAATGGCAAAGCTTTATCTAAATAAACCGCAAGACATCTGGAAATGGGATGTTTGTAATTGTGGTTTTGGTAAAAGAACTAACACTGTGTGCATCAATACAAAGACCTTAAATGACAGGCCTGTACCACAAAGCGAGCTCAGGATTACATCCAGTCTATCCAGTTTGAACAATCAATAACAGTGGCAATCTGGATCAGCGGTGCCAGCAAAAGTCTCTGTGAAAAGTCAGTTAGAGTGGCTGCATGAAAAAGACGCCAAATAAATGCGTATGTTACACATTAGTGTCATTTAAGACAGCCTGCATACCAGTCTCTATACTGCATATTGATTGCATACCCCTCTGGATTGAAGAGGTCTTGGCAGCAGATAAAAATAAAACACAGAAAGATAATTTAATTTGGTTAGTTCGACTTTTTAATTCAGTAATGTTTGGGCTACCATAAAGCTGACAGTTGATGCCGCAATTGCATCATATTAATACAAGAAGTGGATTATCTGAATGAAATCATCCTGATTTTGAGCTGTGTCAGAACTCAGCAGGACAAAAGGTAAAAATCAACTCTGCTTTTAAAATAGTGATAGTCCTCAAATGAGTCCCAATATGTACAGAAATACCACAATATCTTTTCATCCTAAAGAAAAATTTGGAGGATTTTGAATCTCATATAAACTCTCTTCTCTGTTTGATAAATGTTCTATTTCCCAGTAACCCTACTAATCCCAGTATTTTTTTTGTTGTTTTGTTTTTGTTTTTTGTTTTTTTACTTGTCGGTTTGCTGTAAATCCCCTATCGGTGCTGCAGCTTCAGTGTAAATTTTCCCTTCTCAGTTATACTGTTCTGGTCTTCATTGAAAGGACATCATTGTTTCCAAAACAGCTGATTGGCTGCTGGGTGGATCGTTTTCTAGGATTCAGATCAACACTGAAAGCTAGCTTGCTTTAAGAGTATGTTACCATGGTAACTAGCCTCATTAAGTCGGAATTCAGCTTGATAGTACCACAAAGTCAGGGTTGAGGTGGAAGTTATCTGGCTAACCCATTGGCGTCGGTTTGCATAGGGACCATAGGGACATGTCCCTACCAAAATTTTGGACCTACCTACTTGTCCCTACCAACAATTAGATGTGAATAACATGTTTATAATTTACAATACAGCTTTGTTCTAGCCGTCTGGATGGAGAATATTGACAGACGAAAACATTTTTGTTTATATATATATATTTTTTTTACAATATTGGTGTAATTCCTGCTTTAAGTGGGTCGCTCTGTGAGCTAAAGACATGTTTTAGAGTCTCTATACTCCAGTAAACGATTAATTGATTACTAAATTTGTTGACATTTCAATAATTAATTATTCCGATGAATTGTTTCATCCCAAGATAAAATACATGATATGGGTTAAATTGAGTAACTACAGCTTAGATGACTTGTAGAGTGAATTTAATATTCTAAATGCTCATTCAGTTCCAGTGCTCATGTAAATACTATAAATTTATTTGGTGTCCCTTGAATCTATTATTTTGCTTTGTTTCATGATACAGAGAGAATATTTGAAAGATAAGAGTGGGTTTTACCTCTGCACAATTGTATATCTTCAAAAGAGAAAACAGTATAAATCCACATATAACAGACATATTTTGTTAAATAGGCACAGATTTACTTTCTGTCTTATTCGATGGTAATTTCAAATGCAAACCTTTTCAAAAAGGAAAAAAGTCATAATTCTTCATTTATCAGAGCCGATGATGCTTCAAACATTGATAAACAGCATCTAGTGTGTGTAGCACTTATAAAATTTGTACAACTGTAGCAAGAAATGTTGCTTTTCTCTTCAAACAAAATTCACCCTGATTTTCAGGTCAAGCATAAAAAAGCGAGCATGCATATTTTTGCATTGGACCAATGACATCAGACCAATAGTGTCCCTACCAAAGTTGAAATCAAACCTACGCCCATGGCCTAACCCCCTTTTTCTTGGTACAGGCCTCAGGTGGTGGCAAACATGTTTGAATCTGTGCTTGTTTTGCGGCCAAATAACTATGGAAACTTTGGAGTTATTGAGCAAGACTAAATCCCCACTGCATGTTAAAAAATAAAGGATTTACAAAAGAGTAGACAGGGTCTATTGACCTCTCCAGGAAAAATAATGAAAGACTGTACACCTTTTTAGGGAAATTATTTACTAAATGTGCAATAAAGAGTAGTTCTGATGATAATATAGACAACTATGGTGTTTTAAAAAAAATATTCAACTCAATGCTCCAAATCAAAGGGCCCAACATAATGCACCCAATTAGTCAGATTTCTGTTGATCTAAAAATACTCACCTAATGTATGCTAACAAAATCAAAAGCATATGAGCAAACATGTGAAACCAGACCTATTTGGGTCCGTAATACAAAGCCAGAGAAGCGATAACCTCAGAAGGGTCTTAAATTAATCTGTCATTAGCCTTGATGCTGAGAATGCTGAGAAAGTATTTGCCCAAGTGGTCAGAAATGTCTCTCCACAGACCCTCATCAGGGTGAACGGACAAGAAGGCGCATTGTCACCCTCATTATTTGCACTCAGCATAGAGCTGTTAGCAGAATAGGTTTGGCCCAACACTCTCATTAGGGGAATATGTGATAAACAAAATGTTCAACACAAATTGTCTCTTTTTTCTGACAATATACTAATATTTTTAGTGGATCACTCTACATCTATTCCTGCTCTACTTTACAGTCTTGTATCTGGATATAAGTTCAATAAAAACAAATCAAAGCAATGATGACGATGGGAGATTGGTCTTCCCAATTAAATAAAAATCCTGACAAGGGATTAGATCTAGAGCTATTTCTTTCCCTGATGACATCCCAATTGTATATCTCTAAATATGATGAGAATACACATATCTGAATAGATAGAGTATACTTCCACTCTCACTCTAGAAAAGATTTAAAACTTCAGGATTCATATTTTACAAAGACTGTTACTTATTTTTTTATCAACTCTTAGTTCTTATTAGGGCTGCAACTACGGGTTATTTTGCAAATCGATTAATCTGTTGATTATTTGTTTGATTAATTGATTAATAAGCGGATAGCAAAAGGTTCCCTAAAGAAGAATTTTATTAATTAACCCAGGTGAAACTAAATCTTAGATGTAAAATTTTTATACTGTATATATATTTATTTTATTTATTTTTTTACAATGTTTGTATAATTTCTGGTCAAGGGTTGGTTAATCTGTCACCTGAAGGAATAATTTACATTTTCTAAACTCCAGTTAACAATTATTGGTTTCCAAATTCGTTGACAATTATTAGAATAATCGCCTAATCATGATTAATTTGATTAATTGTTTTAGCTCTTGTTTTTATATCACGGTTCATACCTTAAACATTGTGAAAAAATAATATCAAGAGAGTATTTATGCACATTAATCATGTTAGGAGAGCTGATTGATAAAGACACTTACCAATGTCTAATTTATTAGTTAGATAAACGCCTCTCAGTGAGGTAATGTTTGTAAAATCACTTTTCCTTTGTCCATCAAATAGATGTCGCTCCAGCGACTTGGAGAACAGTATTCCCCGGTCATCTGAGGTGTACATAGTTCCAAAGAAAGTTTCTGTAAGAAAAAAAATTATACTATAACAGGAATGTAGATTCTGAAGTTTTTATACAGAAATAATGTCTAAGAGAGAGCAGAAAATAACAAGCAGACACAACACAGAAGCAGCTATTTGTCATCAATCCGATGTTGCATGAGTGATTCTTGCACACGTGTTGGCCAAACATTTGAAGGACAAAGACAAGATAGACATCATAAAGTGCATTTGTGTGTGTTGCTTTGGTTACACCCTGATCCACTGACAAGGTGGCAGTTTTTGCAGTGCAACCTAATTCCCCCTCCCCGCTTCCAAAAAAAGATAAAGCCCCCTTTGCCCACATGTCTCCCCTATTTATCTCTACAGTTCAAAAGTCCCATTATGTTGACAATAAATAACCTCCTGGATCATAAGTATGAGTTATTTTGATAAAAAAGAGTCGGGAAAGTTTGAGTGAGTGGGAAAAATATAGGAAAAGGGGAAAAAAGTTGAAAAAAAAAGAAATCATTAGAAATTGAAGTTGTATGCATATGTATGAAATAAGGTAAGATGATTTGTCAGCAAGCGAAAAGTAGTGGAACCAGTTTGGCCTTTCTTTTCAACTTTTTCCATCACAAAGCAAAGCAGATAAGAAGGCTATACATTCTAATTTTTTAGGAAATGCTGCCATACCAGTAAGTCAGGCTTGTTTTATTACTTTTTGGTTATCTGTTTTCAAATTTAAACACAAAACATAAATAAGGAGATGGCCTGTGCGTTTGTGCACTACCTCCTGGTGTGTCCACGTGCATGAACAGCATGTCCTCGTCCCCATCCAAGATGGAGTAAAACTGCAAACACACACACAAATCCAGGGAAAGACAGCATGAGGGTGTGAAAATGTAGAACTGCTGATTGTTTTCTTTTTGATGGCTAATTTAATTTCTTCCTCATAAACACGGAGTAATCATTGTGAGACAACGTCTGTGTTTGCAGTGTCAACATAATGTGTGGGCCTGAGTTTCATAAGGGCAGGTGTGTATTTAGGGAGTGCTGGAAAAAAGGAAATGTTGCCGTTCTTGTTTTAAGCTAGCCTGTTGAAATAATGGCCAAAAGGACCAAAGCAGGAAGAACTTTCAGATTATAATTCAATCAGATTTTACAGAATATAATGATATTTATTCATCCATTTCATCAGAAAAACCAGAAAAATTAATTAAGTAAGAGTGAAATAATAGCTTTTATGTCTTAAGGGACAACATTTAAGTCTATATGAGTTTATCTAATTTGGTTAACTTGTATACCAGAACATCACAGCAAATGTCATGTCAAAGCAGATTTGCAGCTTAACTCATCTTACATATTGATTTAAGCAATTTGACAGTTTCAAAGTTTCAATATATACAGTTTCAAAGTCAATTTAATAAATTCACATTTGATCTCGGTTATAAAATGATGTTGTCAAACTCAGCAATCCTTTTTTCTAAACAAGCATGTAGTAACAAGGGACAGTTTATTGTCCAGAGTTTTTTTATTTGCAGCAAAATCTCTCACTAAGCTCACATGTGAGGACCGAGGAAAGGACAGATCGCACTTTAACTAAAGATGCTTTGGACAGAGCCCTGGGCCATCTGCAACAACAGACTAGGTATGAAAATAGAAACACTTTCAACTTCTACACAACTAAAAAACTGTGAGTCAGTAATAAAAACCAACAGTCTGATGAAAAAAGACCAGGTGTCTGTTTTGGTCAGACCAATGCAGCGTTTAAAGTAAGACAGGTAGTGAGACATGCTAGCAAAGTGAAACAAAACAGCTTTGGGGGAAAATATATAGTTGTGCTTGAAAGTTCCCTTTTTTCAGCTTTTGTTGTCATTACACTGTCACAAGGACAGAGCAATAGTCTTGCTCAGGGACCCAGAGTGGCAGTCTGTGGGGCTTTAACTCAGAACCTCTGGATTCCATGCGCAATACCCTAACCACTAGGCAGTCAATTCCCTCAAAACAAAAAGTTTACCTACCCTCCCATTAAAGAAAATTATAAATTAACACTAGTAATTCTAATATGTTCTAATTTAGTTTTTTTTATTTACTGTTTCATATACTGTTTCATATGCTCAGTGGTACAGTGGGTAGCACTGCTGTCTTGCAGCAAGAAGGTCCTGGGTTCTTTCTGCATGGAGATTACATGTTCTCCCTGAGCATGCGTGGGTTCTCTCCGGGTACACCGGTTTCCTCCCACAGTCCAAAAACATGACTGTTAGGTAAGTTGTCCTTAGATGTGTTGCCCTGCGATGGGCTGGTGACCTGTCCAGGGTGTACCCCGCCTCTCACCCATTGACTGCCGGAGATATATATACATATATATATATTCAGAATCAATGTCATGATTTTCTATTTATTATTACTTTTTCATTTTGCATTTATTTTACTGTCAGATCATTTTTCTCTGTCTTTAAAGGAAGGGTATGAAAACTTTCAAGCATAACTGTAATGAAATGGCCAAATTGCAACTTAAACATTATACGATTATGATCATGCAGTTTTGTGTTTGTGTACAGACTTGCTTCTGTTTATGAACCCGATCTTTGTTGCAGAATAGCTGGATTTCTACTATATACATAACTTCTACATGAATTCTCCAGCTGCCAAATCTCCTGGTCTGTCAGCAGACTCTCTAGTCGGGGATCATATTTTTGAAGAAATTAGATCAAACGGTGCAGACACGTGTAAGAGGTGTGTTTAGGGGGATAAAAAGCATCTTAAAATCATTAATATTAACTTTTTTTTTTTTTTTTTTTTTTTAGCAAAACTTAACCCCCAGTATTGATGTTCTGTTTCTGACCTCATGTTATCTATTCTAGGAGAAAGGACTGTGCCAGCCCTGATTTGCATGAGCACCTTTAAAAGAAAAACACATTTTACAGCTTGCTAATCTTTACCATTCCAATCATCTTGCTGATCTTATGAAATTGAAATGGTTCTTCCCATTTGCACCCAGGCTCTCTATATGATGTAATATGCTTCCTGCACTGTGCTCAGACAGCTATCAAAGCTTCTTTATGAAGTTGAAGAATGACTGTACATGCTTTTTTAGCATGTAATGGAATCATAATAATCTATGAACATATTAGGATCAAACTAGATTGTAAACATACAAATGTTAACCTAGAACCAAAGCAAATTGCCCCACTTGATAAATAGTTAGAACAAGCCAAAAATAAAGTTGTTTATCTATCAGTCAAAATCCCCTGATCATAACATCCCAAAGCAACAAATCCAAATATTTCTGTTTTTCTCACCTGCTCTGTAGATGCAGAAGGCAGAAGAGCCTGACTGAAGGTGTCCCCTTGGTCTGATGAAAAGTACATGACACGGGGAGACCCCTGGAAGCAAAACAGGATGTCAAATAAAATGTATAGGGAAGGATATTTTTATAATTTTGGTGCTAAAGGATAATTTCATGCAACCCCATCTTACAGGATCTTCCATCACAGAGAAGAAGAGAAAAGCTCCTATGTAACCAAAACCGAAGATGTCTTCATGAATTATGGTGAATGTCTTTCCAAGATCTTTTGTCCTCTTCAACACTAAATCCCCTCTTTCTTCTGCTTCAACTAATAGGAATAGAATAAAAGAAAGCAAAATAGTAAGTTTGAACTAATTAGTAGTGAGAATCACAATTTTAATAAATAGACATTAAAAATCATTGGATAAAGTTGAACTAAATCTTTAACTCTTACATGATTATTTGATTACCTTATTATTACAAATGTATAGTTCATGTGAAATAATAAGAGGTATATTTTTTTTGTTTTTTAACCAATGTATTTGACTTTATTTAAACTTTAATTAATCTTGAGATTAATTAATACATTTTTTTGTAATCATAAAGATTGTGTTTGTGGTTAACTGTGTAGTTTTGATTTGTGTTCATTCAGTGCAATGTGCAGGTTAAATGGATATGTCACAAAAATGATTAAAATAGTTATTAATTGGCAAACGGTACAAGAGAAAGTGTTAAGAAAATAATAAATAAACATATTAAAATCATTTTAATTTTTTTAAGGATAATTTAAATATCAATAAGTTACTGCTACATTCTAAATTATTAATGCATTATAATTCAATGTCATTTAAACTCTCATGAACCTTTTACATGAAATATATAAAATCGTTAAATCTTTGCATTTGCTCAATAACACTTTACCTTTGGTTTGAGCAAAGTTTTTTTTGTCCTTTTAAAACTAACAAAACCCATTTAAAATAGTTGTTTGTGACTCCCCTTTTAATACCCTCTAGCTTTTTACCTGCATCGACGTGGCTGTAGCTGAAGAACAAATTTATGCCTGCTCCCCTGATGGAAACAGGAAGTCAAAACATTTCAAAAACACATGGAATGTCACAATATTCTTCCTTTAATACTTTACAGGATGCTCTGTTTCTGCATATTGCAACATCCTAAAGACATTCATTCCTAATTGCCAGATGACGTGTAATACTCTTGTATATTAGCCCTTCAGCACTCTACAAGGAGAGAGACCATTTCCTGTTTATGCTCACCACTGGAAAGAGAAAACTCCATCATGAACTTTTGTCCACTTAGCGCCAAAGTCCAGAGAGAGCCAGAGACCGCCCTGCAAGTCAGAAAACAGAAACTGTTTGCTTTCTCTTTAGGGTGTGTTCTCGATATGTGTACCTCGCATGTTGACTGTGAGTCGACAAACCAAGCCAAGGAAACCACAGTTAAAAACACGAGCACATGAGCAGAAAGCAAAGATTCTGAAACGATTACATCTATGCTGAGGGCCACCAAGTAATCAGGGTTGAAAAAGTGGTAGGTGATGGGCTGAGCCAGGTGAAAGGGCAGCTGGATTAAGTGGAAAGTCGCCCCAGCATCTGTAGAGGTGAAGATGATCCCTCCCGGGTGGTCCACTACTGGTGTGTCTGCAGTCAGTATCACCTGCAATGAAAATAAGTTAAAAACAGACATGTCTGAGCATGCATGCACATAGCTTGAAACTTCCAATTTTTCATCACAATGAGAAACTGCAATGTATTTGGGGGGAATTTCACTTTATAAACAAACAAAAATCTATTACATGTGCCACATGCTTATATCTAACCCTCTCTACTCCAATACCTGTTAAAAGTATTGAGTGCATTAGGGCTAAAATAATTAGTCTGACTTTTAAACATGCCTTTAGCTTACAGAGTGACCCATTTAGAGCACTTATTATACCAAAAATTGTAAAGATTGTTAAGATTAAAACATTTTTTTCTTTTGTCAATATGCTCTATCCACAACTCCTCAAGTGGAAAGGTTTTAGTTTCACCTAGTTTCATTTAGTAAAAAATTCTATTTCAAGGAACCTTTGGCTATCCGATTATTAAACGGCATATCATACAAATAATCGACAAATTAATCAATTTGCAAAATAATCTTGCAGCCCTAGAGTTCACGAAGAAGAAAAAAACACTCAATAGAGCTATGGGTTCTCTGGAGGAGCTGCAATTATCCACAGGTCAAGTGGACACCAAAAATTTTGTTTTTTGTTGTTTTTTTTTACAGTAGCAAAAGACACCCATAGGAAGAACTAACTGCAAGCATGAGGTTTCTACAAAGATATTGAAAAAGTGGCGAATGGATATGTGGTAACTTAAGAGGGAAGAGTTGAGTTGCAAACGGGGAAGCTGTCCTCATACTTTTTGCGTGGCAACACATCCTCAACCACTTGCAACAGGAACAGACTAGTTTCAGTCTGACTCCTCGTATCTCAAACTTTAAACCATCCCAAGCCTTCAGTTGTTTTCTATCAAACATATGCTAGTTTACCATGTAAACTCCTGGCTACACTGTTTACTCACCGAGCTTCCTGGTCCAACACTGACTCCAAACTCCTCTTTGATGAAGGTGTGGTTGATGCGGTGAGAGATGTCGTGAAAACTTTTGCCATAATCCGTGCTTTGGGGAAAATGGAAGGGAAAATTATTAAAGCTCTGTTCTGAGTAGGACTGATGTGCAGGCAAAAATATGTCTCACCTTCGATAAAGTCGAGACGAGCCTGTAAGGTGTGAATCAAGTGGACCACTGATTGTTGACAGTACCAAGATTACCTGGCATATGTAGGAGAAAATGTGAGTGAATTACAGAAACTGGTCTGATATCAGCCAAAAAAACGAATACTCAAATAAATCAGCCTGCATCTAAAACCCTGATATTCAATAAAAAAACACTCTATTTATTATTATTATTTTTTTATTATTATTATTATTATTATTATTATTATACAGTCATATGTTTATATTACAATTTTTTATGTATGTATTACTGTTTTCAAGGCTGCACTTCAAAAAAAGGAAATTGTCTATAGCTGTTTTAAACGAAATTTATTTTTGTATACACTCGTGTATACAAAATGACAAAAGTGTACGTTTATTAAGCCCAAAGGGAAACTAAACTATTGTAGTAACTCATTAGCATACCAATAGAAACATTGCGCTTTGTTAATCATTAATAGTTAATAATAGTTAATAATACATTGGTCAGTTGTTCTCATATTTTGTTCCCTGTTTGAGTAATATCACATAATCCAGCATTTTCTAATACTCCACTCCTCAAAAAAAGTAATAAAATTATGTATAATTCATGTTTATATTGTATCGGTTCAGTATCGGTATCGGGTAATACTCAAAGCTGTGATATCAGTATTTTTAATTTCCCAATAAAAATGAGCTCCAAGTGTGTTGTTTCCATACAAACATGAAAAAATTTTCTCAGAGAAAGCAGCTAATTTAAACACTACTATTTTAACACTGCTATGAATATTTGACTGAAGTTTAAGTTTCAAAAACAATGTTAAAACATTAAAGATTTCATTATCTGAAGCACACCTAAGACTTTAAAACAAGCTTTGTTGATGTTTACAACATCTAGCAGCAAGAATTTTGTGAAGATTTTGTGACCATAATGTAAAAAACTAAATAAAAATAGTCTGACCTATGTGACCTGCTTTTAAAAGTGTTTGTGTTTTCTAGTGTATAGGGAAAAAAAAGTTCCCCTTTAAATGTTGTATTTACCCAGTTAAAACTATTCATGAGTCATTTATACTGTATTTTTTGACATTGCTATATATAAATCTTCTTTTGTAATTATTTCAGATATATGTTTTTCCTTTTTTATATTTTCTTTACTCTACTACTACTACTCCTTCAGTCTTGTATTTTTTAATTGTTTTAATTAGTCTATGTCGCTGCTTGACTTAGTTTGGAGCAATTCTTTAGTTTTTTAGCCAGTGAAAAGCACATAAAAATGTTCTTTAATCTAGCTTGATTATTTTATTATCTAACTGATAGGATAAAGTGGTTCTGCTTCAGAAAAAGAAGAGAATGCTTTTGAACAACAGCATGAAGATGAAGGAAACCATGTAGGGCACTTACTCCTGTACCATCACCCACCCATGTGAGGATAACATAGGAGCCATCATCACCATTAAACCCTGTCTAGGAGAAGAAAACATAAAAGGCTTTAACCTTCACATTTACGACAAGATCTTAATCAAACTTTTTCTTCTTTAAAAATACACATTTTAATCATTCATCAGCCTTCTTTTTGTGTTGCAGCTCTACTCCAAACAATTCATTATTACTTATTAACAGGTGACTTTTTTTCACATAGCAGCACTCTCACCTTCTGGGTGTTATCATCCAGGATCTTGTGTTCATTCGGGGTGAGGGGCAGCCGACAGGAGGTGAACGCAGGACCGTGAGAGGTGTTTGAGGATTCCGTGGAGCCGCTGGTGTCCCTCCGTAGGCGTGGGGGCCTTTGTTCCCTGCGGAAAGTGACCGTCTTGCCCCAGGGGCTGCTGCTGCTGCTGACTTCACCTCTGAGAAGCATTGCAAATTGGAGGACGCACACCCCGCCAAGGACTGCAGAGGTCCAGATCATGTCAGCAGAGAATCAGGGGCCCCTCAGGTGAAGGAAAATAAAGTGACCGGTGTCCCTGCAGGTACTGGCTCAGTTACAGGTGCTGCGCTCTGACAGCCAGCAGGGGTGGGGTGTGTTTCAATGGGTCATTAACATAAAGTGCTGCGTTAAGGGAGTTGGTGCTTCTGCACGCATCCATGTGACCTACAGGAAGGATTAACATTTCAACACAAAATGATGTGAACCAATCTTTGCTCGCCTGATGGTCACTTTTGAGTAACCTTGTCTTTCACATCCTTTATTTTAATAGTGTGTTTATTAATAGGTTTTAATTCCTTCAAAATGTATTTCAAATATTTTCTTTCATGTAGGTCTATTGTCAATATTCCCTAATTAAAGAAAGCTTCATTTAATCTGTCTCTTGGCTTGTGGTTGTGTCTGAGTCAACTCAGATCCTTAAAATCATGGCAGGCAGATCTAATAAAATCACCAATAAAGGTAAAAATCACATTATATAGATTCATTATACTCATATTTTATGTTTAAAACTTAAATAAGCCCCAGCAATTAATTCATATGGGTTTAAAATATTGCAAAATACCAAATATATATATATATATATATATATATATATATATATATATATATATATATATATATATATATATATATATATATATATAAACTTGCTGACTTGACATTCGTCCAGCAGACAGTTACTGATCCCTCCATAGGCTGGGTAAGACAAGATATATGGAGGAAATAAGATTAATGGGGGGGGGAGAAAAAGTAATGTAGCAATGAGAATGTTTATATATGCCCACTGCTTATGTTGGACCAGTAGAAACATGAGCTGATGTTTTTTTTTTTATCTTTTCATGACTCAACCAGGTGAGCTTCAGGTGCCAAAGCACTTTAAGAAATCTTGAGATTGGACTAACAAGCTTTCATTTTTGTTTATGTACGTACAAGATACGAAGAGGAGGACATGTTCAGACAAGGAGTTCTTTTAAAGTCACTTCTTTTCAAACAGAAATGTTCTGTGAGAAATTAACAAAAGCAGCTGTCTTGCCCCTGGCTAATTGGGGCATAATTGAACATTATGTCTGGCTTAGATGAGCGTTGTTACGTTTCGTGCCTCATAAACTTTAATAAGCGGAAACACACGTCAGCACGTCAGCAAGAAGGCTTTTGACGTCTGATAAAGCAGAGGGATGAAGCATACCTGAAGAGAAATGCAAGATGATTAACTTACCTTTAAAAGAGATTCAACCATAGAAAACAATTTTGCCTCTTTGAATAAATATAAAAAACATCCAGTCATGGATATCCAATAAAATTAGATACTTCTTGAATGAAAATTTCATTTAAATTTAGTGAATGTCCATATGCACTTTTAGCCATTTCTTTATACCGTTCCTCATCAGAGTATATTATTTCATAATTACATAACTTTGCACTGAAAAAAATTTCAGTGCAATTTTTAAAATGGTATAAAGAAAAATCTTTTTTGTTGTTATAATAACTAGTGTCTCACTGATGCAATTTTTTGGCCTTGATATCGATATTCGATACCCTGCTGTGCAGTATTGCCGGATATCTGTACCATCTGTTTGAAATTGGTGTGTGTGTGTATATATGAAGAACTGCATACTACTTGGATGTAAAATAATTGCCATCATGACTTTGTCAAGCTGCTGCCTACCTTTGTGAAGCAGGAAAAAGACTAATACAAAGTGAATACAGTGAAACTTTTTATTGCCTACCTGGAATGGGTGAGAATAGTTAAATAAACGTTTGTCTCTCAAAATGGTATCAGTGTCCTATTTTTCTGTACTCACTGATACCAATACCACCATTTCAGTGCTGGATTGGGGCCCCACCTGATACTGGTATCGTGCAACACTAGTAATACCAGTATTACTATTGGCGTTGCTCCAAATTTACCTTTAGAAAAATGTAACTGAATGATGTCACTTCCCATTTCTCTTTGATGCTGGCAGGAAGAGGAACATTTTTCTACTGGGGATTTAACTGTTGCCATCCGTAGGATAAAACATACCAGAATCTTTTAGCAACATTGCACTGAATATTAAAATGTAGTTTCTAGAAAACTAGGGATGTCCCGATACAACTTTTCATCTTAGATACGAAGCTGTTATTGCTGGTTTGGGAATTGACCGATACAGCTATTAGCCCGATAGTGCATTAGCAAGAATCATTCCAACATTATTTTATAATGTAGAATGTTAGGAAAGGCTTGGTCAAGTTATATGACTAAAACAGGGAACAAAAGTCAACAAAAGGTATGAGAACAACTGACCCCTGTAAAAAATAACCTATATTACAGAAACATTGAACAGAAGAGTGTTTCTATCAGCATGAAATGATCAGAAATTTTAGGTACCGGCCCATAAAATACAATATTAGTTTTTTTGGCTATATATAATATCGGATCGATATTTAATATGATAACCAGATCGGAATATCCCTACTGAAAACCTGATCTTAGGTTCTTTACTATGACTACAATCCCAAAGATATGACCAGGTTAACTCAGAATTGTCACACTAGACAGATGTTTTGGGTCATCTCAGTTCACAGACTTCAATCTGTTTTAAAATCTTGGTGAGAGAAGCTGAACAGAGCACCGAGGAATACAAACCAATAAAGAAATAGAGAATTGTTAAAGAACAGGACAATGAATTTGGTCCATCTGTATGTGATAACATTGAACAGTACCTGCAGGTTTATAAGCTGCATGTCAGTGTTGTAAATCCTGTTCCGCATCATTCTAAATCTAATCTACTGGATCCAGATAGCATTTCTCTTAGGGAACAGATGTGGCACTCGATATGGTTTGATGCCTCAGCATGCTTCAGGACAGTTTCTTGTGTGGTCAGAATTATATTATATCTATATATTATATATACTTTCGTATACCTTGGTCGAACAAGGGATTATTTAAGTTACTGTTGCCTTTTTATAATCTCAAACCACTCTGTCTATTTATGGTCTGACCTGTTTAAAACAATATGTCCAAGGATATGTCCCTTTTTTCAGATTTTTCTCCATAAACCCAGAGATGGGTCCACATTCAGCATTTGAGATAGAAATACACCGGCCACATTCAACTGTACTTTCATCACTTTTATCTCCCTTCATTTTAATTTAAATCTGAGACAGATTCACTTCCCTACAGAATGCCCATATTCTTATCTTCAGGTAACACAGAGTACATGTCAGATTAAATAATACTACTTCAGCGATAGTATCTAGGTGTTACTTTATTGTATGTCTCGTACCATGTCTGTTGGTTGTGCTGTTATTTTTACATCTATTTGCAGGTGATGAAGCAGACTGAAAATGTTTTGTCATTATCCCCCTTTTATCTCCTCTTTCTTTCATCTTTTCTCATTTTTTCTTGTTTTTCCTCTTCTGTTCTACTTACATTGCAGTGTCCATATAATCTGTAAAACTCCCTGCATAATTATAATAAAGCAATTTATATGCATGAAAAAAAGCAGAACAATATGGCAATAGCCCTACTGCCTCACTTGTGAAAGTAAAATCTGCTGGGCTTTTTTGGCATCAAGACAATTATTATTATTGCCACATTGCCAGACAGGACACTGTAAAAAATAAAATAAAATATGAGACAGTTGTCTAAATAGATGGAACTGTATTTTTGATCAAAATGGCCCAAATAAATATCAACAAAAAAAAGGTTAAATGGTTATTTCTTGGGAATAGGCAAACTTCCTTTTTTGTGAGAGATGTAAAATGTGTGAAAACATAACATAGCTCTGAGTCAGAGCTGACATGATCAAGATAGCTCTGACATTTAAGCAAATAAAAAAAATAAAAAAACGACTCACTCACCCAAACTATTAGGACAAGTTGGTGCTGGTTTCTACTAATGTCATAGAGAAAAAAAAAAGTACACACATGCTGCTCAACTCTTTAAAAGAAGTATCATGCCTTTATCTCATCAACATGGGATGGTTCACCATCCAAAATGTCTCCATTCACTTATTCCCAAATGCTCAACTTTCCCTCTTCCTGAAAAAGACAATCTGAACCTCAGAGAACAGTAAAATATCCAAGCCAAATTAGATTCTAGGTATCTAAAAAGTTCTCTATTCCCAAGTCCTTTGTTTATCTCAAACAGCTTTTTTCACACCGGCAATTAAAGGCACACACTCTGTATGAGAAAAAAAATGCTATTGCTCAGACCTGTTTTGCTCAGACATTGTCAGGACTAGTTGATCAAGCCTGGTCTTGGTCTGATTTCCTTTAACTGTCTTAAAAAACATGTCATAAAGATATAATGATGAATTCAAACTCAATAAACAAAAATTAAAAAACATTTTATTTCAGAAACAGCTACAAAAATATTCTAGTTTTAGTGCTATTTGTTCAGTAGTGCTGCTATAGCTTTGTAACTTCTCTGTAAAATAGCTGCACATTTTTCTTTACAGTGGCTGAAGAAACATACAATCAACAATCTCTTTAAAATGAAGAAAAGATCCAAACTTGTCCAGCATTAATAAGTCTCTATGAGCCAATCCTTCTCATCACAGACGGTCCTTGTAGGTGGGTCCTGGAGGGGATCTGCCTCTGTGTCTGTTGGTCCAGTCCGTGGATGTAGTGGTGGTTCTGGGGATACATGAGCGCCCCGAAAGAGTCTGCGATCCCATAAAAAAGTACAAGTACATAAAATGCCGTTCCAATGGCGTAGAGTTTCAAGGCTGCGGCTGTCAACATGATTCCCATGGATGAACTCAGGTGCCTTCAACAAAAACAGAAAACATCACTTTAAATGACTTTCATAAAATATCATCAAGGAATTTCAAAATACATTTTCCGTAGTAATAGGAAAAAATGCTTTTCAACATTCTGTCCACCATAATGATTCGGTTAAGCATAACAGAGCATGTGATTGTAAATTTGAGTAAAGAAAAAAAGTTTTTAAAAAGCTGTCAATTAGTCAGTCTATATTCCCACCCTCACCTATGGTCACAAAATCTGGACCTCGATCGGAATAAATAATTCCTGAATACAAGCGGCTGAACTGATCATCTAGGAGAAGCTTGGAGGAGTCAAAGGAGTCAGCTGACGTGGCTTAGAGGTCTTTTTCGGATGCCCCTTGGACGCCTCCCTCAGGGGGGAAACATCACCCTGGGGACAAACTGGGAGGACGCGCTACAAGAGTGGAAGGCAACAAGCACTAATATGAGTTTTCACTTTTTTTTCTCCACAGAGTCTGATTCCTGATTTTGTTTTTTTACATTTAATGCTTGTCCCTCATTTTCTGCCCATTTAGAATGCCACCAATGAAACATAGACCTAAAAAGAAAATCTTTAAATTGTGTTGTGCATTTCCGCTGAGCCTACCAGAGGTAAACGGTTTAGTAATCATGGTTGTGCATCGAAACTTACTTGCAAATAAGAGCAATAAACAGAGATACAGTAAACAGGCACATGGTAACTCTAGAGTTAAAGAGTAACACTTGTGAAATGTAAATCCCTTTATTGTCCCAAAATGGTGAATTTCACTCTCTGCATTTTCACCCATCCCCTTGGGGAGCAGGGGTCTTGCTCACGGACCCAGAGTGCAGGCTGGTGGAACAGAATCGGGTACTTGCAACCTTCTCAGAGCACAAGCGCACTGCTCTAACCACTAAACAACATTAAGGCAGACCACATAAATTAGCCTTTATATAAATGTAAAGAGGGGAAAGGAAATGTTTCAATTACCCAGTTAGCTTGTAAAGTGATAATTTTATTCTCCATTAAAAACACTGGCAGACAGAAAAATAGGTAGCCTTGAACACATTGTTGTCCATTCAAACATGAAGCATCAAGATATCAGAGTCAATTTGTGAATCTATAGAAAGATTTGAAATATGGTAATCACCAATGTTTTTTTCACCATATCTGATATATGTTTATTTATTTTGATTTTTTTTTTTTTTTCATTTATGAAGAGGAATTGACAAACCTTCAGCTGCAGAAATGTTTAAAGGACAGAGAGCTGTATGCTGTTTAGCTTATTGGCAACAGATCCACACAACTCACATTTTTTTTTTATAAATTGACAAATTAAAACAATAGGGGTTTATTCTAATCCACGATTACGCGTATTTTTACACATTATTTTAGACAATACATTAAACTTAGTGGTTGTAACGTAAGAAAATATGTGAATGCGTTAAAAAAAACATCTGAAACGAACTTTGTAAAATAGAAATATCGCTATAAAAGCGAAATGCTGCTGCCAGATGGTATTAATCTAAAACTAACCCGACTGCAAAGTCTGATATAAACAAAAGGAGACAAAACCAAACCATTTCTATAAACGGAAGAACAGAAAGCTGCTTATATCAGCGAATACATCCAGCAGAAATGTATGTAAACTTACATACCAATGTTAAATAAAAGCTTTCGGTCTTCTGTGCAGCTTTGTGGGAATCCAACAGAAGCCAGAAGAGCTTTAAAGAGTTCCGTCTGTTTGCGGCCAGATCTGCGCTCCGACTGAGCGCTCCTCTCTGCAGCTGCTGCAGCTGCTGCTGCCGCTGCTCAGGAGGCAGCTAGTCACTTCCTGAACCTCCTCCCTGCAAGATCTTGGGTTTTTTCCACGGGAATTTTTTCAATATTTTTTTATACCTAATTAATGCCCTTGCATTAATGAGTCATTCAACACTCATGACCTGATTTATGCCTCTGTAGACTAATACTGCAAGCTTGTTTTCAAGAAAATGTGTTTTCCCTAGTTTATCACAGAGGCGTAGCCAGAAAGGTTTTTTTAAGGGTGGCCAGGCAATAATCAATATACACTGAGGGGTGGCCAGAAGTTGATAGGCGCCAGAACCTCAGCACTGTTTCAACAGGAAAATTAATGAGCATAACATCCATATTTTCTACATAAACTATCCTTTCCTAAAGCGTTTGCCAATAAATAGATGGATATATTTAAACACCCGTGCTTTCTAGATAAAAGATATGGTGCGGGGTCAGCAACCTGTGGCTCTTTAGCGCCCCCCCCGCCTTGCGGCTTCTTTGTTTTAATATGGTGTGCAGGAAATCAAACAAAAATTTATTATGTTTTGCAATGCTGTAACCATTTGTACAATAAATCAATTTAAACAATAATTTGCATCATAGCAATAGAGATCAGTGGTCATAACTTGCAACCAGTGTGGCGCAGTGCCAGGCAAACAAAGCTGCAGGTGTGTCTCAGACCATGAATTCCAGAGGGAAAAAAAGGAAGATAGCTGATGAGAAAAGAGGATTCAAATAGACAGAATCATTTGCTTTCGTTATCGATGTGGAAGGATTGCCTGCATTTTTGCTTTGTTATGAGAGGTTGTCAAAAAATAAAAAATTAAATTTGGAAAAGCATTTCCAGGGAAGGCTAAATATACAGCCGACCACCAAGTTGGGAGTGAGAGAAAAAGTGCGATTGCAGAACTTCTGGATAAATTAGAGGAGCGCAAAGATAGATTTATGAAGTGGATTGCATCTCTAAACTCCACTACTGCTGCTAGTTTTGTTGCAAGGATGGAAAACCTTGCACAGATCAAACAGGTAGCGCTCTGAAACAGGTATGTGAACTTTCTTCAATTTTTTCCTCAAATCCTAAAAAAATTAATCACACCAAGGAACGCTGGTTATGATGTGGGATTCCAGGGTTAGTGAGCTCTGCTCTGATGTATGTCAGTTCCTGTTTGGTTCCTCATGACTCAATCAGCTCCTCCCAACAGAAGCATGTCCACCGTAGAAAGATTCCTTTATTGTGTTTCTATTATTTCATCAATGCAACAAAACTTAAAAGGCGTGGTGAACGTCGGTTAAGCGGCGCATGGTGAAGTGTAGGGCGATGGGAGTGTTCACTGCTCCTCCCTCACCTCATGCTACTATTAGACATTTGCTTCAGGATAAACATTTAATTGTGAATGATTATCTTATATTTAAGCCCACATAGTCATTTTCTATAGTGGTCTAATACACTTAGAGCCCAGGTTGACTTTTACATTTTTGCGGCTCCAGACAGATTTATTTTTTGTTTTTTTTGGTCCAAAATGGCTCCTTGAGCAGTTCGGGTTGCCGACCCCAGTATAGTGGATAGAATTCCTTAAGATTTGAGCTCTAGGGTGAACATCTTTTCCATTGTCTTTACTTACCTACTTTTATCAATAATCATTCTGCATAAAATTTAAATTTACAAGTACTAATATCTACATAAATTGATTATTTAATACATTTTTTATTAAAATAGTTATTTATCTATAATTTTACTGAAAACTCTTAAATAACTTGTGAAGACACATAATTTTTTCTTTACCCCATATAACACAAAATCTAGTTCTGAAAAGAGCAATAATTGTGTATTTATCATCTTTAATGTCAGTATATTGATGTGCATAATTAACCACAGTGTTTTTGTTGTCAAGTAATATTCCACTTGAGAGTATTACTGCTGCCACCATCTGTGTTAGGGGGGAAGAAATGGTAGGGGTGGCCAATAATTGGCTAAGGGTGGCCTTAGCCACCCCTGCCCCCCCATATAGCTCCATCCCTGATCACAGCAAGCAACTTTAATTGTCTCCAAAACATAGCTTTTCCTACCAGGATCAGGGTAAAGATGAGAAGATACCACAGTTGACAGTTGGTTGGGGATGAGCCTTAATAAAAAAATTGAAATATAAGATGTGTACATTTTTTTTCTCCTTAATGTGAAATAAGGGGAACCAGGCTATAGAAAGCTTTGTCGTTTCTTTCTAATGCCTCCTTCTTATTTATTTTTGCCTTTATCAAAATATTGTTCTAAATGTCCAGCAGTGAATATATATATATATATATATATATAATTACCACTGGCACGCAGTGGTGCCAGTGGTAATTGGAGCACTGGGGGCTGTGACCCCCAAACTAGCAGATTCCAGGTAAAACATCAGAGGTCTCTGTCCAGAAGAGCGCAGTCCTAGGAACAGCTAAGATACTGCGCAGAACCCTCAAACTCCCAGGCCTCTGGTAGAGGACCCGAGCTTGAGGATGACACATACCACCCCACGAGGGGTGAGAAAACAGTTTTTTTATATATATATATATATATATATATATAAGGCATAGATAATCTTCAAGTTATACATGCCTTTCTGTTTTGAAATGTTACACAGATGGAAGATAATGCTTTGTTTTTTCTTTCCTTTTAGTGAAACTGATACTGCTGAGTCAAAAAAAAATAACACCAAAGTTCTGTAGATAAGGCTTAACAAAATACGCTAAAAGCCCCTAAATACTTCTTTATCAGGGAAAATAATCAGGGTTTCACTTTCCTTTGTGTTCAATTCATACTACTCTCAAAAATGTTGGCTTTGCAGTAAGTAAGTTAGTGAACAGCTATTTCTTATCTTATGTTTGATGTTTATGTTTAGATTTAGAAGGCCTTCTTACCAAAACCTTAATCTTTAGTTTCCTTTACAGATTCTGTCTCGTTCAGAGATTAACTTTGACTGGACGACCCATTTGTATTAGGACCCAGAAGAAAAATATTCGTAAAATAAAAAAGATTACTTTCAATCTAAGTCTACTGAGCGGAAAAATAAGCAAAAGATTCGCTTATTAGAAGTTATGGCTATTCAACTCTGGTCCACAAGCCTGCAAGTGTTAGATGCTTCAGTGCTACTGGAGTAGATCTAGAACATACTGAACACCTATTTTTAGACATCATAGTGTTAGGTGTTTTTCTATGTATCCACCAAATGTCCTGTAGAGTCTTTGATGCCATTACTACTGAAAATGTTTTGCTAAGATCTTTGAATCATAGGAAGAAATAGCTTAATACAGCTTTTTTGATTTTGCCCCATGAGTCAGCTGTGTACCTTGTTTTTATGTTGTATTTTGTTTAATTATTTCTGTTAAAGATGTTTACAGAAATTTTGTATACATGCACTTTGTAAATAAATACTATTGGATTAATCTACAGAATGATATTCATCCTAATTTTTGGTACATCCAAAAGAAACCCAGTCCTATTTTCTTGTATAGTAATTATTGTGTATATTCAACACAAACAGAAATTCCAAACAGATTATTTTGGCAGCTGAAGCTTCTTTTGTTACGTCCTTTAAACGCTTAATGAAAATCTAAAAATTTTTATATATATATATATATATATATATATATATATATATATATATATATATATATATATATATATATATATATATATATATATATATATATATATATATATATATATATATATATATGTATGTTATGAGGACTTAAATGTTCTCCTACTTCTTCAGATCAGACTCAGAAGATTGATGGTACAGCATGTTTTTAGTAATAATTGAAATGCTAGTGCTTGATATTTTCATTAGAGTAACAGAGGTACATCTGTTCATTGTTTATTTGCTGGTTCCAATAAAATAAAGCTTCAGTTATGAAATCTATTTATATTAAATATAGTAAAAACAAAATTAAAAAAAACTACAAAAGCACTGGCTGACATGAAAGAGGCATCCAGTTAATGTTCACTGACAGCGTTGCTGGGTGGTATAGCCTAAGGCCCCTCTTGTCTTTGCATATTACTTTGCAGATGTTTCATCATTTGATGAAATCTGCACAGGTGTTTCATAAACTAGGGGTGTCATCATTTTAATCTGATTTCATTTCGATAGTCAAATCCAGGCTGGATCACTGCTCACATTTGAATTCAAATAATTCCTTAAAAGAACCTGTTTGATAATGTGAACCAGGCTAAAAGATCCCAAAAAGCAACAAGTCATAGCCTGATCTAGTAGACTTTAATAACACTTCACAACACAGCCTGAGGTATTGCCTTTGAAATGGAGAAAACATTGAGCAACAGTGACCTGCCAACCAAAATTAATTCAAGAGCTTGTTTGCTAAAGATACATATTTCATATGAAAATAAAAAAAAACATTAGGCTGTAAGTTGCTTTATATTTTTTATGGACTTAAAGCATGGCTGGTTTATGTAAGCTGCGCTTTGTAGCCACACACCCACACACCTCTCACACACACACACACACACACACACACACCCACACACCTCTCACACACACACACACACCCACACCCACACACCTCTCACACACACACACCCACACCCACACACCTCTCACACACACACACACACACACACACACACACATACACTGTACTAGAAACTGCACCTTACCTGCACTACCTCAGCCTGGAATATACTATTGCTGCTGTTTTTATTGCTTTTATTGTAATGTCTATACTTTATATTACCTTATCTTCTTTTACATGTTCAATGTTAAATATTGAATGTTAACGTTAAATGTAATATGTTCTTTGTACTGTATTTATTATTGACCACTTATTGTTACCAGTCTATCACTGTTAACCGTCATGTCCCGCACTTTATGTCAGTCTGTAAATGTCAGTCTTGTATATTTCTTGTATATTCTAGAGAGAAAACATAATTTCATTTCCCTTGTATGTCTTGTACATATGAAGAAAGTGACAATAAAAGCTGACTTGACTTGACCTGAATGTCAGAGCCTTAACAGTAGGATCTGTACAGATATAAGCTGGGAAATTCTCAACCCAGTTTTGTCCAAATGGATCGAGGTGTGGTCGGGAAGGTTATGCTGTCTGCAGATCTAAATCGTTGTTGCTGTCTGGACTTGTTCCTCTTTTTGGGGGATGAAACAAACAACACCCTGAATAATAATGACTGTATAGAGAACTAATTTGTTTGCGACAAGCGTGTCCAAATTCCTCTGCAGCGATTAAAAGACGGGCACTCTCTTTACATAACTGACAGTTATCGTAAACTTGTATTGGAAGCTGCCAAGGGAAGTAAGATTGCATTTCTAGTTTGTAGGTTTGGAAATAAAATTAATATTTGAAAGCTTTTCAGATTTACCTAGGTAATGTTCTCTGGTATTACATTTTTCCTGGTATGACAAAAAAACAAAATGCTGATATATGTGGCAAAATGTTTCCTAAGTGTTGTCTACTGTAATAGGCTCTTAGCCTTTTCAACGATTAAAAGTGTATTCTTGTAAATATTTTTTGTTCAGGTTAATAAAAAGGCTCAACCAACAAAAATACCAACTAAAGTAAGTGTTATATGTAATTATGAAGAAAGGTATTGTCACAAATTAGGAGTCTGATTTAAGTATTAGATTAAAACTTTGTCACAAGATTGTTGATTAAATTATTCACTATCATAAGAAGATTGGCCATTTCTTCTCACAAGAGAATGGGTTAGAGGCCAAATATGAGAATGTCACAACCTACACAGCTATATGGAAACACAAAAATAAACATGAAGCTTCCAAAAATTAAGGAACTGTGCCTTTAACACTTAAGTATCAGCTCTAAGAGATCTTTGAACTAAACTCCACCACAAAAACGGAAGGGAGGTTTGTCACAGTTTAAGTGGAAACCTTTTTCAGTGTAGTATAAATAATAAAATAATAAAAAGTGTTTTTATTATACAGGCTCAAGTTGCATACGTTCTTAAGCTTATTATCAATCGCACTAAATCTCATGACAATGTGTACCCACCATACATTTGTTCTAGCATTCTTCAGTTGATTTTAACTCCAGTTTATTATAATGACATCTGCTCACAAAACATGTCAACATGTCACAAAGCACTTTACAAAGAAATGCATTTCCAGACCTGTGTGCAGAACAAGTATAAGAAATCAAAATAATGCAAATCTATTCCAGCTGCAAAAAAAAAAAAATAGATTCAGACATCCTGATTGATCCTAATGCAATGTATAATAATTTTAATTATACATTTAAAACACTATTTTTTATGATACATGTTATGGTTACGCATGTAAAAGGAAGCATTGGCATTGAGTTGTTGCAGAAATCTCGCCTGTGTATGCCTTAATAATAGTAGACTAATAGTTACAATGAGTTGATCACTTCGCTGGAGTCTCTCTTATTGAGCAAGTATGTAGGCACAGTGGACAGGAATGACTGCCTTTTTAAGAGAAAGAACCCTCCAGTAGATAGCTGAGTGTGAGCCACATTCCGGCACAACTAACTGGGGGGTGGAGAAAAGAGCGAGAAAATAAAAATAAAAAAACACAGAACACCCTTCAAGAAGCACTTTCAAAAGAAAACTGCTACTCTGAGCAGGGGGGGAGGGCAAAACTGAGTAGGACATTCAGTCAAATGCGGCAGTGCGTCAGTAGGACTCACTTCCATGGAAGACACACAGCTAACCACTGAAACACACAGGTCTAGCTTCTGTAAACATAACAAACCTAAACGAAGAGAAATCACATGATAGCAGCAGTAATAGAGAGTGATGCATGTTTACATTGAAGGGGAGGAAAAAAAGGAGAAAGTAAAGGAACAAGTGGTTTGTATGTTTTGCAGCAGCCTAAGAGTATAGCAGCATACATAAAGAGGTTTCTCAGGATCACCTTTGTCACTGACTGTAAGCTTTAATAAACAAAAGAAATGTTTTAAAAATATTCTTAAATTTAGGCCTGACAGTGTTGTGACAGTCTGCGCAACACATCAGGAGATTTTGTAATGGAGTGAACATGTGATTGTTCTAAGTGCGGGATTAAAACTAAACAGTATCATCCTTATATTTGGAATGAACATTTTTGCGAACCACTTTGTAAATATTTTAGAGGTGGACAATCCAACCATCGGCCCCAGCGGCACAAAGTAACTTTTTTTGATTTAGGACTGCTTCATTGGTCTAGTATCGATGGCCAGTTAGGGTGACTCATTTAAAAAAAACAAAAACTGTGGTTTCACTTCCTTGTACTTAAAGACAAAGGAGAAATAAATGTTGGTAAGAAAAGGTGCAGTTTACTCTTACTTATAGCCAAAGAATGAATCTTAAGCAGAGACCTATTGACACGCTGTTCAACAACTGCAGCAGACCTGTTGATTCAAAATCACTCTTTATAATTATATCTACCCTCTCTAAAGTCAGAGCACAATGTGATCAGTCAGACATCATTTTAATTCACTTTTCAGTCATCTATTGTAACACAGTTACAAGCTCTACTTGAAGATTTCTTTTCAAGCAGAGCAAAGTAAACTGTGACAGAGCTGTACTGTTTCAGATTGAACTCTCATGATTTCCTGTGAACGAAAACCCAGAGTTGCGCAATAGCTTTGCACTGAAAACCACTAAATAAAATGCAACCTTTTTGAATCCTCCTAAATCAAAACAGATGAACTGCTGCAGTTGATTTTGTTAAAAGGTGCTTTCTGTTGTACATTTCTATCGGCACTTTCATGTAAAAGTTACAATGAAATGAGGGAAAACTTCTTTTGTAGAACACTTGGTTCACATGTGAGCAAATTAAAGTATTTCCCGATAGGAGTTGTCAGTTCAACACAAAACACGCTTCAACTTGACAGTGAAAACTTTCTCAATACTAATGGTGTGATATGTCAGTGTAAACCGTAAAGCACACTCAGTTTACTCTTAACCTCAGGTGTCAGGTTTAAAGACCCAGAACAGTTTTGAAAAGGCTTTTGAAAGGAATACATGAAGGAAAAAGTGCTTTCGGTAAACGGCTAATTTATTATGATTAATAAGGAGTCATTTGATAAAACACTTATTTGACTCTGCATGGGGGGTTGTGCAGAGCCAGTCAAGAGCCACTGCACTGCAGCCAACAACACAGATTACACACAGATGTTAAATGATTCTCTCTGGCTTTCATTACCTTGTCTAGTCCAAAATGAATGTGTTCTCTGGAAGACAGAATTATCCATTGCTCAAGATTCTGTCATAAAAACAAGACTTTTGACTGTAAAATAGCTGTAAAATTAAACAAGACAAGAAAAAGAAAATCATTGAATATTCATTCTGAGGTTCAGGGCCTTACAAACATATTTATTTATTTTCAGATTTACTCATAATACAGACAAAACATGAATGTGTTTATTAGGTTTCTATGTGATAACCTATAAACAGTAGTGCAATTAAAAGTAATGAAAAAAAAAACAATCTGAAGAGCTTTTAACAGGTTTTCTTCCAGGGTTTCCCTGTATTGCTCTGTTCGTCATTGTATCATGTGTGGGAGATCATTCTCACAGTATAACGCTGCCAACATCATCTACTTCTGTGGAATGTCTTCAGGGGGGTGTACACTTTTAGTTTAGTTTTTTTTTTTTTTTTTTTTTTTTTACATGGAAGCTAAAATATTTAATTTCTAACTAACTACAGCCCATTTTTCTTACCTCAGCTGTGCTCCTTTCCACACTGTGAACTTTAAATGGGACTTTTGCGGCTTGCTTTGGATATTTTCTTTCTTTCTCCTCTTCTATAAAGGAAACTTGTGTAAAATCTATTTCAAATAGCTGTCTTGTGGAGTACTAAATACAGTGCCTTGTGAGAGTATGTGGCCCCCTTGAACTTTTTCAACCTTTTGTCACTTTTTAGCATTCAAACATAAAGATTAAAAGTTTGAAATATCCAATAAATTTTGTTCCATGATTGTGCCATGATTGTGTGTTGATCCTTCACAAAAAATACAATTTTAGATTTTTTATGTTTAAATCCTGATGTGGGAAAATGTTGAAAAGTTCAAGGGGGGCGAAAATACTGTCTTAAGGCACTTTACCTCTTGGCTGCTACTCTGTTTAATACTCTCCTTTCTCTGCTGATTAATTAGATGAATCATCTTTCTTCCCCTGTTTGCTATTATGTTTCTTGGTTTCATGATTATGTTTGTTCATTCAAATTCTCCAAAGAAAACCTCAAAGGCCCTGAAGGCACAATATAAACTGAGATTAAATTGCACACAAGTGAAATCTGTTCACAATTAATGTGATGTTCAGTTGGTTCTTTGGGTTTTAGAGGGGGTGGAGAAAAGTAAGGGATGAATTACAAGTTCTATTTTTTTTTTTTTTTTTTTTTTAAACAACAACACAAATTGTTTTGTACTATATTAGAAAAACTTTATTCCACTGAGATTAATAAAAATATGACATGGCTGTGATCATTTACTAGACTCTGGAGATAATAATAACCTTTGTTAGTTTTTATCAGATGAAGGGTTCATTTTTTTAAAAATAACTAGAACTATACAGATGTTGAAATCTCAGATAATTAATGGCGTTTAATGCAATGACAGAAAGTATTCACTAGGTGGCAGCAGTTGACAATTTGAAATTACTGCATAAGCACAAACTTTTTGGATTAACTATCCTGCATAAAATCCCTTTTTCCCTTTACGACAAGAAGATTACATTTAGATTTTGAACCCGAAACTATACAAATCATTTAGTTTGATATTAGAAAAGCTGTATAACAGTGTACAGGTGCTGGTCATAAAATTAGAATATCATGAAAAAGTAGATTGATTTCAGTAATTCCATTTAAAAAGTGAAACTTGTATATTATATTCATACATTACATACAAACTCATATATTTCAGATGTTTATTTTGTTTAATTTTGATGATTACAAATGACAACAAATGAAAATCTCAAATTCATCATATCAGAAAATTAGAATATTGTGAAAAGGTTCAAAATTGATGGCCCCTGGTGCCACACTCTAATCAGCTAATTAACTCAAACCACCTGCAAAAGCCTTTAAATGGTCTTTCAGTCTAGTTCTATAGGCTACACAATCATGGGGAAGACTGCTGACTTGACAGTTGTCCAAAAGACGACCATCGACACCTTGCACAAGGAGGGCAAGACACAAAAGGTCATCGCTAAAGAGGCTGGCTGTTCACAGAGCTCAGTGTCCAAGCACATTAATAGAGAGGCGAAGGGAAGGAAAAGATGTGGTCGAAAAAAGTGTACAAGCAAGAGAGATAACCGCACCCTGGAGAGGATTGTGAAACAAAACCCCTTCAAAAATGTGGGGGAGATTCACAAAGAGTGGACTGCAGCTGGAGTGAGTGCTTCAAGAACCACCACACACAGACGTATGAAAGACATGGGTTTCTGCTGTCGCATTCCTTGTGTCAAGCCACTCTTGAACCACAGACAGCGTCAGAAGCGTCTTGCCTGGGCTAAAGAGAAACAGGACTGGACTGCTGGTGAGTGGTCCAAAGTCATGTTCTCTGATGAAAGTAAATTTTGCATTTCCTTTGGAAATCAAGGTCCCAGAGTCTGGAGGAAAAGAAGAGAGGCACTTCATCCACGTTGCTTGAAGTCCAGTGTAAAGTTTCCACAGTCAGTGATGGTTTGGGGTGCCATGTCATCTGCTGGTGTTGGTCCATTGTGTTTTCTGAGGTCCAGGGTCAACGCAGCCACATACCAGGAAGTTTTAGAGCACTTCATGCTTCCTGCAGCTGACCAACTTTTTGGAGATGCAGATTTCATTTTCCAACAGGACTTGGCACCTGCACACAGTGCCAAAGCTACCAGTGCCTGGTTGAAGGACCATGGTATCCCTGTTCTTAATTGGCCAGCAAACTCTCCTGACCTTAACCCCATAGAAAATCTATGGGGTATTGTGAAGAAGAAGATGCAATACACCAGACCCAACAATTCAGAAGAGCTAAAAGCCACTATTAGAGCAACCTGGGCTATCATAACACCTGAGCAGTGCCACAGACTGATCGACTCCATGCCACGCCGCATTGCTGCAGTAATACAGGCCAAAGGAGGCCCAACTAAATACTGAGTGCTGTACATGCTCATACTTTTCATGTTCATACTTTTCAGTTGGCCAACATTTCTATAAATCCTTTGTTTTTATTGGTCTTCAGTAATATTCTAATTTTCTGATATGATGAATTTGAGATTTTCATTTGTTGTCATTTGTAATAATCAAAATTAAACAAAATAAACATCTGAAATATATGAGTTTGTATGTAATGTATGAATATAATATACAAGTTTCACTTTTTAAATGGAATTACTGAAATCAATCTACTTTTTCATGATATTCTAATTTTATGACCAGCACCTGTATATTATAAGAATAAAAATATTTTTGGAAGAGCAAAAGTAGAGAGTTACATTTATCTAATTATGAAATACATCCCAATGATGCTTTTTTTGGGTCAGACTCAAAGTAACTTTTTTTTTTTTTTTTTTAAACAAGAATTAAACATATTTATCATAAAGTCCATACTTCTCCATTAAATAAAACACTTTGGGGGGTTTTTAAGCATTAAATAATATTTCCATCTCAAATGTCCTTTTCCCATTAGCAATGAGCAGAGAGGTGTAATAAATGAATGACTAATGTGTTTAATTTAGTGAATTAAGTTAGCAAAATAAAATGAATGTTTCTATAAGATTGTGATCTATTTATTGTGGCTGCAACATTAAAGTTAGAAGAAAGGCTGCTTTATTTCCCTGTCAAGCTTAAGTTTTATGGCGCAGGCTTGGAGAATCCTTTAGCAAATTTTTCTCAAATCGAAAAATGACTCCTGTAAGGGAATATATAATAGGAGCTGCCAAAAAAAAAAATTTGGTTTATTGTTTTCTTTATGAAGGTCTTTGTTTCCCTTTTTTGTTCATATTATACAATCAGATTAGTTTATTGCATTTAGCCTTTTAGAGATCAGCTTCTTAACTCTTCTTAACATTTTTATATAAAACCTCATGGGGAATTCCTAATTCAGACCTCTGAACCAAGTTAGAAATTAGTCTTGGAATCACAGTAGATTCCCTTTTTCCTGTCGGATTTATTACAATAGTAGCAGAAACCAGGAGAATGGAAAAAAATTAAAGAAACTAAAATAATACTTCTACTCGCTCCATTTTAACAGGATCTTCAAATGATGAATAGAGATATGATAAGAGAGGACGGCCCTGTTCCTTGAAAGATGCCTGATGTGAAATCAATTGGGATCATCTGAGTTGTGTCCTCCACGGTCCCCCTTCAATACAAAAGTAAAATTCTTCCACTCAAATAGCTACTTGCCTGTTTGGGCTTATGACTTGAATTTGTATCTGTGGGTCAGTGGCTGTCCACCCTTTGCACATGATGTTCATTATGATAAGTGTAATCCACTGAGGAGCTGCACATGTATAATTAAGAGAGGGGTTGTCCTGCATGTGACACTGTTAGATAAAAATTAAGTTTGTACAGCAGCCTGGCTAACAAAAAGAGCTTAGAGAGGTTATGAAATCTGCCCTTTAAAATAAAAAATGTTGTTTTCTGATCCTGTTATGTGCACTTAGGGGAGAGGTTTATAGGAATTATAAAGGTAGTCCCAACATGCGTGGAAATCCTTTCTTCTTAAAGTCACATAGTGAGTTAAAGTCTGTCAGTCAGCTGGAGGGAGAATCTTTGACATTTGTAAAGGCATAAACGCTGTGCCCATACACAGATTAGCATCCTTCTTGCAGTTTTTATTCCATTTAAGTCTCATTTAGGTGAACAATTCGAAAAATACGTTTTTGTCCACGGCATATTGCTGGAACCACCATTGTTTTTGTGAGGGCATGACCTTTACAAGGTAATGCACCAGGGGCGTGCATACATAGACACTAGGTGGTGCTAAAGCACTAGGAAGTTTGCCCTTTATCAAAGAAAATGCCCTTTTGAAACTCGTTTTTTTTTTTTTTTTTTTTATTATTAATATTATTAAGATTTTACTGAGGTCGGTTTTGAAATGATCTTTTGAAAACCTGAGCCATTAAAAACGACTGAAACAATGCCCCGAAATGAGCCACTTACTTAAGCACACCCGACCAGCCTCTCTCTCTTCCTTTGTCACGTGACCTCGCGCGGTCGCCCGCAGGGCATGCCAGATGCGCAGCATCATAGCAGTTCAGTAGCGTCTTCAGATAGCAGGAACGGTCGCTGACAGGCTGCTTCTCCCGTGCCCCATTAGCCAGGTAATATACAGATCAAGCAGAATCATTTTGTTGTGCATTAAAATGTCTCATTCAGCAGCACCAAACAAGCATTTTTCCCGACTGGTCACCCGATAAACTAGTTGTCTCCTTGTAAGATGCTATTTTACTTTTTATATTTTATATCCATATTTTTATCTTAAGTGTATATATTAGTCTATTTTATTGCATGACGTATACCCACAGTTTTTAGATATTTTTATAATTTTATTTACCTATTCCATATTATATGTTTCATGTTGCACGATTGTACCATAAAAAAATCCTAGTTTGTGAACTCCTTCACTAACAATGGCAATAAACCTGATTCTGATTCTGAAAGTTTTACACTGTAGCCCAAGCCAATGACAGATAACGTGAGGACGACCACATAGGCTACAAATAATTTCGGTAGAGTTTGCAATTGCAAATCTACGGAAGAGGATTAGGGCCACTGAAAAAAAAAAATAAGTTAACTGATTTTTAAATTTTATTTCAGTTTAGTATGGGAAAAAAGTCAGAATTCTGACTTTAATCTCAGAATTCTGACTTTTTTCTCAGAATTCTGACTTTAATCTCATAATTCTGACTTTTTTCCTCATAATTCTGACTTTTTTCTCAGAATTCTGACTTTTTGCTGAGAATTCGGACTTTTTGCTGAGAATTCGGACTTTTTGCTCAGTATTCTGACTTTAATCTCAGAATTCTGACTGAATTCTGAGAATAAAGTCAGAATTCTGAGAAAAAAGTCAGAATTCTGAGAAAAAAAGTCAGAATTCTTAGAAAAAAAGTCAGAATTCTGACTCTTTTCCCATGTTAAACTGAAATAAAATTAAAAAATCAGTTAACTTTTTTTTTTTTCAGTGGCCCTAATCCTCTTCCGTACAAATCTATGTGTTAAGACAAATGTTTTCTGTTGTATAGGTTTTGTTAGGCAACATAAATTAACACATTTTGGTCTCTTTATCGTCTTAATTGTATATTGATTCAGTAATTGCAGCACAATGCCAAGAAAGGAGAGTTAATCGTATTGAAAAATCTTAAAAGCTGTTCACATTTTATTTTTAAGTGGTTTGTGCAGCAGGTATTAAAATAGCTATTATTTTGTAGGCTACCATAAGTCATATCCACGTGACAAGACTTCCAGTCATGTTGCCCTAATAGCCCATTATTTAAACTAATGTGGCATATTTGTTAAAGCTATTATTATTATTATTATTATTATTATTATTATTATTATTATTATTATTATTATTATTATTATTATTATTATTATTATTATTATTATTATTATTATTATTATTATTATTACTATTATTATTATTATTATTATCATTATTATTGTAATGATGGTTATTATTATATTGTAGCCAGTCACAGCAGGGAAGCTCTATACTATCAACATCTACCAGGACAGGAGATGAGGAAGAGTTCAGGGAAGACACAGAGACAGAAAAATACCAGGATGAGGGAGAACAGCAGGATGAGGGAGAGCAGATGGATGAGGGAAAACAGGGAGATGAGCCAGATGAAAGAAGTATGCTTTAGTCTGTTCTGTTGGTGATGTGACTTTTTTCCATTGAAAACTCACGTTTAGAGAATGTTACAAATGTCAAATTTCATTCAACATGCGTGTATTTTTTTTTTATAATTAAGTGTTCCACGTGCGCTAAAAAGTGCCCCCCCCCCCTCCTGAGCACCTGCCCCTCAAAATGTCTGTGCACGCCTCTGTAATGCACTGTGTTAGTTTTCCACCAGACAGTGTTTTCTAGAACTTCTTATGGCTGCCGCTTTGCAATGATCTCCTTTAGCTCAGTTATTCAAAATATGTCCGATTTGTGAAGTGCAAGACAGATAGTTCTGTTGTTGGCGGGTTTTCCCAACTCAGATGAGGATCTCTGCAGCCCCTCCAAAACAGACAAGCGACCATATCTCACGATAATTGTTCCCCTCCTTAGTTTAGTTGACCTCATGGTGGGGGATGGGCTTCATTTACTGACTTGGTAGCTTGTAAAGGTGTTCGGTTGCACAATTATTGACATGAATCAAATGAAAGAGTTCAAAAGACATTTGGACAAGATTTTTTTAGCATTTGCAACAGAATTTAAAATACATCAGTTTCTCAATAGTCCCACTTAACAATTGTTAGCTACTTTTAATTTACAGCATGGGAAGGTTTAAGAACTAGTTTGTCATTCTCCATAATAAACTATACAAATTTGCAGCCTTGTGGGAATCTATGGTTTGTTTTTGAGAACGGGAGGATTTTTTAAAAACCATTTAGAGGGCTTTTGTTACATTGTGCAACCTATTTTTCAGGAATGTGTCATTAATGGCCTTTAGGCACAACAGGTTGGTTGGGCTTAATGTACACTGAGAAAATAACACACCTTTGTGAAATGAATGTTGTGGAACTAGGTCTGAAAACGCGTTGCTCCTTTTCTAGACTGTGTTCCCTCTAATACTGAAATCCTCTTTGAACATGACGCATTGCCACCAATAGAAAGCAGGATTAACCCATACATAGAAAGAGCAGGACATTAGAGAGCTTCATGGAGCACTTATCAGGACACCATTCAGACCATTCATGTTATTTCAGAGCTTTGGGGGAATGGATTCTTTTTCCCATACTCACAAGGACAGTAGATAAAAAAAAAGGCTTTCCTCCTGCAAGATTTCAGAGACATTGGTACTAACATCAACAACAACAATGCTCTGCGGCAGGCATCATTACCACGGTGACGCCCTCTCAATGGAATAATCTCCTAGGTGACGCCCTCCACTGACACGCCTAGAGGTGGCTGGTATCTTGCAGCAGGCAGGTGCATCCTGTGCACCAGAAGACGGAGCAGTCTGAGGAAAGCTTCTCTTTTTTCAGACTCAGACTTTGTTGATAACCAACAGCAGAGGGGTCTGAGCACAATCCAGGATTTATACTGGAAAACTTGCATTTATGTATTTGCATTTATAAACCTTTTTTTCTTATTTTGCTTCATTTGGGTATAATTTCCCTATGGATTTATCATTTTAAGTGGCTGTTGGATGATTTGCTTATGTTCAAAATTCTGCTGACATAAGTTGCTCCACAACAAGGCTGAGGGGCCCCTCAAGTTTCAGGGTCAGACCTCAGGGCAGAGGATGGAAAGATTTGAAGCCAATTACTTTTTTGATGAAGTGAGAGAGAGCCAGATTGACAATCGAAAGGGTTTAGGCGACACACAGTCTTCGTATTTGAGTGGCCAATCTAGGGAAGGGGATCATTACATCTGGCACATCCACAATGTCCATGGACATCAATCGGCAGCACAGCGATACATGGCCACACGGATTCAAGCAGGTTTTTCTCCAGAAAAGTAAGTATTTGTTATAAGATTGGAAAAATCTTACACACAAAAAAAAAATTCCTATAGAGCTCAGAATATTTAAATAAAAATATCGGTATTGGTGTAAAACGTGTTTAAGAAAAAGCAATATCTGATTTTTTAAAGTGTTGGTTCAGGCTTTCACTAAGCACATCTGAATAAATGGAAAAGTATAACACTATTCACAGGTAGGTTTTTTTTCACAAATGTACTGAAAAAATAAGCTGTTTTTCCAAATCCAAGCATATTAGTGGAAAATTGAGCTGAAGGTAGAACTGCCGGAAAAATGTCTGTAATGACAAAATGTCTTAGGTGGGCTAGGTAGAAAAAAGGACTTCACTGTTGCTCAATATATTATTTTGGAGATCCAGAAGCCTAAAAAAAGCGAAGAGACGTCCAAGTTTGTTAAAGACCAATGTGAAATGTTTACAGTCAGTGATGATTGGAGGAGCCGTTTCATCTGGATTCGGTTTATTTTGCTTTGTCAAGTCTTTGGTTGTCTATCAGGAAATCCAAGATCACTTGATCTTGTCTCTGAATTGTTTCAGCTGATCTTAGTACCTGTTCAAACAGTATTCACTGCATATTTGCCTGCAAAGGGGCTGCACCAAGCACAATACATGCACTTTAAGAATTCCTTGGTTTAACTGGTCCAACTCATGTTGATCTATTCAACACTAACAGCTTATCCTGAGTTGATAAGTATTATTTTGAACCTGACACCCTCCTGTTCTTGTGCAAATGGACAGAGGAACTCACTGTAAAGAATAGAGTAAAAAGCATCCAGCAGGGTGAATAAATAGTGTTGAATCAAGTGCTCGAAATAGCTGCATGTCCATAGAACCACTGACCCATATCTGTAATGAACCACATTCAAAAATGCAGAAAAACAGTGTGCAACAGACCATCCTGAGTCAGCTAAACAGATTTCAAGTAATGCTTCCCAACAATTAATAAGAAAAGGAGCTTTAATTAATCATCAGACTGCATCCCCGTCTGCTGCTTGCAATGGAAAGTAAAACAAAGCGTTGATTGGTATTATTCATTATCTCCTCCCCTTTTATAGATGCAGGAAGGTGATGAAAGATCTATTTAGTGGTGAGAAAGCCACAGTTAATAATTTTAACTCACACCTGTTTGATGACTAGGCCAATGTGTTAATTAGAAGGAATTAGTGTGTGAGGAAAACAGTTAGATCTTGCTAGGTTTGTGCACAGTGAGTTCAGAATTACATCTGAAACTGTTGCTATAAAGACTAACTCATGTTCAGTTTCAGTTTTTATTTTTATCATTCTTAAAATGACCTTTTCATTTCCTCTACAGTTAAGTGCCAAGTACAAGCTGTTATATGAAAAGAAGGCAGTCAAATAGAAAGAAAGACAATATACTTAAATATAAAGCACTAATTGGACATCAGATTTTGATCATTTCTGACAAAAATTATAATGCATTACCTTTTATTGTTAATTTTAGCTAGATTTATCTAACTGCTTTCATGTGAATGAAACTGGGCCGGTGGCTACTGCTTTATGCATCCAGCCCAATTGGGATCATGTGATTGAGACCAAATTTCAAACAGCCTTTCCTAACATCAACAAGATGTTTCACTTAATAAAAGGAAACAAGCATGACGGTTTTGATTTTGGAGAGCAGTCATGAGACTTATTAGTTTCTGCATACCTATTTAGCAGACCTGCAAAAACTCATAATCTTGTTCTCTGTGTTCAAAAGTTGGGCATAAACTGTTAAAGAGCATATTAGACCTTATGGTGCTTTCAAAAAGTAGTCATACGTTACTCTTCGATTTGTCACATTTTTTCATATTACAACTACAAAAATGATTTTAATTTAGGGGATTTTAGTAAACTAAACACAAAATAGGGCATATTGTATTTATTTTGATCAGTTGCTCTCCTTAAAGACCCAATTCTTGGGAGGTCTAGACCAAGACCACGACCAGTTCTGTTAGGGGGAGCTGAGGTGGAGGTTGTGGACTCCTACAAATACCTCGGGCTGTGGCTGGACAATAAACTGGACTGGACAACACACACCAGCCACCTGTATGGCAAGACACAGAGTAGGATGTACTTCCTCAGGAGGCTGCGATCTTTTAACATCTGCAGCAAACTGCTGTGGATGTTCTACCAGTCTGTGGTTGCCAGCGTCCTTTTTTACACTGTGGCGTGCTGGGGGGGCAGCACATCTAAGAAGGACACCTCCAGGCTGGATAAACTGATCAGGCGGGCCGGCTCTGTGGTCGGCATGAAACTGGACTCACTGGTGACGGTAGCAGAGAGGAGGACACTGGACAAACTGCTGGACATTATTGACAATGTCAGTCATCCCCTGCACACCGTCATCAGCAACCAGAGGAGCCTGTTCAGTGAGAGGCTGCTCCTTCCCAAATGTAGGACCAACAGACTCAGGAACTCCTTTGTCCCTCATGCCATCAGGCTCTATAACTCCTCTCTGGGGGGGAGTAGGAAATAGAGTTAAGAGAACAGAAGTGAAGGAGTTGTAGATACTCGCTTTGGTTTTTATAATCTGGACACTCTTTTTTTCTCAACCATTCAAGTGCAATACACTACATAACTGTTAATTTAAGTCATTGTTTTGCTATAGCCCTCTGTATTTATTTGTCTATCCTCATCCCCCAATACATCTTCCTACACCTTATTTAATTGATTTTATTTTTCTATTGTATATACTGTGTCTAAACATCCTCTATTTTTCTTGTATGTGCAATTTTTCCTGCTACTGGAAATACAATTTCCCGAAGGGAGTAATCCCAAGGGATTAATAAAGTCAAGTCTAAGTCTAAGTCTAATTATCTAACACCAAGCCCCTGCTCCTACTCACCTAATCAAATACCTCATTTGATAGATATATCTCAACTCATTACCAAATTTTTCAGCTCCTTTCTAATATTAAACTTCATTCAAGTTGGTTCAAGCGAATAACATTCATAACATGTCTAGTTTTTTTTCTTTAATCTCAGTTCTACTCCCATTGTTTCTGTTAAGCTTTACTGTTTCCCCTAAAGAAAAAATACATCCCAGATCATTATGCTGCCACCTTTTTTGTTTATTATTTCTGGATAGTTACTTCAAGGTAATTGATTGATTGACTTTATTAATCTCAGAGTGCAGAAATGTTCTCGTTACAACGCCTCAATAGTCAAAAAAGAAGGAAAAGGTGCCAAAAGGAGGAAAAGTTGCATGGTGGGTTTATACAGTACAGTATATTAAGCAGTGTGTCTTTAACAACTTGAGTCTCTCATTTAACAGGATTAATATATTGTGGTTATTGCACAGGGTATCAAATGGGCATTTATATAGATGGGTATATATTTATACCCTAAATGCACCAGGGAGCATTATCCAAGATCCTTCCTCTCAGTGGCTATAAGACTCTGAAACCACCACTGTTCCCAACAACCTCAATAAGTTCTTACATTCACGCTCACAACTTTGAGCATTGTGTATCATTGCACAAGGATGTCTGCCACCTATAGCAATAAGCATGTTCTCCTAAAACTTCTATTTTGGTCTCACGTGATTTTATCTGAGTTTAGAAAGGTGGAATACAAAAATACACATTCTGCTTTTCAGATGTTAAATATCAAACAATATATATCAGGCAGAGAGTGAATTTCCCCACTGTGGGACAATAAAGGGATATGTATTTACATGTTTAACATATCACTACAATATTTGAACTGGTCTGTCCTGTTCTATAACAATTGACTCTAGATGTGGATGGCGGCAATGATCTGCATTGGATGGCGCACATGACGTGAATTAAATATTTATAAACATTCAACCGAAGCCAAGAGTAACGAGTAGCGTTTGTTTTAAAAATGTAAAGAATAGAAAGTACAGACACTTGTGTGAAAATGTAATGAGTAGAAGTCAGTAGTAGGAAGAAAAATAAGTAATGGAGTAAAGTATAGATACCTAAAAAGTGTATTTAGGAACAGTAGTGAAGTATTTGTACTTCGTTACTTGACACCTCTGCCTAAATGTTAGACCTTCTTCAGTTTTTAACAGGACTTTTTCTAAGAGTTACTAACAGAAAGGCTCCCAGCATCATAGATCCTTTACTGTACTTTACAGTGAAACAATTTTCAAAAAACAAAAATCAGTTTTTTTATGTTTAACTTTTTTTTATTATATAATCATACAAGGAAACAGTATACTTGTGTGAAAATGTAATAAGTAGAAGTCAGAAGTAGGAAGAAAAATAAGTAATGGAGTAAAGTATAGATACGTAAAAAGTGTACTTAAGTACAGTAACAAAGTATTTGTACTTGGTTACTTGACACCACTGGTGAATATGTGAAATATCTTAGAAAACATCCTTAATAACTGCATCAGCAACATAGCTACTGTAGCTGACTTGTCCTGATGAGGTGGTTGGTGAATAATCAGTAGTAACTGGAATTTTGGTCCTAAATGGCCGCCATACATACTCTACTTGCACTTTTTATCATAAAATCAGCACCTCTCTGTCTTAATCTTAACTGCCATCTATGAACTTGCAGCTGCAACTAATACAAGTCTAGCAGGGTTCCTTTAAACTAAACATAAAAGAAGAAGAAAAGTTGTCCGTTCCGCATTTGAAGCAGCAGAATTGAGTGGGTTAAAGTGGCCACATGATGGAGGTGGGGAAGAGGGGATGTGACGCTGCTCTGCTCTCAGTACATAACAGCAACACTGTCTGTCTGCAGACAGCGAGCAGCCACTTCTCAGCCTACTACTCATTTACTCCTTGGACCCACGGGGGACTTCTCTTTTCGTCTCGTTCTTTTCTCTACAAGGTAACGAGCTAGTGATGCGTTCACGGTCACCTTGTTGGGGTTTAGCAAACGCTCACAGCTGGGAAGTTGTTTCTTTTGTCAACGTGGGCACCTGGTCTGTGAGACTGCTGCTGCTAGCCGAGCCGAAGAAAGATGCTCGACTTTATTATTAGGAGGAACTTTAAAAGTTTGAGCCAGTTCCTGCACTATTAAACGTCGTAAACAAGAGTCGTTGACGTAAAAGTCTCGCAAGCCGTTATTTGGACGTTAAGACTGGATAACAAAGCTGCTAATGCTAAATGCTAACGTTTTCCTCCACATGTCTGCAAACTGAAGTGTGGATGTTGCTCATGTTATCAACAATTCATCACCGTTTTTTAATAAAGTAATATATCATCATAGTAGCGGGTTTAATAAGACTTTTGCGATTTTTATATTTTATTTTAATAGAGCAAACGCGTTCAAAAGCTTTAGGATATTTTATAAAATATTGCCCCAAGGGTAGACTTTAACTTTTTTGTTGTTGTAGTCGGAGTTACAAGCTGGTGGTGAGAAAGGTGTGCTAGTTATGCTTTTTTTAAGTAGCCGATATCATTTGACATTATTGCTCAAAGCTAATGATGTTAATCATTGACTAGCTAACCTAAATACAACATATGAGATGTGTTGTAAACATCTGTTGATGCATCTTTTTCTCCCACAAAATAATTAGTGATTATTTACTGTAAAGTTCTAAGAATTATAAGTTAGTTTTGCTTTTTGTTCTTTGCATGCAGGTGGTAAGGAATCGGTACCTCTGAATCGGTAACACTGAACTTGCCTTAGAAATCAATCAAATTAAAATAAGTCTTCCCTTTAAATATTTACAATACTACTTTTAGCAGTATTTTAAGTATGATTAAAATATTCGCACATCTTTTCTAATTCGGCATTATTAAAATACACAAATGCGACTTTTTACCGTGTTTATTTTGTATATCTATGTACTACTACTCCCTCAATAAATCACTGATTACATTTAATGTTTCAAATAGCTGCAGGGATTGATTATTTTATTGTTTCTTTTGCATTAATGGGATGAATAAAGCTGTAATCTTTTAAATCTAATCCCAAGATCCATTTCAGGCTCCACCAAGATCATCTCAAGACATAAACCTTTGCAGTGTAAATAATGTGCACCTTATATTTCATTTTGCATAATCAAAACTAGGTAGATTTCCTGATACTGCCACTATGTTCATGTTAAAGCCTGTTAACAGATTAACAAGATTAGGAAGTTACCATATGGTGGGTTACTTTTTATTACCAAAATTTAAAGCTGCACCTGCAATGGATACGAAAGGCTATTATTAGAGGCTCCCTATATGCACCTCTATGTAAACAAGAAAGAATGATCTGAAGCACCATATTTTTGTTATCTAGGGGTGTGGAGTGCTAGCAGCTAATGTTTGCTAGCAGCCGATAATCTAATCTAGGTCACCAGGCCACTAAAGCTAGAGTTGAGATGCGTTTTGTCTTATGCAGCATGATTGTTAACTATTTTTAAGGTATCTGTTTTTGAACTCAAAATGTTGTTTTTGCGCGCATTAGCAGGTCGATGTCCAGATCTTTGCTGCTGGTAGAGTAGAGTGAGGTCTATCACACTGCTATGTTGTTTACATTTTGTTATACATTATTTTTAAAACAGTTACTTTGCTTTGCATTCTATCTAACATTTGAATGAGTTATTTTACAGTACGTCTGCTCCAGCACACTATTAAAAGCCTTTCAACATGTGCATATGTATTATTTTTCACACAGAGCCTCTGATTGAAGTTGCCTCTCTTTGTATTTTTTTTTGCAGCATGGCGGATTATTTAATCAGTGGTGGTACAGGCTACATCCCAGATGATGGACTCTCAGCGCAGCAGCTCTTTTCAGTTGGTGACGGCCTTACATACAAGTAGGTATCCCTGCATCACAGAATTCTCATTTTATTTTTCTTCCACACATCTGTGTAAAATAGCCAAACCAACTCCAAATGCCGTAAGATTTTACGACCTATTTTCACTTAATGGTGGGTTAAGTGTGCACACCAGTGCTTTGTAATAGTCGACGCATTTTGAACCAGCAGATGTGACCAACAGTGTGTTGTCTCGGATGGCCATACGGCTGAAGAGCTTTGCTCTAAAGGAGATGGGTTGACTTACAAGTGAGTAAACCAATCATCTTCAAACTATTAAAGAAAACCCTCTGTCTGTCCAAAATCGTACATTTTAAGGGGTAAGCAAATTATTGCCCGTAAAACATTCACCTTTATCACAAATTTTAAGATGGTTGTCATGGTTTAAAGTGTTTAAATTTGCCTGAATGCTTAACTTGTCCTGGTTATGGGGATGAAATTTGCTTCCAGTATTCATAACATTGTTAATTATAGATTTCATAAACAGATCAGCAATGTACTTGACTTCTTATCTACATGGGATGCATGCCTAACACCTAATGTTCTTTCTGACTCATGCTTCGGTCTTTGATTTCTTTGGAAACCTTAGTGCTTATTCATCAACCTTTTTTGCTTTGCTCTTCGCATACTGGTGACACATGCCTAATGGGTCAGCTAACCATCCAACTGTGAACCATATCTAAAGTTGCAGCCTGAGGTTTACATATGCTGTATAAAAACACACAACCTTTTATTCTTAACATCTGACATTATATCAAAAGGTTTAGGACTTTTGGAATCACCAAAAAAAAAAAATCTATTTTTTCTCTAAAGTGTGCATTTAACATGCACTTAAAACAACACTGGATTTTTTTTTTTTTTTTTTTTTTGGCCACAGGTTAATTGCTTGTTTTATATCTGTTTTGTTGCCTAACAACAATGTTTAACTTGGTTAGTTCTGGGTCTTAAGGAAAGGTCAGACTGCCGTAAAGCGGCGCTCTTGGTCACATGACATTCAGTCTTGGTCCACCTCTGTTTAGTTATATAGTTTAGCTTTAAAGAAAGGTGGCCCATATGAAGAATATATGATCTGTGTGCTATATATTCACCTGAATAATCATTTAGTATATTTGAATTTGCTGTAATTGTTGAGGCAAAAGTTATGCACCTTTGATTTAAGATTACTATGCTTTTTTTTGTTGTTGTTAATAGTAGAATAAACCACAGAGCTGTGACAGATGGAGGTCTGATTACATTTGCACCATTTTCAAACTGCTCTAGAAGTTCAGTAGGAACCTAATCTGGACCAGCTACTGCAAATAGTTCAAACCCTATTTGGAGTTCTGAGTTCTTTTAAGTAGACTAGATATGATCTGTTATTTAGAGAATTGAAAAAAGGAGTATTCCTTTTCCTGGTGTGATTGAATATTGTAATTTTAGAAGGGAGGATAAGTAATGTTTATTTTTCGACATTATAAGTATGCCTTTAGTGTTAAAAACACAAAGCCATTTATTAGTGGAAGTTATTTTAACAATGAATTGAATAGACGCATTCTTTTTCTAAATTGTTAACCATCTCTGATCAATGCTGAAAATCCCTTTACAGCTAAACCCCAAAAGAGTTCTTAGCTAAAATCGCTTAACTCCTGGCTTCCCTCTTCCTGTCTCCTTTGCTTCAGCTTAAGGTTGCGCTCCTACTCTTGTTAAAGGTTTTACTAAAACTGCCTGAATGGGGATCATTTCACTCAGTTTATGCTTCCTTTTGCTGTTCTCACTCTTTTTTTCCACAAAAACAAAAGAATATTGGATTCCATCTAGCTGTAATCAAAATTCAGTGTTTATTTAATTTTTGTGTGAATGATACTCAACTTTTTTGTATAATTTTTTATTTATTAGACAAAATGTAACAAGAAGACAACCGAAACACAAGCTTTTTGTCAGAGCTAAACACCAGATGTAGAGATTGCTTTTTAGTTTTCAGTCTATGCTTTGGAATAATAGGTGCACCTACATTTTTACTAAAATTCTTCAGTCTTTAAAGTCACATTTCATCAATATTATGGGCTAAAATTAAAGCTAGCACTATTCAGAGTTTAATTAGTGAAAAATTGTCATCCTAACTGTAAACTGGTTAGTTTGCAAACTTGAAACGAGGGAAAACGTTCACCTTCCATTACTACATGGATGCTAAACATGCAACCAGAGATGGAAGAAAACACACCGGGCTATCATCTCCCTCCCTATTTACAGGCTGAGCTTCATTGTGTTGGTCTGAAATATAAAATCCCAATGAAGGAAATGTAAATCAGAGGCATTTATGTGAGCATGAGTGGAAAAGGGGGAAGAGTATGAATATGTTTTGCAAACAAACGACCATGCAAAATCAAAATTTCCTATATTCCATTATAGTACAGTAATATGAACCAGTTGTATACATATTTTTAAATGTGCAAAACAATACTTTGAGTTACTATTTTCTGCTTTGATCATTTTTTTGTGCAAAGCTGTCAGATTTCTCTTTGTCAGCCAAAGACGGGAACAACCATGCAGAGCCATATTGGTCCTTGTTTTGCACCTTGAAACACTCCCTCTGAGCATCATGCATTTGTCTACATTTAACATTCAAATTTAAACCATAATAAGGCCACAGCCGAGCTTTAGTTTTCATCAGGGTTCAGAGCCTGTTTGGCTGTGACTGTCAGTTCAGGCTGAGGTTTGAGGCACCAGCTAAATGTTAACAGATGTGAATGCTTACTGTTTGTGGTGGGACTCCTGACTTTTAGTGTCCCATTCAGCAAATCTATTTTAGTCTCTCCTTGTCTCCACCCACGCTGGAGCAAAATAGTCTGCTTTCATTCTTCCTTTAACTCTCTCGCCACCAATAGGGCTAATCTTTTCCTGGTTTTGAATAATTTCTACTACATACCTCTGATCTGACCTTTTCTAAAAATACATTTTCCTATAGCCCTGTGCCTTTTCCGTTTCTCCACTGCGTCGTCTCACACCCAACTGCAAAAGCCACTAAATACACACAGACAGCCTGAAGGTAGAAAAACATCATTCCTATGTGGATTTTTCTTAAATTATCTCATTCAAGTTCCTCTTGTTTTTAAACAAGCCAGGAGCTCAAAAAGGTCAAAGGTATCTTTTTCAACAGGTTCATCAGGTACCTGACTGTGCTTGGTGCCTTCGCTTACCTTTTTTTTGAGAACCATTTAGACACCCTAAGGGTTTTAGTCCTAACGATAACATAAAATGCATTGCTTCAACTATTTAATTTAGCTTAAAATGTTCAAATGTTGTTTTCCAAGTTTCTCTTAATGTTATTATTGCAGCTAATTTGTTCCTCTGTGAGTGTCTAATTTTGCTCAATGATTTTTTTAGACGTTGTTCATTGTACACAAGTCCTTGATATTTTCCCTTGACCATCTGATTTCCTTTTTTGTCTTTCAGTGACTTCCTGATTTTACCTGGCTTCATTGACTTTACTTCAGATGAAGTGGTGAGTGCACACTCACAGACCTACATGTTCTATTCACCTTTAAAGGGGGTATAGAATCATTATATAGGGTATTTGGTGCTGGTCCCTAAATCTCTCAACTTGGGGTTTCGTTTGGATTCGCCCATTTTATGGTGGAACATAGAATTATGAGGTTTGCAGAGAAAGAAGGTGTCGATGGGCTTTGAACTTCTCTGTATTTCTATTTCACCCACTGAACTATCGTTATTCATCCATGACGATGTAAACTCAGTTTTGCATTCTATGACCCCTTTAACAAGAGTTTTGTGTCCAAAGATCTTCTATGTAAGCTTTGCGTTTCTTAAACTTGCTTGGCTCGTCTCATACTAAAGTGAACAGAGTGTTTGAGGGAAAAAAAAAGACGGCAAAAAAAGAAAAGCTACTCAGAAAATCTTACACCTCACACCGCAGCCTTCTTTCCTAACTCCAGCTTTTTGCTTTCCATTTCTAACCTACATCATCTCTGCTGACTTTCTTTTTTTTTTTTTACTTGCTATTTTTGCCCGGTGTGGTTAACCACTCGCTGCACCAACACCCTTTATGTTTACATCCATGTCTGGTCAGTGGCTCATCCGTCTCTTCCCTCAGATGAGTTAATCTCCTGGATTTAAATTTAATGAAATCTCCCTCTTCCGTCCCATCCATCTCTGAGGGATTCAGTTAAAGTGGTCTATAATCTCTTTATGACATGTGCAGCGATAAAGAGCGTTAATTTTTTCAGTCAAAGCAGTGTTGAAAAGGAGACCAGTGGGACAGACTCAGTTTGACATTATTTTAAAGATGCCTCAACGCTCTTTGCCAGCATATTTAAAGAAATGTTAACTTTTGATTCAACTGTCAAACCACCTCTTTAAATAAAGGCCTTTTATTAAAAGTTCTGGCCTATTGTAAAACCGGACCTATTTCTGCTCACAAAAATCATGGATTTACGCTTTAGAATAAAATTTAAACCTCTTTGTTCTTTTTTAAGATTTCATGCTACAAAGAGGGTGATCAAAACAGCATCTGTTTCATAAACAGACTGTTACAACAGGAAAGTCACACTAATAACCAGCTAACTTTCGCATAATTTTATCTTTTCTGATATTTCTGAAAAAATCTGAACAGCTAAAGTTCCTATGTTTTCTTCAAGGAAAGTGACATCTAGTGGCCAATTATGGTAATAAATGAAAATATCTCAACCCCAATAAGTTATGGTTGTTAAGCTCTGTTCTCTTAAAGAAGAAATCCTGGATTCTAATGGATCCGGGATTTCACGGATGCCATTTTGATCGTATCTATATACGGCCAATTTTTTTTTTATACTGAATTTTCTTTGTTGTTAAAGTTGTAGGGAAGTCATATTTAATATTAAATCATTCTGGCTTAAACATGTATACACATTTGCTCTATCAGACTATATTGTCCAAAAATTTAGAAAATGTCTATAAAAAAAAAAAAAAAAAAATCATGTATTAACATTTTTTTTATTTTTTTTGTTATCTTATGTAGCCCAGTTAGTTATACGTCAGCTTGTACACCTGAATTTGGCCAATCATATATCAATGGTCATCTGTCAATAGGGGTGTGGGAAATAATCGTTTTGGCGATATATCGTGATATTTGGCTGCCCAATATAATATCGATCTTTCACTTCTTAGTATCGATTTTCAAAAAAATGGTAACCTAAAACATTGATGGGAAAAAGGGCTACCTCTGCACCACCACTCTGGCAGAAAGCGCTGTGGAGCCCTTTAACTGTGCGTGCAGCACCAAATCTGTATTTGAGGCAGTCACAGTGGAAGAAAACCCCAAACAACATGGATAATAATGCCTAATCAATATTTTCTGATGAAAATATACAGCACTTGCTGTTTTATCTCATCATTTGATTTTGATAGCTGGGGAAAATATGGCAATATACAGTGATACTGCAATATCATGATAATATCGTATCGTGACCCAAGTATCGCGACATGTATCGAATCACAACACTCATGCCAATACTCACCTCTATCTGTCAATCATCTTTTTTCGGTCACAGCATCTTGATTCATATGTTCCAGCTAATATAGGCAATGGCTGAAATAAGAATAATTAACTTTATCATTGACTTCTATCCCAGTGTTCACGGGGATGGACGTCTGTGTCTTCGGCAGCCATATAGCTAACAGAACTGGCAGCGTTGTGAGGCAAGGGCTCAAACATGTACGGCTGTAAGCCTTCTACACCAAACTAAGCTTCGGCCGCCCTGGTGTCCTCTTCAACAACAACTTTGTCCCCGCTTTCCTCCTCTTAAAAAAAAAATTGATGACGGAGGAGGCTCATCCACAACCTCCAACACAAACCTCTCCTCTTGCATGTTTCCACTGACCATGGCGTTCCGTGACAGTGTCGTTTCTAAGTCATCAATTTAGTGCCACTTGGTCCCAATGTCATGTCCCATTGGGACCCTACTAGCACTAAATTGCTAACTGGTTAGCAAGATGTTTCCGAGACACCGGCCACAATCAAACTTGCTTGTGAACCTTCCGCCAGAACAATGCTCACTCAGGAGCATTCGGAACTGCAACCGTTGGAACAGCCGCTTCCCTACGACTTTAATAGGATCTTTCTATAACAATGAGAGCTACAAAGCTTTTTTTTTTCTCTTTTTTTTTGCTGCTAATATGCTGATTTAAAAAATTGGTACATCTATAAAGTTTTATAATTTATTCTGCCAACTGTTTTAAATGTTGACTTTAAAAAAAGATATATGCATTACACATTGTTAAACTTGTAAGATACTTCAAAGCAGGAACCTATTGGGTTAAAGAAGATTCTTAAAATACTTAAAATGCATTTCTGTTGTATAGCTTTGTAAAACTATCGTTAAAGGATGGGTATGTCATTCTGACATGCTGTCAGAAGTTGACGCCATCTGTGCTTTAGCTTTTTGTTTTTAGTGTAATCCTACAATCAGTGTTAAGGTTTTAGCATTACAGTCAAACTAGTCACTGTTATACTCAACCAGGCTGATATGCTCTGTTTTTTTTATGAGCATAGCAACCCTTTGAATCACTTGGGTTTCCTTTCTAGCTCATTTCAGGACAGATGCTGAAACATTTATGATAATAGAGAGGATTTGTCGGCATAGTGAGTCTGACTGCCTTGGAAAACTGCTTTTAAACACATTCACCTCCTTATTTGGACACATGCATGAGGGAAGCTTTATGAAAAAGTAAACCCCATTGCATTAAGACTGTCATTGGCTCACCCAGGGGTTAGGGTAAAAAAACAAACTACAGCCTTGAAAGCAGAGAACCTGCTTTAAAATAAAATAAAATAAGCCCACTGCTCCCCAAGGGGATGGGTAAAATGCTGAGGTAAATTTCTCCAATGTGAGATCAATAAATTTAAGTTATTATTATTTATTGACACTCTGTCATTCTATGCTTAGTGTCTGGTCTCCAAATGCCCCGAATGTGCTTAAGAGTAGAAGTTTTCTATTTTAGATTTTTGGTGGAATCTGTGTATTTATAGGTACTGTGTTGCAACAGGCAGGTATCATGCTAAACAAGAAATTAAGGGTTCGAAACTGCTTTAAAATATTTCTGTTCCGAGTGTTTTAAACTTCTTATTCAGAAGTAGGGATGCAAGTTATTGATTTGATTAATTGATTTCAAGTTTATTGATAGACTAATTAATTAGCTGCATTTTTTAAGAAAAAACATGAGTTTTCGCTGGTATAAATAAGGAAAAATAAGTTTAAACGATTAGCTAATTTTAATTTGTGAATATAGTGGGGGGGGAAAATAGAGGTGTATCGACAGGAAAGTAAAAAGTCATCAGCATAAAGTGAATCTTTATTTTTGGGATGCTATCAAAGTGACCTGAATGTCCCCGAAGGTGGTAGAGAGATTATGAGGCCTTTTAATGACTGGAGTGAACCAAGTGGGTAAAAAATATCGTGTGGTTGTTTTAAAAGGAAATGTTTCATGACTGGTGCAAAGCCTCTGCTATCTTGCAATACATGAAGTTTCATGCTTTTGTGCAACATTTTTCAAATCCATGATGTGTTTGAGACACTGCTATGATAATTACAGGCTTTGAACCACAAAGGACCTACTGGGTTGTACTGTCATTTATGAAGTTTCTTAACATTTAACAACAGTTTTCAAGCTGTCATTTGTGTTAGAACTTTCCTTTGATTGAAAGCAGAAACATTTTTTGACTTTACCATGAACTCCTGAGAAACACAGTGACTCCCTTCTGTAGTTTACGTCTGTGTCAGATAAAGAGCCGGACTAATTTGCTGGTTTCCCACCCGAGGAATGCTGCTGCTGTACTTTTTTTCTTTCTCTCACATGTGGAAATATAACAGGTTTTCCTGGGAGTGGATGATAAGTGAAGATAAATGCTGATGTTTAAATTGATTTTCAGCCTTCTTAAATCACAGTAATGCCAAACTAGAAGACTTTTCTTAATAAGGCGTACTCTGAACTATTTAGTATATTATGCCCTCTGCTGGTTGAGGTGTTGAATCGACGATCAAACTCTTGATGTTCTCTTTCAGGACCTTACATCAGCACTAACAAAGAAAATCACCCTTAAAACCCCGCTCATCTCCTCCCCTATGGACACCGTCACAGAGTCAGCCATGGCAATTGCAATGGCCGTAAGATGCAAAAAATAGTTTTTTTGTTTTTATTTATTTAAAACTACAACTTTTTTTTTTTTTTTAAGTAAAATGTTTTGTTTTCCCTCTGTAGCTAATGGGAGGGATGGGGTTCATCCATCACAACTGCACACCGGAATTCCAAGCAAATGAAGTCCGGAAAGTCAAGGTAAAAGGATATTTTCTGTTTCTGTCATGGTCCCTGTTTTGTGACTCTTTTTTTTTTTAATATTAGGCCTGAAACAGCTAATCAGGTTAATCGTGATTAATCAAATATTGAAATGGTCGTCAACTAATTTAGTAATCGATTAATCTATGACTGGAGTATAGCCTTTAGCTGACAATTATACCAAAATTGTAGTAAAAAAATACATAAACCTTTTTGCATTTAAGATAAAAAAAATAAAATAAAAAAAAAAAACAAAACAAAAACACAAACATCTTCATCTGTCAATATGCTCTATCCAGAAGTGGAAAATATTTTACTGCAGCTGGTTTGATTTAATACATCTTCTTTAAGAAACCTTTTGCTATGCGATTATTAATTGATTAACTGAAAAAATAATTAAAAGATTAATTGATTTGCAGAATAGTCATTAGCTGATGTGCTAATATATAAATATTTGTAACTGCAGAGATTGTTTAGCTTCTACTGTTTTTGTTTCATTAATTTCATCAAAGGAAAAAATTTTAAGCCTCACTTTTGCCTTAACCTATTTTTTTGTCTTATCTTTTTTTTGTATAGCATATGGTAAATTTCTCTTCTTGTGTGTTTGCATGTGTTTGTTGTTGCAGTGTGTGTTTTTCCTTTTCGTGTGTTTCTGTTTATTAAGTGAAGCTTTTCTGCCGCTTTTGCTGCTTTACTCACAAAGAAAATATCACTCATTACAGGATAATTAATTATCTTGTGTACTTCTTGTTTTTGTTTTCCAGAGGTTTGAACAGGGCTTTATTACTGACCCAGTTGTAATGAGCCCACGTCAAACTGTCGGAGATGTGTTTGAAGCTAAAGTAAGGCACGGTTTCTCTGGGATTCCTATCACAGAGACTGGGAAAATGGGCAGCAAGCTGGTTGGCATAGTAACCTCTAGAGATATTGACTTCCTCTCTGAGAAAGACCATGGCAAAACTCTAGAGGAGGTAAGTAACCTTAAAGTTCTGGGAGTTTTTTCTAAATAATTTTTAATTCAATACAATAATCATGCTTTTATTCTTTCAGGCTATGACAAAAAGAGAGGATTTAGTGGTGGCTCCAGCAGGTGTTACGTTGAAGGAAGCCAATGATATTTTGCAGAGAAGCAAAAAAGGTGAATACTAGTTTGTTTTAAACGCTTTTTAAAAGTCCTGCTTGTTGTTTCCTAAATTTTGATCTAATGTTTCAGGCAAGCTTCCAATTGTGAATGACAACGATGAGCTGGTGGCCATTATTGCCAGGACTGATCTGAAGAAGAACAGAGACTACCCCCTAGCATCAAAAGACTCACGCAAACAGCTCCTCTGTGGTGCTGCCATCGGCACCCGGGACGATGATAAATACAGACTGGACCTACTGGTGCAAGCTGGGGTAGATGTCATTGTTCTGGTAGGTCTTTTTTTTTCTATTGCATATAATTGACATTATTTTTTAATGAGAAAAATGTTATATTTCACAACCCAGATGGAGAAAAAAGGACTGTTGTGGAAGAGTGATTAGCATGACCTGCAGCAGTTTGTTCAAGTTGGGACTTGAACTTGCTGCAGGGAGAGTTTGTTTTTGTCGTCCCCACACTGAGCTAAACCACACAGCACCTCCTGGTGGCCGTTGTTGGTCATTGAGTGACTACACAGTATTTCTACCTTTAAGAATTAAGGCATCAAAATATTGCAGAAAGCAGAGCAGGTTTTTTGAAAACAATAGTTTATAATTAATTAAAACATCTTAAACATTTCTAAGCCTAACCTATTTTGCTTTTTTCACATCCAGTCCCTGTAACTCTTTGAAAATGTTCTTAACTCTGAATTGAGACTCATTAAAAATAATTGCAGGATCTTTGTGCTTTATTCTCCACTAACAATCCTATGGTTAAAACAATAATGCTTTCTATAGAAATCAATATCACATTGTTAAAAAGATTGATTGTACCATGACAAATAGGCTGCACTTGTTTGCATTGATGACATGTATGTAACTTCTTTAGGGACAAATTCTGATGATGAAAAGCATGTCATATTATTATTATTATAGCTACACTGGTGCATTTTGTTTTGTAAATAAATTAAAATGCTTGAACTATTTTCTATATTCTATTCTATAAAAGGGAAAACAGGATATTATAATACGTTTTGAGTATCTTTTGGGAAGTGTTGTTTAATTTTTTAACCTACCATTTTCTTGTGTATTTATAGGACTCTTCACAAGGCAACTCTGTGTATCAGATTGACATGATTAACTACATTAAACAGAAGTATCCTGAAGTACAGGTTGTTGGAGGAAATGGTGAGTTTGATGTTATTAAAAAGAGCGGAATACTTCATAACATGTAAAAATATGGTTTTAATGAAGATGTTCTTGGCAAAGGTAGACATGTTTACTGTTTTACTGCAGTGGTTACAGCAGCCCAGGCCAAGAATCTGATTGATGCTGGTGTGGATGCTCTGAGGGTTGGGATGGGTTGTGGCTCCATTTGCATCACGCAGGAAGGTAAGACGGCAGTGCAGCAGTGAGATGTTTGCTAAAACAATAGAACTGCAGTCCAATATGGCGTTATATTCTTCCCTAAACCATTTTTCTCCTTTTTTTGTAGTGATGGCCTGTGGACGACCTCAGGGAACATCTGTGTACAAAGTAGCTGAGTACGCAAGGCGTTTTGGAGTACCAGTGATTGCAGACGGTGGTATTCAGACCGTGGGCCACGTGGTGAAGGCTTTGTCTTTAGGAGCATCAACTGGTAAGACCAAAAAGTTTAGATGCATAGTTATGTGCAGTGATGTTAGTTAACGGAGTGCTGCATTTTTAAATAACTGTTTTTATAGCTTGTGTGAAACTTTTGACTGTCTGCAACAGTTATGATGGGCTCCCTGCTAGCTGCGACCACTGAAGCTCCTGGAGAGTACTTCTTCTCAGACGGTGTGCGGCTGAAGAAGTATCGGGGTATGGGCTCTCTGGATGCCATGGAGAAAAGTACCAGCAGCCAGAAGCGGTACTTTAGGTGAGTGCTTAAAAGTCAGGAGTACGAACATCACATTTAAGTTAACCAGATATTAAGTAGCTGATGTTGTCTCTGCAGTGAGGGGGACAAGGTGAAGGTAGCTCAAGGCGTGTCAGGCTCAGTCCAGGACAAAGGATCCATCCACAAATTTGTACCATACCTCATAGCTGGAATCCAGCATGGCTGCCAGGACATCGGAGCAAAGAGCCTGTCTGTCCTTCGGTGGGTTTCCTGTTTTATGTGGTTTATTTTTGTAAGATTTTTGTACACCGTATTAAAGAATTTTGTTTGTTCTCAGATCCATGATGTATTCTGGGGAGCTGAAGTTTGAGAAGCGAACCATGTCTGCACAGGTGGAGGGAGGGGTTCATGGACTACACTCGTGAGTTGCTAAAAGATTAGAACTGAATATTTATGATAACTGCAAACTAAACGCTGCCTTTTGATTTCCTTTGCTTTCACAGATATGAGAAACGACTCTACTAAATGGACCGAAGTCTGAACTAGTTCCAATATGACAGTGACCAAAAGTTGAAAGACCTCTGCCAAAATTTGTGTTACACCCTCTGCTTCCTCTGCGTTGTGCACATTTCCTCACTGATCACAAACAGCTGATTTGGAGAGGAGGGCCACATCGTAGCAAACGGAGAATCTTCAAACCCATACTGATTCCCCTCGGACTTTGCTCTTAATAAGTGGCGCATCAGGGTTAGATTTCTTTCTTTTTTTTTTTTTTTGTATCAAGAGTATGCAGCCCTAAACCAGGTTAGTGTGCATGGGCTGACAGTTGTGAAAGAGACAGCAGTGTGATTACAGTGTAGTAGGGACAGAGTGAAGGTGCACTGTGTTGTATTCGTCCTTTCAGAACCAGCCGTGGTGCAGATCGGCAGCGTCTTTCGCACTCGTTTGGTTTTCCATGCACACCAGCAAACATAGTCGGAAAGTTAACTCATCCCATTTCAACAAGACACCGATGTTTGCAGAATACAAGACAACACATCTCTCTTTGTACCCTGTGAAAGTCTAACTGCAGTTATTTTCCAAATACTATCTTTAGGTCATAACAGATGTATGCTGCTTATATTCCAGCACATGTTGTTTACTTGGTGTATTGTGCATTCTTACAGTTGAGACGTTTGTCATCATTGTTTATCAAATCAGAATAGCGGACAGATCTGCAATGTTTGACCCACTTTGGAGATTGATGCTGAGCCAAATAACCAGTGCCCCATCTCAGTGTTGTTGGTATATTTTACATGGAAGGGACCAAAAGCTAATGAGTATCAGTTATGTTTAGGTTTAGGATATGTTTAATGGGTCAGCCATAAACCTTTAGGCAAAGTGATTATTTCCGTGTTTGTAATCAGAATATTTTTCACAGAAAAACTTTCTAATAAAAGTGCTTAGTCCTGGCGACTTTGAATTGATCTGAAGGGTTTTTTTGATAATGCATGTTTTTTTGTTTTTTTTTTCACTTAGCCAACTTTGGCTGTATTTATATTCTGCTAAGATTATAAACATACTGCCAAGTGGATTTACACTTCTGTTTTAAACCTTAAAAAGCAAAACTGGTGCAGCAATTTGCTTATCTTGTATCTTGTTTCTTCTTCCTGGTCAGGCATAAATGATGCATTTTTTTCCCTTTGTTCACCAGAGGTATGCCTTGAAACAGATGGACTCATGATGACTCAGTGCATAAAGCAAACCTAACACATTTTTTATATTTTAATTTTTTCAGTTGATGAAGGTTAAAAAAAAAACTTGTTTTCAGTTTCCCCATTTAAGACCGGTTATTTATACAATATCTAATGATCAAGTACTGGGTCTTGTCAGTCCATCCAGAAAGCACAACTAATGTTTTATCGATGTTTCTCCTTTGTATACGTTTTAATCTGTCAACAGTTGCTACAACAATGTGGTACTTTTTGCAATCAAAAAAACCAAATACCCTAAAAAAAAAGTTTCTTTTAAAGTGATGGGGAAAGACTTAGTTGATCCGTCAGGGATTTTTGAAGGATATGTTTACAGTAAAACACCCAAAAGAGGAAAGTTGATTTTGCTGTTTAATATGTCAAATAAATACATAACACTGTGCATGAGCTCCTGTTTTTTTTGTGTGTGTGTGTGTGTGTTGTATGAGATGAATGTTAAACTTTAATAACAGAAAAGGAACATAAAAGTCAAGATAAATTAATGAAAGGAGGAGACTGTATTGTGCAATGGTGGGAAAAAAAGTACAGATTTATTTACTTATTTTTTTCCAACACTTTGTTTTTGATTTTCTAAAAATATCTGACAGACAACCCGAACCAGGCAATTTATAGGTTTTTTTTTTATTTAAAAAAAACTACCTACACCTCTCTATGTATTATGATTTAAAAAATTAACCCAATTCTTGGTTTATACTTTAATACCCATACATAGGTCAGATCTATGATGGGTCTCTAAAATGAAGAAATCAGTTAATTGGATAATATGAAGAGGCCAAAAGATACCCCACATTGATCTAAAGCAATAATAAAACGTGATATTTTTTTTATATATTAACAATTACTTGACAAAAAGACTGTGGTTAATTATGCACCTCAATGTACCAACATTAGAGATGATTAGTATAGAATTCATGCTCTTTCAGAAATAGATTTTGTGTCATATGCGGTAAAGAAAAAATGTGTCTCTACAAGACATCTAAGAGTCTTCAGTGAAATCATAGATACTGTAAATAACTATTTTAATAAAAACCTATTAAATTATCAATTTATGTAGATTGATATTGATGTTTAAATATATGCATCTATTTGTTAGCATAGGGCTGTGGTTTGTCTTTATTTAGAAATGTGGATATTGTGCTTGTTCCTGTTGGAACTGTGTAGATTGATCCTAAGGTTCTGGAGCCTATCCACTTTTGGCCACCCCTCACCCTTATAAAAATTTTCTAAAGCACTGCAAGCTGCACCTTCCTCAGTAAATATTAGCGTCGATGCATTGGTTTTAAAAGTCAAGCGCGAAAAACACGGGGGCCCATCTAAAATCTGAAAAAAAAAAAAAAAACATCCTGATGTTAAGGGGAAATATCCCTTTAATTGGCGCTGCTTTCCAGGCTTGAAGGGGGCTCCAGAGGGTCGACCAACGTTAAACTGCAACAAATCGCCAAAAATAAGAGCAGTTTTCAACGACAGCGGTCGACCTGTGCAGAATCCCTTAAAGGGGCCAAAACTTTCCTACACTAATTAACTGACGCAGGTGTAGCTCCTTACCGTAATATAGAAAAGCGGCTGAAAGAATCTGGATGTTGACTAGGTGTCTAGAGAGGGTCAGTCACAGCAAACGCTGCACTAAAATTTCCCACGAAGAAGAAACGTCGGAGGTGGAAGGCCGGAAAGATTGCATGTGGATGGTCGTTTGGTGCATGGCGCGTGTTTTGAAGCTGCTTATGGAGAAATGTCTTGGGCCGTGAGTAGTGAGGAAACAGGAAGCGATTCTTGTGGGATGGAAGAGGGAAATAGTGACAATGAAGGTTGGAAGATAGCAACATCAAAAAATGAGAAAAAGCGGAAAAAACAGAGATCAGTTCAAGGGGAATCTAGTTCAGAACAATCCAGTGATGATCATTCCATACATTCCACAGCACAACAAAATGAATTCAAAGTCATATTCAAAGTCGTTAATCAGGCAGACTCTTTTACAAATTGGAATCCGGTTCACTTAACAAAAACCATCAATAAACTTGTCGGAGAAGTCAGAGGTGCCAGAATTCTGTACAGTGGAGACCTGCTAATTATCTGCAGAGACAGCGCCCAGCAAGGCAAAGCAATACGGATCAACAAAATTGACGGGATAAGAGTTCAGTGCAGCTTAATGGAGAACAAAAAGTTCAGCAGGGGAGTCATTGGAGGAGTTCCTCTAAAAATTTCTGAAAAAGAGATTCTGGAAAACATAAGAGGTGCAAAAGTAAAAGAAGTAAAACGGTTAAAAACAACAAGAAACGGAGAAAGATCTGACAGTTTATCTGTGCTAATTAAATTCGAAGAAGAGCAATTACCAAGCAAAGTATTCATCGGTTACATAAGCTATAATGTCAAAATCTACAATCCTCCACCATTGAGATGTTTCAAATGCCAAAAATTCGGACACATTGCAGCAGTTTGTAAAGGGAAATAGAGGTGTGGAAGGTGTGCAGGAGAACATGAGTACGGAAAATGTGGAAAAGAAGCTAAAATAAAATGCTGTAATTGTGGTGGAGAACATACTGCTGCCTATCGCGGCTGTGAAGCAAGCAAAAGGTCTGAGGAAATTAAAAAAATGAAATTTGAGCTCGGAATAACCTACGCTGAAGCTGCAAAAAGGATCCCATCTCAGTCAGAAAAACCCAAACCTACAGTTCAACACACAGCAAATTCCAAACCTCTAGAGAAATCTCTAAAAATTGATGAAGACTCACTTATTGTTAAAAAGACAAATTTTGTTCTTTTCATGGTAGAAGTTATTAATTGTACTGCACAGACAACAAAAAAAACGGAAAAAATCAAAATAATAGTGAAGGCTGCAGAAAAATATCTGGACATTAAAGATTTGAACTGGGAGATGGTTGGAAGTATGATGGGAGGACCGATGGGACCATCAGAAACTGGCAGAGTTAAGATGACCTAGAGTAAATTAAAATTATATGGGCAAATGTGATTTAGTATTATGTTGGTTTAAGTTACACAGGTTTTTTTTTTTTTTTTTTTTTTTTTTTTTTTTTTTTTTTTTTTTTTTTTTGGGGGGGTGAATCGTTTCCTGTTTTCTTGCTTTACTCCATATCAGTTGGTGGCGGTAATGCACAATTCACAAGTCTGCCAACCGCCATAAAATCCCATAAGAAGAAGAAGAAGAATCTGGATGTTTTAACACTGGTAAGTAGCCTTAAAAGGGGCTTAAAAAAGAATAGCAAGCATGTGAGCTAATTAGATTTGAACGCTCAACGTTACGATACTTCTTTAATGTGGAAGAAATTTTACAGTGGAAGTTTTCTCCGCATTTTATTCTACATTATAGAATTAAGTATATATTCTGTAGTTCCTGTAAACCTGTAGTGATGTAGGCTTCACCACATGATACTATGGAGTTATTTTTGCATTTTTATTAAATTAAAATAATATATATATATATGAAAGAACAAAATGGTTCACACTGAAAAATGTTATTTGAGAGTGAAGAAAAAGTTTTGAGAGAAAATATTTTTTCATAGTAAAATAAGTTGCATTTGGAAAATATTTTAAGGTAAAATCGCTCTCTGAACTCTATATTTATTCTTAAATATTGATTTCTTTTTTTGTGTTCTCTGAATTTTCTATGTGAAAAATGTGTCATGGGCGGGCCTGTTTTCCTATTGGCCAGTTTCAAGAACATTGACAGCTGATTGGTGATATTAGATGAGAAGGTTGCGCTGCCTCTGTCTTCAATCATGAGGAAACTGGAGTTATTTTGGGATTTGTATTAAATTGAAAAATTCAATATAAAAAGTGGAAAATAAATAAAATAACAATTTATTGTACTTAAAAATAAGTACAATAAACAAATTAAAAAGAACAAATTTTCACACTAATAGCAAAAACTGCTGTTATTTGACACCAAAATAAAAAATAAAAATAAGAAATTGACAGGAAATAAGACACTGGATTGACCTTAATTAGTGATGCTCTTTATAAAATTCAAATTTGTCTCATCTTGAAAAGTGTAGGAATGTAAGTACAGTAGGAATGTTTGAAAACAACCCAGAAAAAAAGTATACCAGAATTCCTTTTCCCAATACATTGAGATTTCAGTCAAAACAGCAATAAAATCAAATCCTAATTAATCACGAGAAGGATGGCAGTTTTTATCTACTTAATGAGAGTTAATGTTGCTGTCATTGACTGTGTTTGCAGACTCCTCGGATGAAGCTATATTATTACTATAGTGTTTACAAACATGAGTCAGGATCATAGCCAGTTGGATCTTGTAGGTTTCCTTTTAGTTTTTATGGTTTATAAACTTTTCTAGTTTTCATACATCCACATTCTGTTATCACCACTCAGCTGTCAGTTCTGTTGAAGCTGGCCAATAGAAACACAGGATCGCCCATGACACATTTTTCACTCTGAGAGAAAATTCCAGAATCCAAAGCAAAGACTTGGGTTTTTTGAGAGAAATCCTTTTTTCAGACAAAATGTTTTCACTCTGATTGCAAAAAAAATAAATAAATTGAGAATTAAAAGTATACTTTTGAGAGAGCTTTTTCCCTTAAATATAATTTTTCAAATGTCAATATCTTTAATTTATTAAATGAAAAACATTTTCTCTCAAAATGTTTTATTCAGTCTCAAATAACATCAGTTTTTCCTATCAGTGTTATTGTTTTTCTCTCCAATATATTTATCTTACATTTAGAATTATTTTCCCCTTCCAGATTAGTTTTTTCTATTTAATAAAAATGCACAGATAACTTCATAACAGCCAAAGAAAATCTATGCAGCACATAAAAAAATATATATATTAAATCAACCAATACATTTATTTTCTGCACCATTTTAAATCCATTTTTTTATTTAATATATAAAAAAAAAAGAATGGGAATTAGGAATTTTATTTTTATTTCTTTTTTTGCTTCTTATGGCATCTTAGCCTGCTAAAGGCTGCATGTGCAAGCTGGCTTTATGAAATACACTAAATCAGCTGCTGTGAAGCAAGAACTAAGCTACTTAAATCAATATCAAGTCAGTTTTAGAATAAGAACATTTATATGGGCCTTTAAAAAATATTTTGGCAATGGTCCATATTCAGCATCTCAAAGACCGTTACAGATGACTAAAACAATAATCCAGCAGGTAGAGGAATATGTGGCTGCCCAAATTATGTATCAGTCTAGGCTTCCAAAACAATGAAACTCACCGGTTTGTAGCAGCCCTGCTGTCCAACATACACACAGCTTAAGTTGCACCTGTTCACAGCACAGTGCAAAGATTTGTTTTTGCTCCGATCAGTCAGGTTTGGTCCAGTCAGTGCAGACAGGAAAGAAAATCCCTTATTCAGAAATCTAAATCCATATCTTACAGCTTTTTTTTGTCACTTTTTGTGGCTCAGTGTCCAAATGACGAACGAGAACCAAAGAAAGTGTAAATTGATGACACAATTCTTATTAAACACACTTCCTTCTCTCTTTATCATTCTCACTTCCATTTGAAACAACCCCTTCTCACTCATTTATTCCAGCTAGCCTACTATTACTCTCACAGGTGCAGGCTCGGACTGGTAATCTGTGATACCGGGCATTTGCCCGGTGGGCCGGTCCTAATTTCAGCGTGTGAGGGCCGGCCCTCCTTAAATCATACCGGCCCCAACATTTACTCTCTGGCCGAAGCTCCTACCTGTGACAGTAAATAACTCAAGAAGCTCAAGAAGTAATACAATATTAACTACCTTAATGGTGCATGCAGTATATATAGCCCTTCCTTGCTATGCACATCTTTGTGACGGTTGGCATATGGTGTAATTTTCTATTTCTTCAAACTGTAAAATCCTATTTATTACATAAATGGGCTGGTGTAGATGAAAAAATGCCAGGGCCGAAAATCATTCCCAGTCCGAGCAGATGGGGTAACCCTCAGGCAGGTTACCGTGGTTACCATAATTGTGGCAGACGAATCATACACTTCTATTCAACTTTTTTTGTTGTTGTTATATTTAAGTATCAGCAACAGCAAGTGTTTTATTGGTTATTGGCTACTATATATGTATAAGACCGCATAGGCCCTTGGTGGACTTTGACCCCCTGGTCCTCAGCCCATAACACCCATTGGATAATCTGTCCTTGGGTCCAGTTCTCTGTAGCCTACTGGAATCATGTTGAGTAATACTTAAAAATAAAGAAATCTCTATTTATACATCTTCATACATTTTTATTAGTTATATTGGTGCAGTAAGGCTGATGGATATATTACCAAGGATTGTAAGATGACATCATAAAGACAAAGGTCTTATTTTTGTATGTAAAATATATTTTATTAACCTTTTAAGGATTCTTATTAAAGTTTCTTGCCCAAGGATTGTAAGACTGGATGCTTTCTCCAAGTTCCCTATTGCCATTGTTAATTGATTGCAGCGGATGTTATAATAGCTTTTTTTTTAACACACCATGTTTTTATTCTTCAAAGTACTTCAACCTCCAGGGGGCAGTTGAAATGGAAAACGATGGATATTGTATTTCCTGCCTCCTAAACCAAGAAAGAACACCAATAAAGTAAAGATCTTCAACTGATTATATGGATATATGTAAGTTCTCAACAATTTCACTTAAATTTGAACTGACCCACATGCAGAATTTTGCCCAGTGCCCTTATAGACTATGATCAATTTCAGTGGGTCATGTTGCATCTGACATACAACAGGTAAAATAAGTATGTACATGCCACCATTTCTCTCTGTAAATATGTTTCTAGAGGAGCTGTTGATATGACATTTTCACCAGATGTTGGTAACAATCCATGCAATCCACACATACAAAGAAATCAAACCATAGATGTCCAGTGATTTAGTTGTGTGTATTAATGTTGAATGCCACAGGGAAAAGTATTGAAAACGTGAAGAAAGGGAGTTACAAAAAGCATGGAAAGCCAAGACACCAGCCGAAATCTCTCAGTAATTAAAAAGCAATCCTGTCCCTTGTCAGTGCAAAGTAAAATTTGTTAAGTCCCAAATGATGGCCTATAAAAAGGTGTCTCTTATATCATACAGGAAACATTTCATGATGAGTAAAAGTGAAGAGCTTTTTCTAAGACCTTGGCAACCCTATTGTTACAAATCATAATGATGGCATTGGTTACAGAAGGATTTCTAAACTTCTGAAGGTTCCAGCGAGCACATTTGGGACCATAATCCAAAAGTGGAAAGAACATAATTTCACCATAAACCGACCTTGAACAGGTGCTTCTCACAAGATTTCTGACAGAGGAGTGGAAGAATTTTATCAGAAGAGTTTTCCAAGAGCCAAAGTTTGCTGCATAACATTTAGACAAGCCTGTGAAATACTGGGAGGATATAGTCTGGTCAGATGAGACCTAAATTTAACTCTTTGAATGCCACAATACACCATACCAACAGTGTAGTTTTGTAGGTGGGAACATTATGGTTCGGGCCTGTTTTTCAGCATGTAGTACTGGCAAACTTCAAATAAGTGAAGGAAGGATGAATGGAAAAATGTACAGAGACATTCTAAATAAAAATCTGCTGCCATCTACCCGGATGATGAAGATGAAACGTGGTTGAACATTTCAGCTACACGATGACTCCAGACACAGCCAAGGAAACTCTCTGTTGGTTTCAGGGAGAGAAAATAAGGCTGCTAGAATGGTGCAGCCAATCACCTGGCAATAGGAAATCTATGGAAGAGACCCATGAAAACATCAAGATTTGAAGACTGTTTGTGTGGAGGAATGGGCCATAACCACACCTGAGCAATGCGTGCGACAAATTTCTCCATCTTAAAGTCTTAGAGTCTTAAAGCTAACATTGCCAACAAAGACTTTTGTGCAAAGTATTAAATACATTTCAGTAAGTGAGTTCAATACATTTCCCCTGTGTAATTTCCCTTTATTACACATAACTTGCATTCTGGATATCTATGGTTTGATTTCTTTGTATGTGTGCATTGCATGGATTGTTACCAACATTTGATGAAAATATGTCAATAGTACCTCTAGAAATATATTTCCTTAGAAAAATGGTGTGTTCAGCACTTATTTTACCTACTGTATAGTACATAATTTCACGAGTCAAACATTTGGGTGGTAGTAGGCTGATCTGGGCTTACCTTGCTACTTTACAGCTTGCCATAATTAGTGGAACAGGGGGATTTGGCCCTCTAACAGAAAATTGTAAAAGTGAAAGTCCAGCCACTTGGTTATCGCCTTAGGTTCAAGATCCATTAGGTATATCAGAACAGTGATCAGAAACAAGCAAGCAATTTCACACCTAAGAGGCTCAAAAAAGGGGGAAAAAAAAGCTTGACTGCAGCTGTTTCCCCCAGGAATGGTCAGTTATATGGTTTTCTTTTCAATCACACAAAGGGCTGTTTTGGTTTGAAAAGTCTGTATTCCTTGATTAATAAACTCCTTTTTTCAATTATCTGTTTTAATATTTTCTTATATTCAAAGTTGTTTATTTATATAAAAAACTGTGTGGGGGGAAAAAAGCAAAAAACAAAACTGGTCTGTAATTAGGCACACAATATTCACAGCAATGAATTGAAACAAATGCTTGATATACTGCACTTTACCAGCAGAGGGCACCGATCTGCTATGACTTTAAGAAATATGTAGTTATGAGGTGCTTATGTTTTGAAAAAAAAAAAAAAAACTTAAACATCCAGACTAATGATTAGCTATAATAACTGGAGACCTATGTAGCTTATTACAACAGTAGCAGTTAAGAGCCTATATCTGTCACAGTACAACTTACTGGAATGTTGGAATGCCATAAAAACATTTGTACAAATAACTTCTTGTTGTATTTCCACTTAGTAAAACTAACCCTTATTATAACACACAGCATCTGCTTTTATCAGACATGTAAAATGTACAAATATTCTCTTGGCTTTTGACAGTCTTGGCACTTAGACTATCAGGAACATTCACTCAATATTTAAAAAGTATCATTAAGCCTCCTGAAACACTTTAGCATATAACGTTTTTTAAATTTATGTAAAGCTGACATGCATTATTAAATACCATTTAAAATTCCAGTAGGTTTGCTGTAAAAAGCAGTCTGTTTTTATAAATCTATAGTCTCACTGCAGATGCTTAAAGAATCCATTTGTCTGCAAACTGTGATGAATTCTTGCTGCACAGATCGATCTGTCTCAGTTGACAGGTTTAGGCTTTCCTGTGAGGCAGCTCCCAGGGCTTGGTATTTTTTCTGTGGGTTATGGGATGCCATATCTGAGCCTCCTTCCTGTGGAAGCTGCTGTGTATGTCTCTCAGTATTTGGGCAAAGAACCAGGGAGGAGCCAGCAAAAGAGGAACTACCCTTCCAATGTTCAGGGGATGAACCACTGGAGGATGAGACCATGGAGGGAGATACTGGAATGCCCTCTGTGGCTACACCTTGACACTGGTTGGAAGGGAACTGTGGGTCAGAGGTCATTTCTAAGCAAGATGAGGTTCGATAAAGACTGGATTCAGTAAAGAGAGAACCACATGGGCCACTGCCGGAGAGTGCCCAATGGTCTTTTACAGATGTGTCACTGGAGCAAATGGGTTTAACAGGGCTGAAGAGGCTCATGGGAAACAATGCCTCGCTGAAGAGTGCCTCATCTATGCTACGCCGCAAGTTGATTGGTGAAGGGGGCCGCAGGTCTGCAGTGGAGTCGCTTGTAAATGACGATCCACCTGAAGGTTCTCTGCCTTCCACATCCTCAGGTTTTTTGGAACCCAGTAACCCTAAATCCAAGTCGAGGTCTCGATAGGCTAAAGCCCGGTTGCTATGGTAGAGTAGGTCCAAGCCGTTCAGGCTGCTACCAAGCCTCTCATCCATCAAAGTGTACAGTGGAAGGTTCTCTGTCTCACCAAGCCCAACTGTATCAACAATAGCAAGCTTCTCCTGCTGGCTAAGTGTCCACTGGTAGGTCCCAGGCAGGATTGGGGACTTGGTTGCTAGTAGTTCAGTCCAACAACTTCCAGCTGCTGGAAGCTGGTCGGAACAAAAAACTGGTTGGGCAACCACCAAAGCTAATGTGAGACAAACGCCAAGCTCACATATTCTACAGCTAAACTGAAAAGCCCACCAGGGCCAAGGATAAAAGACTTCCTCTCCACCTATAACACCTATAGCATTAAGCATTGCATATAACTGTAGTCCTGCACATGCCAAAGAAAACAATGCTGACAAGCAAACTGTTACAGCTGCGCGATTCCAGTCTTTGCTCTCTGCAAATGGGCAGCGGTTGTAGCGTTCAGCAGGTGTTGGAGATGTGTTGTTTAAATGATAGATGTGCTTTGAGTCAGCCCGGACATAGACATAGAAAACAAAATAGGCAGCAGATAGAAATGTTGCGAGTGCCACAAAGGCTCCACGAGAGATCAATGACAGAAAGAGGCACAAAGGAGGCTTTTGCTGGTAGAACTTTAAGAAAGTCACTGGACCAAATGCAGCAGCAAAGTGCAAGACGACCAGGCAGGCTAGGAAACAGGGTCTCTGGAAGGCTGAATAGGAGAGCTGCATTCTTGAACGCATTGAGAGGAGAAGAAAAACCAAACCGAAAGCTGCAGTAAGGCAGGGAAAAGGTGCTTCGTACAGCATGAGTGAGGCCTCTGTGGAGGATATGCGATCATGGTGACCATAGGCGTCATACAGCAGAGAAAATGATCTTGTGCATCCAGCCGCTAGAAGGAACAGGCTAACCAAAGCAAAGTAGCCGCACCCTGATGGACATCTCAGCGGCAAACAAAGCAGATTTAGTGCAGAGGCAAGTGTTAACACTGCAAAGATTCCACCTGCACCGTAGACATGTGCTTCCCATGCCAAGCCCCAGGTCGAAATGGCACTGTTCCAGTCTGTGTACAAGGGCACCAGCATTGGTGCAGGTGGGATTAAAAAGGGGTTGGTAGAGTGATTTGTGGCAGTAATATTTTGTGTTGGCTTCATGCTCATGGTAGTAGTGGCATCCCAGGTGTAGGAGAGGTTGCAGATACCAGAGCCTTCTTTATTGCAGTCAGGAAGTAAGGTGCTGTCACTGCTTGGTATGTCAGATATCCACTCTTCGTCATACAGACGTATAGATGGAGATTCAGAGGAAATACCTGCAACAAAGAAAGAATCATATAATCTAATTTACTTTGCATATCTGACAGAATCACATGACTTTGACAGTCATAAATTAAGAAGACAAGACACAAACAGGCATCCTTTACAACAGTAGAAGTTATCTTCAGCAACATTTAGAAACTTATGAGAATGAAAACATGAAAATATATCTTGAATAATCAACAAATCTGCTTACATCCACAATACAAAAATAATAAGCCCTTAATGTGCTGATCCTGTGGAAAAGCTTGGGAGTAGACAACTTCAAATAGAGCTAAGCCTGGACAAGTGTGTGTTTTTGTGTGTGCCTTCACACAACCACAGAGCTACTTTTTCCTGCATTACATAAGCCATCTGGACTTTCCATGTAACTTATGATTGTGTTAGTCATGTTTTGGAACTACAAAGGAAGTAATTTAGCTTTGAGGATTAGGGAGTAACCATGTCTATAATTGTTTCTATGAAATTTGCAGAGAGGCATGCATAGCGGATCTTTATTGTATTTGTTTATGTGGTTGCATTACTGGATGTAAACCAGTTAGTTCACATGGAAAGCGTGTCTGTTTCCTAGTTCGAAAATACTGATCTCCACAATGTGTGCCTGTCTTGTTCATTATAATCATTGTTAAGTGCATGCTAGCTTTTAATGCTAGTGCAACACAAGGAGAACCAGCCTCTCGGCTGTACACACACACTTTAGTCATTATGCTTCTGGATCATCAGAGGCAAAAACACCTTCATGAACAGCATGGCACCATTATAAACACCAGTGACAAATAACAGACAGGTTAAACTGTTAGTTCAGTTAAACCAACACTAACTTTTCAATTTAACTTTTGTGATTATACGTAGTCGTACAACTAGTTGAATGACACCTCTGTCATGGCCCGAGGGGATTTGTATCACTTTCACTGCAACTTTAAGGAGGTTGGCATCGACCCTACCACTCAAAACAACTACAAATGTGCAGACTGTTTTATGGCATACGTCACTTTCCCCCTTTCCCCATTTGTGACAAAGATGGAAGATCATGCGACTAAATTTCCCTGAGTGACTTTTGGTGTGTTCGGATCTGGCAGTGGCGTCTTCATAGCCTTTTCGGCCTATACAGATTGGAAGACTCATTATGCGGATGACAAATGCAGCCTTCTTTTTGCCAGTTTTGAAGGACGGGCCTTGTGAGCCGGCTGCTGTACTCAGGAAAAAAAGGAAATTGCAATGAACCATGTTAACTAATGTACGTGCGTTTTAATATAATACAAATATGTGAATAGTTCCATAAAAAATTCATGAAAATAATTGTTTTTAAATGGTTAGTGAGTGGCTTCTCTAAATTGTCCTTAGGTCTGAGTGTGTGCATGAATGGTAGTTTGTCCTGTGTGTCTCTGTGTTGCCCTGCGATGGACTGGCGACCTGTCCAGGGTGTCGCCCGCCTCTCGCCCATTGACTGCTGGAGATAGGCACCAGCACCCCTCGCGACCCCACTTGGGAAAAGCGTGTAAAGAAAATGGATGGATGGATGGATGGTTAGTGAGTCATATGTGGCAGGTAATGTTTGGTTTGTTAAAAGGTTTTATCTGTACCTGTGCAAATGAATTTGGCTGACATTTAAGCACAGATGCCAAAATATGATATCTGCAACAACGGTATTCCAGCTGAAGCTCCTCCACAATGTAATTAGCACACAGAACAGTAGTAAGTAGTAGTTTGGCATCTTTCTTTGCCTTTTTTTGTGTCAGCTGTCACATTTGGTAGGCAATAGAGTGTACTGCTAAGTGAGGGGCGGTGGAGGGCGGACGTGTTTGAATCAACCGGCAAAGGCTGGTGCAGTATTATGGTACAAAAGCAAAGTTAAACATCTTGTATTTTCAACATCATCTTATGTATTTGTTTCGGCACACTTTGATTCATTACCTCATCACTATTCATCTTTCATACAGCCACTGGAAACAAAAATGTACGTAGTTAAATCCAGCTGCAGGCGACTAGGAGATTAGAATTACCATGCACTGCGCGGCCCCTCATGGGAAATGTTATCTTCCCTGAGGCAAAACAATACAAGTTTTGTCCACTGGGGGGAGTCAAAATTGACCAAAACTGAAAGTTCTTTACACATGCTTAAATCAGAGTAAATGATAGAATATTAGCATTTTGCTATTTAATGTTCCATTTCAATATTCTGTTTCTTATTTGTATATGTAGCTACATGAGTTTATATGAAATATAGAAACAATTTGTAAATTTGCTCTAGAAAAAACCTAGAGAATGCAGAAAGTCTCTATATAAATTGATGTTTCTCAAAGGGGAAAAAAAATTATCTTTGGTTTTTAATTATTATTTCAGGCATTTAGTTTTATAAGATATATACTTTGTTTCTTAAATGCTTATGTTGCCCTAGTTTCCTGCTGTTGGTTATTGTCCCTTAAAAAATGCCTGCATTAAAAATGAAACACCCATGTGTGGGTCTGGTATTTCTAAACCTTTTTTCAGCAAATTAAACTATTTTATTTTATAGGCCATAAGTTTCCAAGTTGTTTCAGGTTTTTCATAAAATCTGCTTTGCTGCCTTGTTTGTTCTGTTATGTCAACATGTCTTGAGCTGCAGGGCTAGAAAGAAAAGATGAGAGGGATCTTTTAATATACCTTTATTATTGCTGAGAGGTTAAAAACCTCTCGGCAACCTTCAAGTAACAGCAGTAAGGGAAAATAATCTTCACCAAAATTATTTAACACTTTTTAAAAACACTTGCACTCCTCTCTTTCTTCTGTTTTCCAGATGTCTGTACAATTTTTTTGGTGACCTTAGAGTTGCATACAGGTGCAAGGCTTGGATGAAAATGTCGAGCTTGAAGAAAAATGACCCCACGGAGTGCTACAAGTGCGTATGGCAGCGGGATTCAGCAGCTTTACTTCAGAGTGCCCTGTAATGTTTTAGGCCTCATTATATCCCTAAGAGGAGCATAAACCGTTAGGTGTTGTTTAATCCTGTCTAATAAGTTTTCTAACAAAATGCTGTCATAAGGACTTTTTGTGTGCATGTTTCCATAATCATCTCTTCTGCAAAACATCGTCTTAAAATGGCAAAGAGAACCGAGATCTGTAAGCACTTAGCAGAGTATCTGAATGAATTACATTCATAACTTGGCACTACATCACATGTTTTACTTCAACAGTACAAACACGTACGTCCTGGAAATGTTGCTATACAGTAGCTGTAGCTGTATAGGAAATTTGTCCAAAGTGTTAAATAAAACATGGAGCTGCAGATATTTCAAATGAAGGGAGAGCAGATAAAGTAGGTGGGGTCCATGACAGTGTGACATCAGAGATTTGTCTGGCCGGTTGTTTACTTTTCAGGGAAATGGCTTAGAAGCCAGTGAGTCAGACCAACTGGAAACAGTGATGGGTGTTGAAATTAGGCCCGTGTTTTTCTTTTGCTCTTGTCAGTTGATGTCACATGTAATTTGTGGGCTCGCTGTGAGGGTGCCTATGGTACACTGACAGATAAGAGCATGACTTTCCACTTCATGCTGCTTGGTTATCTGACACATTCCTGACTTAACAAGTCTCTTGGGTTAAGGTAAGTTGGCACATCAGAAGGAGACAGAAAAAAAGAACCACAATGAATACCAAAAGAATAAAACTAAAAAGATGCTTAAATGTGAGCTATTGTTTATCCCCCGAACTGCATCTTCCCAACACAACTTGTACATGTGCCATAAACTACTACACCTTAAACCTTTTATATTCTGTTGCATAATGACTACAACTCCAATTAGATTACATGTTATAAAACAACACAATGCATAAACTATTTAAAAATGGGGAAAAAAGATTAATAAAATACCCTTTTAAATAGATTGAAATCTGAAAACTGTGTAATGTTTGTATGTTCAGAGTTCAAAGTCTAGTTACAGCTGCAGATATTTGGGGGTCTGCCTCTATTGGCCTTTAACATTTAAATAGTTATTATGCTGAATCAGATTAGATATAGATTTTCTGTTAATACCAATTTAGGGGTGTGTTAGTGGAATTTGGGTTGCTGTCCTGCTAAAAGCTGAACATACACCCCATTCTCAAGACAACTGCAAATTCTGTAGACCTAAACTTTCATCGATCTTTTCTTTAACTGGCTTCAGTTTACCTAACAAAAAAATATATATATTTTCAGATTTATGTGCAGAGCCTGACTTTTTGCGCTACATAGTATATTAAACAAAAGGTTCAATTTTATTTCACTTGTCTGCTATGTCCTTTTCATTTTAACAAGTTTTCCAATCACTGAAATATTAGTTATGCCACCAAAAGATATTCCCTCTTGAACTGTGGATCCCCTCTAGCGTTATTAGTGTCTTGACTACTTCCCTAGATAGTGCTTTTCTTGCTCTACTTGTATGTTTGAGCGAACAGGCAGCCTTGTCTTACTATGCTTACAGATGTTTCTTAATCTTTTCGCATTTGGAGTTATGCAAAATTTAATATATTATTTTATTATTATGAAAAAAATATTTTTATAATAATGCATTTAGGATGAATATCAAGCTAAGTAGCGAAAAGATAGTAGTATTTCCCAGTTTACTACAAACTATTTTGAGAGTTAAGTGTTAATGAGGGCCTTTATCACTTTATCTGATTTCTGCAGTAGATTCAGAAGGTGTATTTTGAATTAAGCCATTATTAACAAGAAAAACCTCTGCCAAGCAGCAAATTTTGCCTCATATTTTGCCTTTACACCTATAGCTTAAACTTGCATGTCTGGATCATGACTTTTGGAGTCCAGTGCTGAGGCAGCAAATAGTCACTGCTGCCAGCGTCTGGTTTACGGGGAATTTAAGAATCCTTAAAAAAAAATCCTGTATCTGGATTATGGTCTGGATTATCACCGAAATTTAAAGGGCTCATAGAATGCAAAACAGGTTTACTTTGTCATACAGGAATAACAATAGTTCAGTGTCACCCACTGGAATGGGGGTACATGGACGTACAGAGAAGTTCAAACCCCATCGACATTTCCTTTCTCTGCAAATCTCACAATTCTAAACTTCCACCATAAAACGGGTGAATCCAAAGGATTTACTTTATTTGGTTCTGGCCTTTACTTTTGTCACACCCTGAAATTGACATACAGATGAAAAAGTAGGACATGACTGGGAAAAAGAGGACGTCTGATCACCCTACCATATCAAGAATTTGATCTTTCAGTGAGTGAGTGCTTGTTGCTATGATCCGTCTTTGCTCAGCAGCTTCGCTCGTTGTAAACCAACCAATCAGAGCACAGCTCATCTAAATATTCATCAGCATACCATAAAAGCAAGATAACCTGTCGTTTCATTCTAGGGCTTTTAACCAGGCTTGCATTAGGGCTCATAGATCAGCAAACATGCCAGTTTTCAGCCTAATCAATGTTACACACCCTATTCAGGGACCTTAAGGACCAGATACCCTATAGAATCATTCTATGACCCCTGTAATAGATTGTCTCTTGGCATGAGGTGCAGCACTAGTAAAAACCTCATTAAGATCCGTTCATAACTTTTCAAGTTATCCTGTACACAGCTAGACAGAGAGACAGAGAAACACAAACCCTCCTAAAAACATAACCGCCTTGGCAGAAGTAATGAAGGCTAACAGCATAATATGCCAAAAGAAATCCACAGTGGTGCACAGGGTTTGTTTTAATGCCTTTCATTCCTCCCTTCTAAAGACTGCAACGTCTCACTTGAGGAACCTAACCTGTAAACTAATAAAGGCCTAACGCTCTTTATTGTCTAAGGACTACAAAACCCAGAACAATTTCAAATAAGCTGCAAGCTGATTATGCATCATAAAATTAAAGGCTCTGAGCCGGGAGGTGCTTGTTGTCTTTTTTCATCACATCCACTTGTGAAAAGGCAATTAAGACAAAGCTCTAAGGGAAGGTGTTTTAAACTTTATGAGAAGGACACGTTTACGTGAGGGGAATTGCAAAACAGCTTTTTGGGCTGTTTATAAAGCAAAAAGGAACTGCAAATTTGTTTTGTCAGTCTCTTTTGGTTTATCCAGAAATTAATAAATGGACTCAATTACAACAACTGTTTTTTATTTTTATTTCTCTCACTTTTCCCGTAGCAAATTAAATAGTACATGACCTTCCATCATTTACCCATTGAAAGTTTGACAGTTCTATTTTTGAAAATGACTTTACATCATCTGCTATTTTAGGTAAGGTAATGTAGGTTACATCTGCTGCTGTGAACTGGGCCAAATGTGTATTCATTCAAAAACATAACAGACTGGGAATAAGCTTCATGATTATGAATATTTCCAAATTTATCTGCAAATTAAACAGGCTTTATCTGAATATTAAAATATTTATATATGTTTTTAGAGTACGCCAGCACTTTTATCTCACCTGTTATACTCTGTAGCAGACATCATGGCTATATGAATGACAATGACCTCTCTTACAAAACAATAACTATGCATAATATTGAAGCTACTATGGTCCCTAAACGAAATAAAAATATAGAAAATCATAGCAAGAGTGAAAAACAACATTTATTTAAGTACTTAGTGATTGTTTTAATCTTTTCTTATCTGTGTAAATAATAGTTTGTAATGAACTTTTTATAAAATCTGCTTTATTTACAGACACTGGAAATGTACTGTTTGAACTCTCCACTGCGATACTATGAAGCCTCTGCAGATGCAAACTGAAATATTGGATGTATTACCTGAACTGCGAGGGGGTGTAAAAAAGGTAGAAAATCTTCTTTTTCTTTTTATAACTTATGCTTCAGTGCAACTTAGATAGAATGTGTTATTTAGCAGTTTTATTTACAACTCAGTCAGATTCAGTTTGTTACAGAAATTGCTCTATTTGTGTTTGCAATATAATAATCTTTATCTTGATTTATTTTGGCCAGTCTCCACCCTTCATATGTGAACAACCAAAAAAAAAAAAAAAAAAAAAAAAAAAGCCTTATTAAAAACAGATGCAGGTTGAAAAGGAGGAGCTGGGCCGGAAGTATATGAAATATTTTGGTTAAAAGAAATGGAAGCTGCCGAGTTGGCTTTAGATGTATGTTAGCATGAAATGTGAAAGGTAAATCTGAATTCTTCTTTTAACATGGTATAAAGAGTTTTAAAATTTGATAAATCACAATTACATTTCAGACAAACCAAAATGCAGGGTCAGAACCGAAAGCAAAAATGAGCTTTTTTTTTCTGTTTATGTAATTTTTGCCGGCAGTACAGCAGAACTAGGTACTGCAGGTTTGTATTGCTCAGGATGCTGGTATAAGGTTATCCAACAATGATAGCTGGGGTAGCAGGACTCACATGTTAAAGCGGCAGCAAAATATTACAGATTTATGTTAATCAAAATGTAATAATTTTGATTACCATAAAGGTTTTGTCCAACAGTTCCTGGAAACAAACTTTATTGTCTTCTTGCACAGAAACCCCAGCAAATGTTTCTTTTTTCCCTTATGTACAGACACATCTCATTAGATAAAATTATCATCATTTCTATTTCAGTCATTAAATTAGATAAAATAAAACACTTGTAGATATAGTTGTAGATAGTCATGTAGATATAATAAACATTGCTCTATTTTGATCATTTTCTTCTGTTAATTTTAACATTATTTGCATTTAATTAAATTGGAATCTGTGTTATGAGCTAGGAAGATGAATAAAAAGATAAACTAACTTTTTGAGGATATTTTAATTTTAGTACCTGCAAAATCTGGGATAACTGAATCCTTAACAGCTGTGAGACTTGAGCCACATCAAATTTTAGAAAAATGAATAAAACAAATTACATGTAAAGACTGGTGTAATTTCATGCAGTTGGTTAATAAAAAAACATCCTTTTTCAGATGATTGAATATGCTAGTAGCTTATCTTTAAACCTATTTCTTTCTCTAAATCTAACAGAATGTAGTGGGGCATGTTTGTTCACTAGGTCGGCATTGATCCCTTTCCCTTTTTCTCTCTTGTGTTCTTCAAAGCTGCTAGTTTGTGTGAGCAGTTTTCCTCTCACACTGGAAGCAATTAGTAGTATCAAGATGGGGGATGCACGGTAATTGTATCTTAGTAAATTCAAACATTTACAGGTGTTGCAGCATGCAGGTTAGATTAGGAAGAAGGCAGCAAACAGTCTTTGTTGTAAATGCATAATTAAACAGGAGTTTGATTTCCTTTGCAGGAGTGTTTACTCACCTGTGTTCTGTGATGTGGATGTCGTTGGCTGTTGAGCAGATGATGTGGAACGGTCTGTCAAATTTATGGGGGTATCTCTGTCCGTAGCTGAAGTAATCACACCTTCATCTTCCTGCTTAGCCTCTTTGCCTGGCAGGTCTAGGAAGACGCAAGTAGTTAGTCATCACTGATGGTGATCTAAAATTAAGTAAATGTAAAAAAAAAAGCACTGTGCCTGTGAAGAAGCAAATAGAGGAGTTAACCTGAAGCTTTCCAGAGAACGGTTTAACCATTTCCTTGCTCTGCACACAGCATATCTGACACTTTACTCTGGAAAATGGAACGATTACTTTTCTTAACCCAGTTCTGTCAGGAATTGGCCTATCAACCGCTTAGTTGCAGGCAGCCATTCATAGTACTGTAGACTAGGCCTCTGTGGTCTAATTACATTGACATGCTTATGTGGAAGGGCGTGTACATCCTGGCTCACTGCTAATTCAGACTCTTCTACTGTAACCAGGGCAAAGTGGATGTTTTAAAATAACTTTAACAGCCAAACACAATAAAATGTCCTTTGATCATTTACATTTGGACTTTTTATTTTTTCAGTGTTGGATGACAATCATATCAGATACAAATCAAGAACATATTTTGAAACCCCAAATAGGTAACACTCCCAAAATAAAATTATTAAATAGAGGATGATAACGTCACATATGTAGGAAAATACAGATCTAAATAATATATCAGTCAGCGCTATAGTTCCAGTCAGAAGAATGAATGGATCAACATAAGTATTATGTTTAATAGGGCTGGGTAAAAAAAAAACGATTTAATCGATTTTGAATCAATTCCTTCACATTTTTGCGAAATTAATGTCTAGGAATGGGATGGATTAGTTTTATAGTGACGTGCGTGACATTCACATTCAAATGAGCAGGAAAGATGCACTCAAAATACTTCAAGCCAGACAGCTGCAAATATAGCAAATAGGTTGATTGAAGACATTAACAAATCGAGGCTGACCAACAAACACCCTGTAGTTGTTACAGACAACGCTTCAAATATGGTTTGTTTGTGAAGATAATGCAGCTCCTGCATGTCTGCTGTGTTCCCGCTGTGTCACGTCTGCTTGCTCGAGTGAGGCCTTTTCACTTTTCACAAACAAGTTTGCACTTTTGAGACGGTTTTGTTCACATCTCAAGTTTAAACTGTCCTATTTACAAGTTTGCACTTTGTGTTTAATATGACAGGAAAAATAAAATATATGAGCGTT